>NC_090930.1:1276146265-1276449296 GCF_040938575.1 Ambystoma mexicanum | reverse complement strand
TGTGACACCATAATTGTATCTTATCTGTTCTTGGGGGAAATACAAATTCACCTTTTGTCACATTATTACAGTTTCCAAAGTTCAGGCATGGGAAAGTTCCCTGAAGTCTTCCTCTTTTGTCTTTTCTTTTTTCACCCCTAGTGATAACTTATAAATTCCTCAGATTGTTACTCCTCTGATATGCAAAAGCTCAGGGATTTGGGAATAGATTATTCGTACTTGTTTCAATTGTGCGGATGTGCCAATGCTTCGAAATGCATTGTTAAATCTGCTGGCTTTGGGTCAAAGATTTTGATACAATAACTATGGATGCAAATTCTCTTTTCCTTCTGCCTTGTAGTAGACTTTCTTGTGTATGTGTCACCAGTTTGGATTTCGCGGTTGCTAAATCTTCCTCTGGATAACCTCTTTCACACAATTTCTTGCACAATGATGAAAGTTCAATTTCACATTTGACTGGATCACTCACAATCCGTTTGATCCTTAACATCTGACCAAACAGCAGGTTTTTAAGAGTGTTTTGTGGATGGAAGCTCAATCTACGAAGTCAATTGTTTCTATTTGTTGGTTTGGTGAACAGTGTTGCTGAAATGATATTTTCTTGCACTTTCTGTACATCAAGATAACGCACATCTGGATTACCAATCTCCACAGAAAATAGAATCCTATAAAAAACTGATCTAGTGATGCTCGGTTGCCATGCCAGGCTCCAAAAATGTCATCTATATATTTTTTTTTTAAAGAAGCTACAGTTTAAACACAAGGCAAAAACTTTTGTTTCAAAAAGAAAGACAGAAATAAAAAAATCCTTACATCCTCTAATAATAATGATAACATCCAAAATATACAAGAGACAAGTGCAAGGACAATACAGAAAAGAGACAAGGAGAAAGAAAAAAAGAGAAAGCAAGGTTCTCAGCATTTGCTTTCAAGTATCCCAACATAATATTACACATCCCACTCTATTCTAACCTGCCGCAATCTTTCAATCGAGCACAAATTCGAAGTTGATTAGACATCTACTTTTAAGATCATGTACATATAGTTTACAGTTGCATATACAAGTTTTATAGTTTTCCCTGAGATGCATCTGGCCCACCACCCATTCATATCGTGTTCTAATGGAGCAAACTTTCCAAGATGTAGTGATCGTTGGATTACAGTCTGTTCACACCCGATTAGCAAGTGTTTTGAAGTTTCAATAGCCATTCCACAAAACCAACAGAGATTATCTTTTATTGACTTGTCCTTTCTTTTACAGAGCATTTCATTTGTTTTCAAGTTGTTTGTCCTGAGCCTCAGAAATTGATCTCGATGGTGACGAGAAGGACATTGGATCAAATATCGTGGGTATATATTTAGTTTTTTGTAGTCATATCCTAAGAATTTAATTGAGTCCATCTTGTTTCGAGATTCTTGATTTATGATCCATGCCCAATTTTAAAATCTCTTCTTGGCATGTTGCGGGCGATTTAGTAGCTCTTGATTATTAATATCAGCTGCCTTCAAGAATGACCTTAATCGGTGGAACCAAAGACTGAGTAGGTTTTTTCTGTTTGGATTATACTTGTTTCCAAATATTTGATATGCTGGCGATGGAAACTCAAGAGACATCTTTCGCATTGCCGCAATAGAGTTCCATATTACTCTTGTATATAGCGAGTTTATTGACAGTTCATGTCTCAGTACCGTCATAAATGTCGATTGTGGAAGTCTCAACACATATCGCCAGAATCGCCCTTCCAACGAATGCCAGATTTTCTAATTGACATTCCACCCCGCCTCAGCACCAAAGCTTATGATTGGCATACATTTTTGTAGGTAAAATTTGAGGATTGGTTCCAATGAAAACTTTCCGTATCTTCTATTGATTTTTGCTGCTTGCAAGGCAAGCATCTGCATTTTATTTTTCAATTCTTTCACCCAATGATGTTCGCAAACCGAGTTGTTAAATTGGATTCCCAAATATCTGATGGAGTGTACAGAGGCGATAAATTCTCCAGCAACCGTCCACCTAAACGATTCCCAATTGACACAAGTTTTGTTTTTGCTGTATTAATCGTTAGCTCATTGCTAACCATGTATTTGTGTAGGGATGCAAGTAATCGCTGTAGTCCTATTTGAGTTCTGTCCAACAATACAAGATCATCTGCATATATAATGCATCTGATTGGGATCCGATTAACCATTGGTGGAAAACAATGGACTTGTGCAAGGTGGTTTGGCAGGTTGGCCAGGAAGAGCTTGAAGAGCTCAGCAGCAAGAGGGCACCCTTGTTTCACTCCCTTTTGTGTTGCAATCGTATCTGATAGATCCCCACCAATATTTAGTCTTACTTTCATAGAGGTTTGAGTATGAAGTGCTATAATTGGTTCAAGGAGTTTTGCCGGACATTGCCATTTTGCCAATTTTGCCCAAAGTAAACCGCGATTTACACTGTCAAAAGCCTGTTTCATATCTACAAAGGCAAGATGAATTTTGCTATTTGCCTTCAGCGTTTCCAATTTCAAGATGGTAAGGATTAGTAGATGAACATCTACCCCGACACCTTTCGTGAATCCAGTTTGTCGGATGTCTATAATCTGGGAGTCCTCAGCCCATTTCACAAGTTGTCTGCGTAGGTTCAATCCAAAAATGTTTCCAATCGTATCAAGGAGGGCAATTGAACGATAGTTGTTAGGATCGTTTTGGTTGCCCTTCTTGTGGATTGGAACCACTATTGCAGTGGTCCATGATTCGGGTAGTTTCCTTGACGCTCAATATTTGAGTACAACTTTTCAATTAAGCGAGCCCAATCATGAGGATGTTTTTTAAGCGCCACATATGAGATCAAATCAGGTCCGGCGGCGCGTGATTTTTTTAGTGCTGTTATTGCTCTCACAGTCTTATTCAGTGACATTTTGACGGCCCATTGGGTTTCCTCCACATTTCTTATATTTGTTGTCTCGAATGATGCTTTCTTAAAAACCGTTGAAAAATGCAATACCCAAGCATCTCCTGAGATTGTGTTTGTTGGCGTAGGTGTATGTTTTGAACAGTCCTTGTTCAGGATCTGCCAAATTTCTTGTGTGTTCTTAGTAACAAGTAGGTTTAGCATTAATTCCGCCCAGTCTTGATCAACGATAATGGAGTGAGATTTTGCCCAATTTCGATGTAGCGCATGTCTAGCTTTAACCGCTTCTTGAACATCTTTCCTCAGCATACCTTTTTTTATTACTCTCAGATCTCTGCATTTTCTTTTTTTCTTCATGCAAGGCTTTGCTGTATAGATGTTTATGTAATCGTCCATAACACATGGAAGAATTTATATCAATGATGTAATCAGTCAACAGCGGAATATAGTCAATTCCCTGTCCAGCTGGAATATTCATAAGCTTAGTGCCAAGGTTGTGTATTTGGTTTCCGTTTACTTGAAGACGATTCCTGCCAGCATTCACTTCTATAGGCAATTTGTAGGTGGTGTTGGATGTGGTCACATCCATCATACAACCGAATTTCAAAATACAATGATCACTATGTTTCATTTGTTGGATTTGTAGATCTATGTATTTTGATTCGATGTTTCTGGAGACCCATATATAATCGAGAATGCTATGGGATGTTTCACAATGCTAAGTTTTTGCAGGAACATCCCCTTTTGCAGAGCCATTTAACATTAAGAGGTCGCGTGTACTAATGGTGTTTTGCCATTGCGTGCCTCTTGCATCTTAACAATCTTTTGACAAGAGTTTACAGGACTGCAAATTTTGATCGTACTGGAACCAGGTGCAGTTTAAATCTCCACAGCAGATCACATACAGGTTGTTATAAGCTAACATAGATTCATCAATTAGCTGTGTGATTGCATTTACAAAATCATTTGTGTTGATTTTTGCGGGGTTCCAATATCCATTGACTATTAATAGATGCTTCCTGGACTGAGTACGTTTTTCCATCGTGTGAATAATTGTGCCTTGCACAAACTGATTTGGGTTGACCGAAACTGGGGCCTACCATGATTGAGTTATTCTCACCATCGTAAGTAGATCAGAGCTTGGACGCCCTTTAACATTTCTTACAGCTGGATTGAGCAAGGAGGTAAACCCATCGCGCGTTGGAGCATTGCATAGCCATGTTTCTTGTAAACAGATTATAAATACATTTTCCAGAGAGATGTTAAAGTCATTAAATAGGTGTTTATATCCACGTGTGTTCCAAGATAAGATCGTACATGGACTATCGTGATCTGTTAGTCATGGTTAAGATGTGCGATGCTGTTTAGGTTTCCTTTTTTGGCTGATAGTGAGTTTGACAGAGGTTGATCTTGACTTGTGTTCTGCGCAAGCCTCATAGATTTCCGTAAATTTACTGAGTCAACGCGCTTCAGGTTATGTTGGGAAGTCTTGCAAATTCTGAGAGACCGATAGGCAGGTTAACACGCAGCGGTCTTTTTAACGAATCAGGGGTTTTATGTTTGTGTTTTTTTCAGCCAATGCCTCTGCATATAGAGCTGCTGATTCTGGGACAGTGAGCCGTTCCGGGGAATGCCGACTTTCCGTCATAGCTGTTGGTTTGGGAGGCTGATGTAAGTTGGTTTTACGAAACAATTTTGTTTTGTCCTGCAATAAAGGTCCTGTGCCTGTCGTTGCAGCCACAGCCTCTGTTTTTTTGGCTGGTTTAGATTTTGGCAGAGTGTCCTGAATTTGATGAGGCGCGGGGTGTTCAACTTCATTTGTGTCGTTGATGGACAAGTCTATCAATTTTTGTGGTCGTCTCACAAAAGGCTCTTGAATACACTTGTTGAGCACTGCATGATAACGTAGCACCTTTTTCCCACTAGGCGCCAACCCAACATCTTTTTCAGTTTGTGCCCCTCTTTAGCTGTTTGCGACCCTTTATCAGCTAAAGTAGGGATGTCCTCAGAATTGTTTTCCATCTCACGTACATCAGCTTCATCTCTCTGGCCTTCAGGTAATGTCATATCAATGAAGTTATTTACGGCTGCAGAAGCACTTGCAGGCTGTGTGCCTTAGATAGGAATATCCAGTGTGTTGGGCCGTGAGCCTTGTGTGCATTGTAATTTGGTTTTATCAGAATCATTTGATATAGATTCGGATGTTGATACCAACATTAGATCAGCGTCGGTAATTTCAAAAGTTGAATAGAAGAGGTCAGGAGTATCAGGACTGATTGTCGCTTTCCTCATTTCAGGCATCGGATTAGCGATTGGTTCCAAATTATTTAGGGACAACAAGGCGGCTTCAGGTAGCACTATTGCGGCAGAAAAGTCTTGCTCCAAGGCTTCATACTCAACGTCATTTTTGTCGCCTTTATGTTTTTTGGGCAGCATATCGGGAAGTGTATCAGGGAGCGCCCTTGGCGTGAATTCCGGGCTAACTTCAACAACAACAACATTTTCGCCGTTTGCACCATGTGTGCTAGTGACCGCAGCACCCATGGGCTCGGGAGCTTTGTTCACCGGCAAGGCAACAACCTGTTTGCTTACCTTACCGTTCGATGAATAAGCTTTATTAGCTGCAGTCCAGGGGTTCAACATGCAGCGTTGTTGCAGTGTTTTGTGCCGGGTTTGTGGACCCAGTTTTTTTGAGTCTGCCATGGCTGCCTGCAGCGGCCTGCAGTGGACTGGGGCAGACTGGGAACTCGCCACCGAACTCCGCGCCGTGCTCCACGCTTCCAAAGCGTTTATATCAGTGGACACAAACGCAGGACTGTTCACGTCGTGCAGCTCCTCTGTGTCCTGGGGAGACGGCGTAAGCCGCAGAGCTTGGGTAGGCCGGGGCGTGTCTGCGGAACAGGTTGCGGGAGCCAGCAGTCAATGCGGGGAATACAACTCACCTAGAACCAAGAATCTTAGAAATTATATAAATACCCGCAAAGTCAAGCTGGTGATGCTGTGTCAGCGTAAGCATCAATTTCACTTGTTATTTAAAGCGCATCGAAGCCACAGGGCAGTGGTAGCAAGTGGTAAGGAGAACAGGGCCTGTCATCTATATACCATATCCATGTCTTGATGTTTGCTGACCATTCAGGGTGTTCTAGTATATATGCTGTTTCAAATTTGTACATAAAACGATTGGCATATGCCAGTGCCATGATGGCTCCCATGGCTGTTCCTAATGTCTGTAGATAAAATATGCTGCTGAGTTTGAAGTTGGAATTCTGTGAGATAATTCCAAAAGTATCATGATTAATTCTTTAGATTCCCTTATTCTTTCTTCTTGCAGTAACAGCCATTTCACTGCTTCTTGTTCTAGATTGTGAGGGATGCTAGTGTACAGACTATTAACATCTAACATCTATGGTAAATTGAATATCTTCATCCGAAATCTCAATATGATCTAATAGTGCAGATACTCTAAGCTGTCTTTGACATATGTAGGTGTCTTTTGTCTCAAGGGTTGCAAAAAGTAATCATTGTAGGAGTCCAGTGGTTGGAGGATCCCTCCTGTGGCAACAATAGGCGACCAGTTGGGTTTGTCATATTTTTGTGAATCTTAGGAAGCAGATAAAAATGTGGTATTTGAGGATGAAGTGTGGAAAAAAATCTTTGGTTTTATTGGCAATCCATTCCATTTCTTGTGCTTGATTTGAGATTTTTTCTAAATCAGCAGCAATTTCATTAGTGGCATCATGGTCTATCACAGCATAGACCATTTTGTCATTCAACTGGCGTGCACATTCTGTGAAGTAGTCATTGGTGTTTTAAATCACCAAAGTTCCACCTTTATCTGCTGGTCAAATTGTGATTCCTTTGTCTGCCTGTAACATTTTGATTAGCGATAATTCCCCTCTACTGAAGTTATTATTTTTTGGTTTGCTATAATGCAGTTTTTTAGATCCGGTTGTACCGTTTCTTCAAAACTGTTGATGGAAGGTATGCTAATGGGAGCTGAGAATGTACTCTTTTTGATTTGAATTCGACATACTCTGTTTCTTCCATGGAGCTGCCTTGTTGTGGAGGTAATTCAGAAAAAAACACTTTTAATTTGAGTTTATGTATGTTTATAATTAATGTTTTTAATTGATGTGTGCAGAGCTGAGGGTAACCTGATTGCTCAGGATCCGGCTGGGGCTTTCTCAGACAGCCGTGCAACTAGCACTGTCTTTGCAGTGACAGTGCAAGTTGCAAAGCCGTCTGAGAGACACATCCATTGGACTGTCCTCCCAGGACTTCCCTGCAGCCACCACTTGTGGCTCCGGTTGAATACTTCTAAGAAACATTATCTCAAGTCATGGATACCTACTTAATCTGCTCCCTGAGCAACCTTCCAGCTACCAATTGCCTTGAAAATGACCCAGGAGCATCAAAACACATATCGGCTATACCAATAAATATAGGTTGCACAAACTCAAAAATAATTAGCTTCATTACTAGTGGAGAGATTGTGCTCTCAGATTAACTATAACACCCAGCACATGTGCCAATGGTTTCACATGTAGAATTGTCAAAAGCCAGCCTGGGACAACACAGCACCGTTCCAAGCAAACCTTTCCACATGCAGAAGAACAGTCCCAAAATCACCTGATAAATCGCAGTGTCCCACCCATTATAGTGCCCCTGTTTACCATTTCTCTTATTTGATGGTCTAGCAAATATTTAAACGGCCTTGGTAGATGCTTGGTACAGGCAACATTCTTTATGGAGAGTACTGACTGCCATAGATCCGTGTGGGATTGTTTGGTATGTCATGATGTGCCAGATAGATATGAATTGGAAACATCACCTACTTAACATGGCCTTAATTTGTGGTTCGAGTATGAAGGATTTTTCTGTATGGAATCCAAGGTTTTTATTGCTTTCGGCTTTGGGCATGTCCTAACCTATTCAGGACAAGGAATATTTGTGTAGGGGGTTGTTTTGGTGCTGGAACATCATAAGTACAATTTTAGTTCCATTTAATTTAGATGGAATTCCATGTGCCTGTCTACAAAATGCAGATGTCATGCCATGCTAGTTTATTAGGGATTAAGGTTTACATTGGTTTTAGATGGATTAATCAGCATCCATGCAGTTGTTGCAGGTGAAGTCTCTGTTCCTTATGCCTTCCAAGAAGGGAGTCAAGTAGATATTGGAAAGTAGTTGTGAAAGGCAGGATTCTATGGGTACTTAACAAGTGATGTGTGTGTGGAGGTGACTGAAATGGTAACATGCAATTAGCCTCCATCCAGTTTGATAATCAGCTGACAATGTGTGTCAAAAATGATGGCAATGCAGTGGTAACATCGTTACCACTGCATTTTCACTGCATTAGATCACCGCCGAACTATGGGTTTGGAGGTAAGGTGCTACCAAAAAATGACAATGTCAGCAGAATTTCAGCCAGACGAATTTCCATCGCTGGTAGGTCAAATCCCCCATGGAGTCCATAATTGGGCACTAACACTGCCATACCGCTACTTCGGTAATTCCACAAGACCAAAGAGCTTTAACCATAAATCTATTTGGTGGTATCTCATAAGATTTACTGCTGAACTACCACCAAACTTGTAATGAGGCCGTGGTGTAGATCCCTCTCATCCTTTGTTCACAAGTCTTTTAAAGATGACTTTGGGCCTCATCACGAGTTGGGCTGTAGCCCTTAAATGTGGTGGTAACGGTATTAATGCCTCAATTAAGGGCTAGCCCTATCACTGGTTGGGCGCTAAATGGCCTGTTTTACCTCCAGCCTTTCTCTGGAGGTCAAAATCCCCTGTTTTTGGCTGTATTACCGCCAGCTGTATTAGGCCGCATAATTAGCGCTGAAAATGCCCCATTGAATCCAATGGACCCAATGGGGAATGGGGATTTACCGTTAACACCCAACTCGTGATCTGGCGGTAATACCGCCGGACTGATTGGTGCTAGGGCTATTACAGTCGGGCTGTATTACAGACGGGATACAGCCCAACTCATGATGAGACCCTTTCTCTCTCATAGTCTTGGAGCTGGCCAAGATCTCTAGAAGGACAAGTGCACTTAAGTGCTTGTTTCAGAAACGTGTTTATTCCGTCCAAAACAGATAAGACAGTTGATTCTTTTTCCCTCATTGGTATGATATGGGTTGTGATTTGTGCATGATGTTGGTTTTCACATAGTTCTGCAGGTGTTAGTATTATTTTTTTTGTGCTTTACATTTGTACATTAACAATCCAACATAATAAAGTCGCAAACTTTACATAATCCATCCAATCAATTTCTATTTAAAATAAACATAAAAGAAATTTCATATAGTTCAAATTCAAGCAAGTAGACCTCATTTAATTTAAAACATTGTAGCAGATTATAATTACATAAAAACGAGATCTTACACTAGAAACATCCAGTAAAACATTCTAAAATACTATGGGCCTCATTACATGGTAAGCGGTAACCATGGCGCTATTAGCACCATGGTTGCGGCCGGTATTTTACTGTGTCCGCCTTGGTGGATGGCGGAATTACCGCCCTACTCCAAAGTGAGCGGGGGCGGTAATTTCCCATTCACCAAGGCACTTCCCCATTCCCATTTTTGCCCCCATAGGGCTCAATGGGAATGTGGAAGGCGCTAATTACGGTTCCGCAAATTGCGGTATCTTAATTAGCACCAAGGTCACTTTGCGGGCCCGTTCCTTAACGGCTGGTAAAATCAGCCGTTAAGGTCGGGTCCCGCAAAGGGACCTCGTAGTAAGGCGTTAAGGCTTTACCGGTACCGGTGCCTTTACCGGTACCGGTAAACCCTTACCGCCTACAGTGTGTGAGGCCCTATATCACAGTTCATTACAACTCATTAAAAAAATCATTTTGTTGCCGCAGGAACCCAGGGATGACAGAAGAAAGTCAGCAGTATTTACAGTCAATAACATGGTGGTAGCCCTGAGCCAAAAATGATGAGCAGCAAAGGCCACCACACAGGATTTAGCTGAAAAAAGCATGCTACAAAATGGATGTTGCATGTGTGGCAAACTGCACATAGGCTTTGTCATAAAAATCTCCCAAAATCGGACAGTGCATCACTATGTGACGGGCAGTTTCAATTTGTTGATCACGTAGTTGGCAGAGGCGCTCCTCCAGTGGGATGCCCTGCAAGGCTTCCCTAATGGCGCAAATACATAATAAAACGGATCAACGTGGGCAAGTGCCACTACATTCAATATTGCCTCTGACCCTGGATAAAACCCCCCTGTTGGGTATACTGAATGTATTTGCTTCTTCTCGCCAGGAAGGCCAGCGTAAGTACATGATCATGGTCCTGACTCCTAAGGGTAAGTTTACCCAGGAACACTGGGACCTCTTGTCCGTGGAACATGTTAGAGAGATGTTGTGGCAGTGTGTAAAAACCACACTCTGCAGGTCACTAAACCATTTGCTACGAGAATAGCATTTGGCGTGATGCATAGAGCAATACAATAAAGGTGAATAACTGCCCACACCAAACTTTTTACTAACCCTTAGCTTACAAGCTGCAGTTGTCCACATAGAAAAAAGAGATTGGAGGCCTAACTCCAATCTAAAAACTTCCAGCGGTACTGGGCCTGGCAGGCCCAGTAAAGACTGTAGGATTTTTTACTTCAATTTTGGGAGCCATGTAAGATCCACAGGACAGTTGCTTATTGTTTATTTATATGAAAATCTTCTAAGGCACAACACTGACTCTCAGGCTGTAGGCCGCTGCACAACCAACAAATACAGAGAAAATACAAGAATCATATAAATATTGGCCATATGCAAATATGATAATAATCAGTACAAGTCAAACATAACGCTAGTTATTTTTAAATTCAATAATTATAAAAGGTGGAGCTGTAAAGATGCAGTTTAAGGGGTTCCCTAAATTCAAGGAGGATGTAAAGGAGTGAATAGATACAGGGAACACATCTAGGCTCAGGGAGCAGCTACTGAAAGGGTCGAGCTGGAAAACAAGAGTGTATAAAACAATGGATTTCTAAACTCAACTTATCAGTACTCCTGGCATACCTTGAATCCCTGAAAATTGACATCTTAGAAAAGTAACATGGATGACACAAGGCCACTTCCTTATAAATGATAGAGGAAATCTTGAAGAGTGAAAGTGAGTGAATAGGTAGCCATTGCATAGAGATAAATGTAGTAATAATGCACATGAATGTCCATATTCCAGAGATTAAGCATGCCATGGACATAATTCTGTCTTCAGAGGAACCAGAGAGAAAGTAGAAAGGTCAATGAAGACAGCATTCCCCCCATCCAGATGGGAAAGAACAAACTTCTGAATGGAAGTTTTGAACTCTG
Source organism: Ambystoma mexicanum (assembly GCF_040938575.1). Taxonomy (NCBI): domain Eukaryota; kingdom Metazoa; phylum Chordata; class Amphibia; order Caudata; family Ambystomatidae; genus Ambystoma; species Ambystoma mexicanum. Next base: position 1,276,438,069 of record NC_090930.1, on the reverse strand, counting down.
AGGGAGGACTAAGAGGTTTAATTGTACGAAGTAGAGACAACAGAAACAAATCAGGATTGTGGGTAGGAGAAATATGTGACTTAAAGTTCAAGTTCCAATTATACCCAAGCAAGAGAATTGGGTGATCAGCTCTTGATCAGTTGACAGAGAAGAAGTGTTAAATGTTTTAGTTTTACAGATAGTAAAGACATCCAGTCCTCAAAGGTACAGAGACACTCCCTAAGATAGCTGATGTGAGCCAACAACAACACTCTGCAAAAAAAGACTGGAGTTCATTTGGCAAACTTGTGTACCTTAAGGCCCGTAGCTGACAACAGGTCATCCAAAGTTTCAATGTAAATGGCAAATATACCGGGGGACAGTACAAAACCTTCCGGGATAGTAGGACACTGTGAGGGACACTACACGACATGGGAAGGAGGTCTGACTTTGCAGAGTCCAAATGTTGAAACTGGGACTTATCAAACAGGAATTAGGTAAATCATGCCATCACCCTCGGGTTCCACATCGACAAACACCTCTCCTTCAAGACACACATAACTAAGAAAACTCAGACAACTTAGTATCAGTTCTCCCTCCTGCAAAAGCTCAAGCCGTTCCTCCCTCCGGATAGCGTTAGATACACCTTCCAAGTACTGGTTGCATCCCAACTGGATGGGGAAATGCACTCCTTGAAGGCCTCCTGTTGTCCTCCATTGTGCCTCTGAGAAGTGTCCTAAACGCGGCTGCATGCCTCATAACAGGTCTACGCAGATACAACCAAATCACCCCGGCCCTCATTGACATTCACTGGCTCCCACTGCATGCACGAATCACATTCAAGTCTTGCTGCATCATCTTTAAAACAGTTACTGTCAAGTCACCAAGCTACCTTGCAGAGAAACTCAGCATCTCCGTTGGACAGCGCATCACCAGAAGCCAGGACATGTGCAGACTTGAACTCTGCCACTGCAAAAAGGAAAGGATCAGAAAACAAGCCTTCTCTGCCTATGCTCCAACACTATGGAACCTCCTCCCTATCAGCATCAGATCCACACCCCTACAATTCAGAAAAGATCTCAAGAACCACTTCTTCAAGGAATCTCTCTGCATCAACACCTAGACCATCACATCACCCTTCGTGTCAAATGCATCAATAGATGACGCTCACACCTCTCCTCCTCGACACCTGGTTCAGCTGTACCCCTCCTCTGTGCCCCCATGTATGCCAACTGTGCTGTATATCTGTTCTATTGTTACCTCTGAAAAGTGATCCATTATGCATCTGTACTGTAGTATACCTCTGTAATGTGCTCTGCTTTGTATCTGTATTGTTGATTACCTCTGTAAACCACTATGTTACTTCTCAATGCTAGGTTTGCACTCAATAAATACCATAATTATAATAATAAAATAATAATAATACCAATAATAATAATAATAATAATAATAATAATAATAATAATAATAATAATTTTAATAATAATAAACCACCCAATTACATGTGGGATGATAAGATGTTCATAAAAATCTCGTTGTTGACTGTTTCAAACACAGCTGAATGATGAAAGAGAAAAAGAAAACAGGACCCACCAAATCCCAGCATGTGCATTACATCATCCAAATTCCTGAAGGTAAGCCATCTCTGGGCTTCACCAGAAAGGGAATCCAGATTCAAAGCCTTGTAAAAGGCAGTGTTTGGATATGTTTGAAAGTTGAAGAGATGCACATATCTCGAGAAAGGTGCCCAAGAAATATAAGGCAGTAATTAAAGGAACGGTGGCATAGTCCAGGGGTTAAAGGACAGGCTTTTTCAAAAGAAGGGGGGGTAAAATGTTTTAATTGGGCAACAACTAGTTCAGTGAAGTTTTCCACACACCCGAAATCAGGTGTGCACAATTTTCATTATTTAATAAAGTTATTTTAATTAACCTGTTCCCCCCAATTTAAACATTTTGATTCCGCACATCACCCCACCCCTTTCGGGACAAGAAGCACACAGTGTTGCACAGGAGGTCTATTTATTAATACATATAAATGATTGAATCAATTTCAATATTAACAAATTACTTTTCTATGCTGTATTTACTTGAATTGTCTTTTGTAAACACACACATCATCATCTAAACATTTAGTATACCCTTAGTGCCCATTGACTGTGAACTGAAAAATGAATGAGGACTCTGAATAAAGCTTTCATTTGATAAAACAAAATTGAATCTGCATATTCCTCTCTATGTAAGTCTCTCTGTTTCCCCTTTATTGAAAATAGATACCTACCCACTGGGGATGGGGATATGAATGGACATATCAGAATTTCAAACAGTGTTCTAGAAAACTCAATTGAAATACCTGCTAATTGACCTTCTGCATCTAAATTGCTTGTAAAGAGAAACATTTATTTTTTAACATGCAGGTTTCTAAGATTCCAATCAATGGTGCTTCTATTGGCTTACCGGGTAAAAGTGTACCTTTCTCGTTTTCAATGCACAACATAAAAGCAGGAAAATGGGTAGTGGTTAATTACCCTTTCCCCCTTGTCTTGAATGGATCAGTGCCAGTAACAGAACTCTGCTTGGTGATGTAACCTTGAAATGACTTCAATTTACAATATTTGTCTAGGTATGTGAACAGTGATATATCCTTTTGGCTTCAGGAATACTTTTTTTGTATTTCATCAGTACACAGAGAAGGAGGCGAGGTAGCTCCCAGTATACACACCATAGGCCCTATTCTATCAAATCATTAATACCAGAAGTACATATACTTCTTAAAATATTTACTAATTTCTCAGTATGTCTAGTCAATGTATATGCCCCACACCCTCAGTATGTTGACTAATAAAAAGGGATGGGATTTAATGTATTGACTTTTAAAGAATTGCTCCCCTCAGAATTATTTCCCCTGTGTATAATATACTCACAATATGAATTTCTTTTGGATGTCTCACAGACAGGTGGGCACTTACTCAAGGATTGGTTCACTTCTCCTCCTCTGGAAACAGGTGGGCATCAGTCAGCAAGACAGGGTCAGCTTTCCACCACAGCTCGGTTCCCTGCAATCTGTTTTGGGCATGTCTGTTGTCTCTTCCACTAAAGAAGACCTGGATCTTTTACTCCAGGTAGCCCTCTCTTATAGAATGCTGCTAGAAATCAAAAAAGAGGTCCAAAGGAAAGCAATCTATTCCATTCTCCTCTCTATTGTTTTCAATTCTCCTTTCTCTCCTTCTTCTCTTCCATCAGCAAACCAATCAGTGAGTGAGCTAGTTTATCCCCATATTCTATGGGTTTCAACTTTTATAGATCAGAAACCACTCCCTTTAGAGGTGTGTACAATTTCTCTAGTCTAAGGTATATGAATGGACAGTGTTCCAAAAGTGACATCACACTAAACTATCCCCTCTATGCTCATTGGGCATATAAATGAGGAGGGCATGCTGATGGGAGTAACTTCTACACTCAGTTTGATTCCCATTTGTTGTGATGTCATCTTGGAGATTCTACATTAAACAGTTGTGCTTTTCTGGAACAGCATGTTCCTCACATGTGATCAGGTTACTAATCAGTTATGTCAGATGACTCTCACTTAGGGGAACCAAATAATGTGATTTTCAACTTGGCACAACATATGATGAATGAGTTAGAGAGGTTTACATTTTAGCTTCCAACAATTACATACAAAATAATATTTACATCTCACAATATCACATTTGCTTGCACGGACACTACGATATATACAACACTGGTGCATGCTTTTTCTGCACACAGATCTCCACATTCACCAAATGTATATAATTAAATAAAGATACAAATATTGTTTTAGATTCAGCTTATAGAATTTTTACCCTGATAATTTTATGTTTTAAAGTTAAGCCTCTAGGACATTTCATGTGAATGTTACAAGCAATATTGTGATTCCAACTGTAAAATTCAAATGGCATTTTATTTTCTATTTTACACAATATTCAGTGACATCTTCAGATTATTTGTTTATTATTTATTTATAGAAATCACTGAAAAGCAATGCATTTTTGGCACATAAATGCTTACAAAATGTAACATTGATAACAGAGTGGAGGAACAGATCATCTGTTGTAATGTGATTTTTAGTTCCGTTGAGCTCAGTGCTGGGGCACTTCTGACTCCTGAGAATGCTGATTGTCATGGGAAAAGTCCTTTGAAATCCAGTTGCTCAGCTATTTGTTGACCAAGCTCCCCTGCCTCTTGAGTTATTAAAGCTACTTTCTGTCGCTGTGCCTAAAATCCAGTATCCAAAGGTTCGACGTTTCCTTCTATTGGCTGATGGGGGATTTGATTACATAAGAGGGCACCACCCTTCCCATCGAAAATAAATGTAATTTTTAAGGGGCTTTCGCCGAAGCTCAGAGACCCATGGGTTACATGTCTTTATACCAAAGTATTATATACTGAATCACTTATATATCGAAACATGTACCTTGAAACCTGAATATTGAATTCTTTATTTATTTATTTTTTCATTTATTTTTTATTTTTGGGGAGTCTCCCCTATGCCCCTGTTTCCAAGCCCTAAAAACTCATCCCAACCATTTTCTCTAAAATATTAACCCTTTACCCCAACATAAATATATTCGATATAAGTGTTTTGAAGGCATATGTTTAGATATACAAGTGATTCTGTATATTACTTTGATATAAAGACTGTATACCAGACAGATGAAAGTTGTAAATGGGGAGCATTTATTTTTATTACAAAGCCTGAGCTGAGAACCAACTACAGGCAAAGTCATATTTTAGCATTGAGCTTCAATAGCCATTGGTCACACTTTTCTCCTGAAAAAGCAGGCCATCCCCCTATCATGTTGCTCTTGCTTGGAGAAATGCCATTAGGATGTCTGGACCCTGTTGCTGGCTTCCCCGCATGTCTATCAAATGTCCACAAAGCATGGCAATGTTATACTTTTCTTTGTAACTAAACTCCTCTCATAACTTATTTTTAGTATCTCTGTATGTTTCTTTCTACAAAGCTAATTCCCAGTCCTGTAAAGGAGAATATACACAATGCAAGGTCCAAGTCATTTTTTCTTTTTTCTAGAAATGGGTGTGCTTTTCATCCCAGATTTATCTCGGCCTTGGGAGCTTCTTAGGTCATATATTCTGACTATAAATGAGCTGCCAACATCACACATTTTCCTTACACATCTCATTTTTCAGATTCTTTAGGGAGGCAGGAAAACTAGTTTGCTGAAAGAAGCAATCACTAATGGAAGCCAAAGAGGCAGGACAAACAAATTAATAGTTATGATCAGGTCAGATAGAATACGGTCATTATAGGAGGATCTAACATTAATTTATAAAATAGTACTAATCTGATTCAGAGAAAAGTGAACAGGTGTTCATACTTGGAACTGTCTGAGGGCAGACTTAGAATAATGGATATTTGGAGTTGGGATTCTAGAGCCAATACGTTTTGGAAACTTTTGAATTTTATCAACAAAAGAAGTATTAAAAGCATTAAATTCATGGGTAGAAAAAGTAAAAGTATTAGATAAGGAAAGATTTAAACAATGTTTAATAACCCTACAAAGCTCACGTGTTTGGTTTACAGCATTGAAAACTGAAGATAAATTTAAACATTTGAAAATGCTTGATTTTAGCTTCAGTTATATGGAGTTTATATATGGCAGAAAGAAAACTAAAAGGTTCAACACTAGCAGTGCGTGTATTTTTGAAGATGTTTGCTTCACATGGTGTGTTGGAGAAGGAGCAATAGTTAACATGTCCTTCACGATCGCATGAAGTTATCTATTCTCCTGTGGTTATCTTTAGAAGATTGCTTGATATGTGAAGTTTTAAAGGCTTGCAGGAAGCCACCTTGTTTTATTGAGGAGTGATTGAAACAGGGTTATAATTGCTTTGTAGATTTTTGGGGGAATTATTTCCTAATTTTAATTGCATAACAAATGAAGGCTCATGGGATTTGTTATTTTGCTGGGACATGTTCCACTTACGTGGTTGCACATGGTTATAATTATTTTTTTTTTATCCAAAGGACATTATTGACCTGTAGGATTTTGCCTGAAATAGTTAGTGGAGACTGACTGAGTGTGATTGATATTCTGTACCTTTCTTCCTGGTGCTATCAGTGCTACACATTTTTTTTCTTTTTGAGTGTAACATTTCCTAATGATTTTCTCTAGCTTCTGTTCTTTTTCTTGATGTAGTTGAGGTTGTTGGTAAACTGTCTATTGGCTTGCTTTTTTGGTAACAAGTGAGGTGCTTCTTTTGGGAAGAACACAAACAGAATAGGTGGGATACATTCCTTGACACAGTGGAGTTGTTAGTTACGAGTTGCTGGTTGGTTTTGTGAGATGGGGTAGGGTTTGGATGCTTTGACTTTTTTCAGAATCCAGTCTATCTTCATGTCCTTCCAGTTGCTGTCCCACTACCTTCCATGCTCGACTGTAGCACCAGAAACTTCTCTAAGGAACACCTTGCTCCCATACTCACCACACTTCTACCCCCACCTAATTTACTTGCTGACCTGTGTACCTCAACACTAACAGCAGCAGTTGACACCATAGGACCTCTCAAACCTCACAGACTCAAGCCATCCACTCACAGAAACACCTGGTTCACCCCTGAACTCTAAACACTCCAAGCCAACAAACGCCTAGCTGAATCAAGTTGGAAGAAAGCACTGTCCCCCTCCAAGAAACTACTGTTCACCACAGCAGCAGATCACTTAAAAAAAGCCATCCTCTCTGCAAAACCACATCTTATAATGGCTGCATTGACAAGGCCACATCCAACACCCAGTAGATAGATCTTCAACATTCTCAAGGAACTGGAAACACCCACCATCCCCTAGCTATTATAACCAAAGATGAGACATGGTGCTTGAACATCCAAAAGGCTCAACAAAATCAATGCCCTGCACATAAAAATAGACTCCAAGCTATCCCTGATCAAACCCCTACTAGCACCACTAATGACCCCACCCCCTCCCACCTTCAGTCCAAATGACCTCCCTATGTTCTACTTCACCGACACCTCGGAAGACGTAGTTACCACTATCCTAAAATGCCTTACCCCTTCGCAATGTAAAGGGGATACCTATCCAGCGAGCCTTATTAAAGACAGAGCTGACATACTAGCACCCCTCATCACCTCCTTCATCAATACATCCTGCTCCACAGGCACAGTACCTACTAACCTCAAGGAAGCGTGGGTGCACACTCTTATCAAAAAACCCACTCTGGACCTTGCTATCCCCAACAATTACCTCCCCATCACTACAGTCCTCTTCTTGTTTTAAATTCTGAACAGAGCAGCCTATCTGCAAATCCCAAAAAATCTAGAAGCTAACCACATACTAGGCTTACGCCAGTCAGGGTTCCGCCTAATCATGGGACCAAGTCTGCACTTCTGGATCTGAAGATCCAGATTGATGAAATCAGAGATGAAGGAAAGCCTGCCATGCTGCCACCCCTTGATTTATCAGCTGCATTTGACCTAGTAGACCACGAAATTCTAGGCCGGCACCTTTCCTCCTCTGCTAACTTCTAGACCGAGGCCACAGCCTGGATCGCCTCATTCCTAGGAAACAGATCCATTTGCGTCTTCTCAGAATATTCCAGTGCCCCCCAGCACTCATTACCTGTGGAGTGTTGCAAGGATCCTGTGTATGGCCAAACTTACACAACATATTCACAATTCCACTATGTGCCCTTCTAGACTCTATTGGTGTTACCTACAAAACTATGCCGATGACACACAGATCCTGCTCCCACTCACTGGAAACTACTTTACAGGTGCTACTTCCCTCAATTCTGTGTATTCTACCATGCAGTCATGGATAGCCACTCTGTCTATTTATGAATGATGAGAAGACCGAGATCCTACTCTTGGGCCCCCCTACAGTAATAAAAAAGCTTGACCCCCAATACTCCACCTTTAACATTGATGATACCCCAATCGGGGTCTCCCCATTTGTGAAAACACTTGCAGTATACCTGGACACCACACTCTCCTTCTCAAGACATATGATATGATATGATATGATATATGATATGATATGATATGATATGATATGATATGATATGATATGATATGATATGGCATTTATAACGTGCCTATACACAAGTGTTTCAAGACGCGACAAGGAAAGGGAGGGGGAACAGAGGGAAGACAGAGACAACAATCTTACCAGGCCAGGTGACATTGAGAAAGGGGAAAAGTGCTGGGGGAAGGGGGAAGGGTCAGTGTAGTACATGAGGTCAACAGTAGAAAATAAAGAATAAATAGAAAGCCATAAGTAAAAGGTGCAGCCAGCTGGTGGCAAGTAAAAGGGTGAGTGTCATTGCCTCCTCCACCTCCTCGGCTGCCTAGACTACCAAGTTACTCAATGCATCCAGCCCCTTCCTATCCCCGGGGGCTGCCTTACTATAGCACAAGCAACCGTAGGCTCATGGCTCGACTACTGTGATGCTACAAACAACAACATTCGGAAATTACAGGTTATTCGAAACAACGCACAAGAGCAGCCTTAAATATTCCTAAAATTTAATACATCTCTGAAGCAAGAAAAAAAGCCTACTGGCTTCCTCTTTGTGAATGAATTTGCTTGAAAATTCTCCCCATCACACACAAATGCTTGTCCAAAGATGCCCCCTCTTATCTAACCCAATAATTCAGCAAAGCATCCTCCCTCTAACCCACCATGGTGGCCTAAACCCACCAAGTCACCCAGCCCATTTTCAAACTGGTCAAAGCTGGAGGTGCCTGCTTCCCCACCATTGCAGCGAAGCAAAGGAACCTTCTCCCACCTTCCTTGGGAGTAGAACAGTCATACTGGGCATTCCGGAGAGAGTTAAAAGGATTGCTGTCTGATGACTAACCTCATCAGATGATCATCAACTCAAGAATTGTCAATCCAAGCACACTCTATGTTTTATCATGCCTGTACTAGCTTGTAAGTAACAGGTGAAGACAATAGCGCCTGGATGCCTGTAGGCTTTGTGCGCTCTAGAAATGTACATATAAATAAATAAATAAATGGTCTGATGGTGGTCGATGGTACCTTGGTACATTTGGATTGAGATGTATTTGAGTTAATTATAGTTAATATGGTTAATTAGATGTGTTTCAAAAATGGGCTTAATTGCAAGTTGCTCAGGCAGGCGACTCCTTACAATCCCTGTTAATTTCTTATACGACGTATCTTGTTATTGGCCAAAAAAGTCATTATTTAGTTCTATGAGTTCCCAAAGTGTTGTGGGTCACTTGATTTGGACGGAAAATAAGCCCTGACCGTCCTCAAATGAGCTAAAGAAAAAAGAGATGACTCCAGGACTCAACGCCAGTAGAAAAGTAAACAATTGTTTTAATGTTCAATCAAATATGAAAAGTTAGCCCTCTTCTTGGTGATTACATGTGTTTCCGCTCGCTTGAGCCTTTATCAAATCAGGGCCACAAGTAACACAAAAAAGTCCATGTGACTGTTGTCGGGTGAATAATAACTGGGACGAATCCCCAAATTCAGTAATCCTGCTGCTCTGAATCAAACACATCGGCTGCACACTGGTTCATTAGATGACTAGAATAGTGAGCCAGTCTCTCCAGGGTAAGAAGAGTTCAAGTGCCACAAGTATTAATACTTATGTTGCAGAAGGTTCCATCCAGAGTGTAGCTTGGCAATGGTTGTGGATCTTCTTATTAGGTGGTTAAAGTGGGGAGTATTCCGTTTCATTTACAAAAAAAAAAGGTAAGTATCATTGGTTTCCTTTTCCCTCAATAAAAGGTTGAAATCATCCAATAGGTATTCAGAAAATGATGGGTTGCATGGTTAGTTGTCTTCAAATTAACAGGGAATGACCATAGGCATATACGAGGTAGTGTAGTGTATTAGGATTGATTCACCGTTTGGAATGGTGTCTGAGGGTGATACTTTTGCATTGATGGAATCTGTACACATAAACGTGATTCCACCTCTTCTCTTGCTAGTGCAAATGTAATCTTATAATCATAAGGGATGGTCTTGTATAGAAAAACAGAGTAGTAATCTGCTAGCAAGGGTTCCATGCTGAAGAGTAGGTCTATGTTATACTCGCTGAGCAAGTAGTACATGTCTGTGTTATGGTTTCTAAAATTTTAGGAGCTTGAGTAAATGGATTCTGACAATCTAAACAGTCCAATTTAGAGACAGCCGTCCATGTTTTAAGAACTGGTGCTGGTGGGTTTGAACCTCGCTCTGACTGCTGTCCATTCTGTGTATAATTACATTTCAAACATTCAAATATGACACCCCCTGTATACTTGCTGCTGGACAATAGGAGTTGGCGTGCAAGTAGCATTTTAGCAGCAAGAGGGCATCACAGTATTCATGTTGGTGCACGACAACATAGCATAAGTGCTTATGTATCAAATGTTGCCAGAAATATTGAGAAATCACTATTAGTAAAGCATGGTTTTCTTCCAAAAAGTTTTTTTTTTATTATTATTTGATTTAATTGCATAGCAATTTTTACAAAGAGCATATGGTTTATGCATGGACATTTATGCCACATTTAGCCAAATAGCTTACCTTGAACATGTCTTGTAATGTATAGGACAGATGCAGTTTAAAGCCCTTTAATCGTTTTGATAATGAATTAATATCCATTGATAACCAAACATGTAAAAAGGAAATGAAATGCGTGTGTGTAGTGTAGGTTTGGTTTATGGTATAGTTACACAGAAGACAGGGGAATTAATCTAATCCACTCTGTGCAATGCCTAAGAGTACAGTTTAAATGCAATATTTATTTTTATTAATAAAGAATAAAGGTTCCAAAAACAATGGTATTACTAAAAGGTTGGTGAAAGTGCACTTGGCACTTAGGCAAAAATGTGCCTAGTGCAAAAGCATGTTTTCAATGCATTTTACATCATGTGTTTTCCCTAATGCTAATTGAACTTACCCAGGTGCAACGTTTCTGTAACAATTATAATTATAGAACAATTATAAGTATAATTATAAAAATAATAATAATCCTGCCCACTGTTGTTTTGTAGATGAATAACAACGATAAATGTTACCATGTATTGTCCCCAGTGAGTGTTCCCTTTACTCCTCTCCACAGCCTTGTCAGAATGTCACTTGAACTCACCCCATTGTAAGAACCTCACTGCTTCCTGTCAAATCTGATTACTTATCTATTTTACTTTCTTTTGTGATCAAAAGAGTGTTTTTCCTCCCTGTATATAAATAAATAAATAAATAAATACATGCATACATAAATAGATCCATACTCTACATTTCTTCATTCATCAATGTAGCCTTAGTCCATCAATGTAGCCTTATACTTAACTTAGGTGGTTTCCTGAATAAAAATCGCTTTAATAAACCAACTATCACCTCCCCCCTGCAATCCCTCAAAACACTACACTTCGCAGTGCGCGTGCTCAGCTCCTAGGCGTGCTTTCCTCTTAAGCATTCTTTTAACGGCTCGAAGGGCACGGTTTCATTCTTGAGTCCCGCGCATTTCGCTCTGACATAACAATGGCAAATTGTTTCGACTGAAACGGGCAATCCATTTAGATTATTAATTGAACGACGCACTTCCCCCCACAAGCGAGCATCACGGACCGTCGCAACGCGCGAGACAAAGCTCAAGACAGCAGATGCTGCAGTGGCATCCCCAAATAGAAGGAAACAGCAGGGCGCACAGATTGGCTGGGAGGAAAGTGTAATGCCGGCATTATCTCAATGGCGCTAGCTTGTAGTTATGCCTAGCCAATGATGCATACCGGAGCCAATTTATTTGTGTCTGCACATTGAATAAACTCTGCATAAGTGATAAGCCCGCAGCGGTATCCCACGCTCAGCGCTACCAGCGGATGTCACTGTGTGCACTGGTAAATGTAGCCAACTATTAAAGCGAGGGGAGGAGAGCGGCCTGGGGAAATGTTTCTCGAGTGTAAATAGAGCAGTTTAACACTGCATTAGGATTACACGGCGAAACAGCAATGTTTGATTAATAGCAATTAGCATGTGCCTGAAGAAATGTGTCGGCTTGGTACCATTTTGCCGGGCTCATCCTGTTGGAGCAGGGCATGTTTTGTTGGGCGAAATAAATTGAATACACTTTGCCGCGATCAATAGCTTAAACGCGCTGCAAAAGGTATCAGTCCTAACGGCATCTTTTTTGATCCCCAGATTAGTTTGCAATTATTTAAATGTAAATACATTTTGAAACTTGGAAACGGCACGATGCATCAACGCATTCAAAATCCATATTGCTACGCGTGCATTGTTCAGATTTTGTGATATATTTTTCAGTGCTATTTGTTTGTGCTTGTACCATAGGCTAGATGGATGTGTTCCTGAGTTGTACTTATCAATCATAGTCACAAACTTCTAAATGGCAATGTATTAGAACACGTTCATTTTGTGACATTTATGCAAATAGGAAATGCACCTGTACATTACATGTATATGCACGACAAAGGATCATTGTTGCGTGACCCCCGAGCAATTGCCACTGCCCATGTAAAGCACTTTCAGGCATCAATGAGCCCAGCCTTCAGAGAGTAGCTTGTGACCAGCATTAAGGAAGGTATACAATACGCAGAAGAAAAGACAGAAGCAGGGTTAACACAACAACGGGGTAGTGTTCATAACCCTGCTCTACAAATGTCAATAAAAATAAAACATGCTAATGATGTAACAATAGCAAACAGAGGAATTGAAAAGGGTTGAGACATTAGGTTACCAGACACAGAATGGCGAGCAATGGAATCAGGGAACCCTCTGAACGTCAGAGATCTTAGCTCCACAGATGGGGACTAAGCCGTCTTTCAAAATGGATTCGAGGCTGATGTGGCTCTGAACGCAGGAGATCAGGGCAACGGGTTTACTCTCAACTCCAGAAACTAAAACAAGGGAATCTACAACTCCAGTAAAATGCCAATGGGCACAGAAGAAGAGGTGCATTAATTTCCTAGTGGGTGTCTGCTTTGACCCTCGGAGGAGGTTGGGAGGTGGCCGGGTTTTATTGGTCTATCCCCCACCCGGTCCCCCTATTTAATATACCGGCAAATACCATGGCTGCTTGCTGTGTTTCTTTTTTGCTGCTGTTTGTTTTGCAGCCACAGTGACACAGCACCAGTCTGCTGCCAATGAGGGAGATGAAGACTGAGGTGGACGAAAATGGGCAGAATAGGGGGAAACCCAAAAACAAAGCAGCAAAAGAGGAGAGAACAAAGAGAAAGCAAGTCTCGTGAACACTGAGGAGTGCATGACCACTTTGAAACAAAATGAGGGCTCTTACTAATGGATGAAGTGTACCACCTATTCAACTACTGTAGCATAAACAACTCAGCTGGAAACATAATCCCAAAGAAGGTGATCTCAATCCATCCTGGATAGATTTTACGCTTTAGGGTTCTTCGAGCAAGGGTGCAGTGTCAACAGGAACTAAAACCCTTGCGAGCAAAAGCACCCCAGAAGGAGTTTTCCATTGATCTCCCAAAGACAGAGGTGCTGTCTCTAAATGCAGCTTCTTCAATGACTTGATGGTAGTCAGGCCACTAACCCATAGGCAGTTCTGCTATGACTCTTTGCTGCCATTATCAGCTTGCTGACATAGCACTGCTCCCAAGCTAACAACAGAAGCAACTTTCTGACCAATGATGGGTTTTCACAGGCAATCACTGGCCAGTACATGGGCACAGCACCGGGTTTTCTTCAGAGGAAAACAAACCTTCAAACAAGCAGGCCTTTTGACCTTTTTAGGCACCTCTGCTTTCAGCATGACTGCCAGATAAGCTGCAGCGTGCAAAAATTGGGGAAGAATCGCTGGTAGTAACTGGTTATGCACAGAAAGGACTTGGTTTGTTGGTAAACAGTCTGTAAAGTCCAAACAGACATGCTATCCACTTTAGCCTGCATGTTGCTTAGCTGGTCTACACCCATCACAGTAGAAACATTGCTCGACTCATCCCAGGCAAACTGTTACTCATCTGGCTTCACATTTAGCCCTTTGGCTAGAATCAATATGAGGGCAGCTAGAATGTGCTCCACGTGTGACATCCAATGCAAGCTGAAGATGCAGATATACCAGTACAAACTGCCCTTGCCCATCAGCTACTTGATGCATGTAATAATACTGCCTTCAAACAGTAAACACCATTCTTGGGTCAATATCTGTGATAGAGACTGAGCAGTAGTGTGTGAGTTGTTGTAGCATTGCCATTACATGCCATAAGCAAATCCAACATTTACCTAGATCTGATCTCTTCTGAGATCATAGCATGGATTGTAGGCACAATCATTATGATTTTTGTCGGTTGTTAAAAACAGAAACTGTCATGAAATAATGTATATTAAAATATTGCCAACTAGGCCTAACCATGAGCTCTCCAGTTGCATCCTGGGGTCTGCCAATAGCGGATATAACAATATGTTATAGCAGCAGTCACTGGCTATGAAAAGTGTTCTACAGTGATCAGTTGAGTCTATTATTGATACATTGTAACTCAAGTTAGGGCACCAGGAAATGGCATTGGCAAAAGGAACCAACTGGAGTGATGGTTTAGTGTTCTCCAATGTGCCAACTGTAATTGGTAGTAAAGTCTGTAAGCCCCATGGCATATTACCCAGGGTACTAATATGCCAAATCTTGAGTTGAGAAATGGTGCCTGTGTTTTCTCAAATAAAATGAATATCTAGCTAAAGAGATATGTACCTATGAAAATGGCAATGGAAACTACTGGTAGGCCCTTCACCATTTCTATAGGCATCCCTGGAAAGATTATGCTCGAGGCAGAGAGAGAAGCACCAAGTGCATAGTGTGGGGAAATCATTTTGGTGTTGTGGTGGAAACATAAGGGCGGAGGGAAGCAGGCAGTGGAATGGATCAGAGCTTGCTGGGGGCCTGGGAGCACAGACATTTATTTTAAATGATTAAATGCCTAAAGAAAAACCAATGGCACCTGTCCACTCTCCCCATTGTGTGGTGCTAGACAGAAACTAGGCTTCCCATGCTCAAGGTTTTGGCTATGCTGGGGGCAAATAGTGCTGTATTAGGATGTATTAATGTTCATGTACACTTCCAAGGCTTTGTACATACTCAAGTCGATGGTAAATGGTCAGGACACTAAAATCGGAATGAGAAGTTGTGAATCCTTCACTCAGATACACTTTCCTCCATCACCTGTTTTAATTGGCCTTGTTTCTTTGGTGTGTTTAGCTACTTTTGATTACCTGCTGACGTAGGGAAAATAAATATAACTACTATAGGAAATATGAGCTTAAGGTTTATGTGCACCTTGAGCAGCAATTAATTTGCTGGGTTGCTTGGCTCAGAGTTACGTTGAACGGTTTTGGATTATTCTTCCAGAGATCGAACAGTGTCAAGAACTCCCTGGCATCAAGTGCTTTAAAACAAAAAATACTAATATTTAGTTGAAATGAAACCGAGGTCCGTTTTATCCCTTTCAAAAACACTCTGTCCACATACTGGCATCCACCATGCCATGTCTTGTTATGGATCAGTGTTTTAGTTTCTTTAGTAAAAGAGACTAGGGTCATCAATTGTATAGTGTATATTGCCTGATATGAACCTCCTGCACCTTGTTGTCTTACAAAACGGTTTCATTGTGATATGGGAGGCAGGACTGTGAGTCATAGAGTACTATAGTAACATCAATGGACACATAGGCATAGCAGGTTATAGCAGTTTATTAAGACACATATTCATTGTGCTGGTCAGAGCTCACACTTTCTTTCTACATATGTCCATATCCTGTATCGTTGTCACCCCATGGCTCATGTCCCAAGTCCACTTTACAGCAGTGTTATTGAGCTGCAAATGCACGTGCAGCTTAAAAAAAAAACAAATGACCTTGTTTCATACCATATTAATATAGTATATAGCCAAATATTGTTTGCTCCAGTACAAGCGTGCTTACAATAAAAATCAAGACTTACGCATGTATGCCATTTACTGAAAACACCTTGTTGCTTCACAAGGTGAACCTAATTTAATTATGTACATAATTAGTACAGATTTGTTGGTACCATGAGTTGACCGTTTTGGGTTAAATTATACATTGAAATACAGGGAACTAAAATTCTCATATCAAATATCCAATATGCTCATATAAAATAGCCGACTACATGGCCACAAGTTTCGCCCATTCTAGCTTTGTCAAGGCTCACGTTAAATTGGGTGATGTACATTATAACCTAAATCTCTATGAGATGTATTGCAAAGTCCAATTTCTTGGTGTTTCCATAAGTTTGTTTCTTGATTTGATGGCTCTATATTTTCTTTACAGTCTATGTTCACGTCCACATGGTAATGTGAATTTGGCTCGTATCATGCATATAAGTTCTATTTCCGTTGTTTCATTCCTATTTGTTCAGAGCAGCATTCAGTAGTCTTGCCGTGTCTTGCATGTCATGGCATGTTATTGCATCCCACCTGCAACACTAAGTATATAGAACTTCACACTTTTTTCAGGTCTCACTAATAAGATTGTTGCAGGCTGCCACTGCCTCTGATCAGTTACATGCTAAACTTGTTAGTAAACACTCTATTTTGCACTACTCAGCATTAATTGATTTTTCAGCTCTTTTGAGAACTTACGTCATGCTCCCCTCCTATTCAGTTAGCAAACCCATAGGGTATGCAATGTTTTTGGTTACAATGAATTACAGTGCATCATAATGGCCAACACTAATGCAGGTTTCTGCCCCTGTTCTGCAGATATGCATTGCCAATCTGCTTGCATTACAAATTTGCAAGGCCTGCTGATGCTGTGTATCAAATCTGTTTTACGCCTTGATCTGCCAATTGGTCAATTTCTATGCACAAGAACTGGTTTGCCTTAACTGAACTCATTCCTTTCACCAAAGTCCTGATTCTGCAACTCCCTTGACACAGTACTACACTGGACATTTGGTGAGTGACCTTTCTTTTAACTGCACTGTATAGTGGTTTTTGAGCAGAACAGTCCACTTGAGCAGCACATTCATACACATGCTTGGCATTGGTAGGCACAATGCATGCCTGCATGTTTTATTTTTGTGTAGTAAAGACTCTGTGTTGAACACATATGCCTGCAACAGGTCAGTTAACCAACTAAGTTGTATTACCAAAGACTAGGAAGGAAGGTTGAATGCATTTGCACTAAATTAATATAATCTTCCTTCCTAGTACTCTTATTAAATGTCTCAGTGGGATAACCGGCATACTACAGACCTCTGAAACCTGAACTTTAGCTTACAAATTCCAATATGGACAGTGAGTACTCTGATGTTTACTTTTATGGAGTTGGTGAAACGGGGACAACTATGCCTATAATCATAATGTAGGCATTGTTATCAAGGTTAATGTGTGTGACATTTTCATTTCCCCAAGAGGGCTGATGATCTTTGTGGTTTTGAAAGATATTGCAACCACAGGTCTTCAAACCATGTTTAAAAATGTCAATAGACATGACTTTTTAAAATGTCCCTGCAGGTAGACCCCCACTGTAGCTTATTGACATGCACAGACACAAATTAAGAGTTTATTTCATGTGTTCCTTATTGTCCGATTTTGATTAATAACAATATTGCAGATATTGATACATATATAAAATAAATAAATGACATTCATGGTGAAACAGTTCTGTCTGCATTCACCTCAGTGAATTATGTCTAGTGGGAGAGGAGCATTTTTAGTGTTTCTGGAAGGGTCATTGTGTGTTGGCCCAAGGTGGGTTTGAAATACTATTTCCCGATTAAGATGATGGGGGTGAAATTGCAGGTTCAAGTGTTGTGCAAAGACTGCCAGGGATGTTGTCACAGCATTCACAACTATTCTTTCATCTTAGCTATTATGTACTAAGTGTGATCCCTGTGATTTGTGGTTGAAAAAAGGTCAATATGGTGGTCCTCATAATAAAAGGTTTACGATATATTCCTTGAGCACTTTTTGTTAATACCAGTATATAGAATTGTGGGTTCTTTGGCTATGCATCAGAATACCTTGTACTACACTAGGCATGCACCATGTCCTTGTAATAATGAGAATTGGACAAGCTGCACAATAAAAAACAGACACAATAAACACTGGCACAAATGTGCATTATTATGCCCTCAGGCACCTTTAAACACATTCATCAGAGGAAATATGCAGCATAGAAACATCAGTGTTACATTTGCATTGAACATATGCAAGAGACATGACAAACACATTGCATTGAAAGGAAAACAAATATACTGTTGTTTGTGGGTCAGCATAGCCTCAGAACTCCATCTAGTACCTTGACTAGGTAAGCAAATGTATTATAGATCCAGCTTCAATTCCCAGTTACCCTCCTGCCCCTTAACTAGTATCAGGTTAGTCTGATGTTAGAGATAATGGAATCGCTTGCATAGCATAATTATTCCCATAATCACATTAGTTACAGGCAGCTTCCCTGGCCTCTGGGTACCATGGAGAAAGAGGAAATTGCATTTTAGGTCAGTTTTACCTGGCCAGATCAATAGTCCCTTGCAAGAAATTCCAATTTCTATTCCCTATTGATACTTTACCTGAAACCCTTCTCAACACCAGCTCTGCGGGCCTTCCTGCAGTTTCAGTGCCTGTCTCAGCACCATTCGATAGCAGCCTCAGGTCTTTACAGCTCAGGAATCAAGCTAGTGCTGTCCTGTCTGCAGTTCTGGGGCATTGATAACAGTCCCACTCACAGCAACCTTCAAGGCCCCGCGAGGCTTGGCAAAATGCCTAGGGTCCGACAGCACAGCTACAAGTGACAGCTTGACTCTCACACAAGGAAAGCCTTCCAAAATTCGAATAACACAGCCCCAGGTCTTTGCTCAAAATCAGGGTTTTTAAAATCTGAGCCCCAGCTTTTCTTTTTAAAGTTACCATATCACAATGCCCAGAGCAATCTCTGACATGCAGCAAAAAGGCCATGCAAAAAAAACACATGGAATGATCCACAGGCCAAAAGCTGCAGCCACCATCAAAAACCCTGCCAGAAGGTAACATGACAAAAGCTTGCAAAAGGCCAAAAAGCCTTGCCTCCTATATCACAGTCCATTATGTGCCTTTCTCCAAACCCAGCCCAGGGCAGATGGATTCTACACAGTTCTTTCCACCCCCCAGGCAGTGTCATGTTCTTCCACCAGACCCTTGTGTCACTAAGCATGTCGGGAGCCATGACCGCACCATTCCATGACATGGACCCCAGCACCACAGAATTCTTGAATGGCACTGCCAGCTGCATCCATTTACCTCAAACTACCAACTTCCATCCCTACCAATTTCCATCCTCAAACTCATAACAAATATATACCCATCTACCCCTACTTGCTCACAACATCTACCACACAATCTATATCCCTACCACTACTCCCACTATTCATTACTCCATCTCTGACCTCTATTCAAAATGGCCACTAAATATCACATTATCAAACTCTCTGCCCTTACCACCACCCACCTACCTCTAACCCTCCATATAACCACACATTTGCTCTTCACTTCAACATTCACAGCCCTACAATTGAAACCTTTTACTCCTCTAATTCTTCTGACACTCAAGTATCCTCTTGCAAACACCTCCACACATACCTTTTCACGTGTCATTTACCCCTCCAATTGTACGTACCACACACATCCACATCTACCTTTACTCTACCCCATTTTCTATGCACTTAACCTCCTACCCCATTTAATACTCAATACCCACCTCCAACATTACCACTGCCCAACACACCATCTGTTTTCATCTTTCCAACTCCCTTCACTCTATCTCTCCAAGCCCGCCTCCATGTATCAGTCTAACTTAAAAACACTACTTCTAACCCTTCACAAATACCCTCTACCTCTCCACACTTACCCAGTTCAAATGTCCATCATATTCCCTCTGCAACGGACTCCCTTTCACTTTGATTGTCCACCTCCTTTCCTTTCTCCCTTCCTCAACACCTTAACACCCACATATACCTGTAACCCTCTTACCCACATTTAGTCATTCCCATGCCTATTCAGTTTTATTATTTGTCTCTATCTGTACACTTCCTCATCCTTCTACCTACCTACTCATCCTCATCCTCTGACCAACTTTTACCACTGTCAGCACCATGTCTGCCTATCTCTACCTTTCTACCTTTATTTCGTCCTACCTATATCACAACCTCTCCCTTTAAAGCCATCTACCAATTATAAATGCTGCCTCTTTTTGCCAATTGTACCTCTCGACATTTACACACCTCTAACTTTCTAGCACTACCCTAACTTCACCATGATCTAAGACTACTTTACCTGCCTCACTCCTTCTCTTGATCAAAATAAAATTGAATAGGGATGTTATATCGCGCTTCATGCCAATGTCTAGCCTCTAAGTGCAGCACTGGGTTTTGAACCAATGCTGCCCAGGGTTGTCTTGCTTCTAAGACAAGCACATTGCCCCTGATCTATCCGCCAAGGCCCATACCTATACTTCCATCTATTCACTTCTAACCCTAGTACTAAATACCCCCACTTCTCCTCACTCTATGCCTCTATCCACCCTTCCACCTCTGCTTTTCAGGTTCTCCTCTATGGTTCCAACCCACACACTTCCCTCTAATACTCCTCTGGATCCTCCCTTCACCCACACCTGCCTGCCACCATCCACCTGTATTTCTAACAACCCATCCCTAATGTTAAAGGCCACCTCCATCTCTACACACTCCCTTATTCACTTCCCTTGTCCAACCCCTCCCTCTGCCCAAGTCTTCTACTCTGCCATATCAACCTCTACCTTTCCATCCTTGTTGTTGGCTTCAACCCCTTTATCCTCCAACCCACCTAACCCCATGTTACTGCCTGTGAAGAAATGCCATCTGCACTAGTATGCAAGTTCAAGCTTTTTTGATTTATTGGGCCTCATTACGAGTTTGGAGGTAGCCATGGTGCTATTAGCACCATGGCTGCCTCCAAACCGGGCTCCATTACCGGGTTCTTGCAATGGGGACTTTCCGGATTATTCTGACATAGCTATTAGCTCAATGGGAATGGGGAGGGAGGTAACAACGGGCACATTACAAGTGTCCCATTGTTACCTCCCTCTTCCCCTCGCGGGACCCAGAAAAATATGTCTGGTTTTACCAGACGTCTGATCTGGGTCCCGCAAAGGGAACCTTGTAATCGGTGCTCCCATAATGAATGGGGCTGGTCCTGTACAGGCCCCCTTCATTAGGGGAGCGCCAGGGTCGTAATGAGGCCCATAGGGCCCTGGGCCTTATTACGAGTTTGGAGGTAGCCATGGAGCTATTAACTCCATGGCTGCCTCCAAACCGGGCTCCATTACCGGGTTCCTGCAATGGGGACTTACTGGGTCATTCCGACATAGGAGGACCCGGTAAGTCCTCCTTGCAGGAACCATTCCCCATTCCCATTTGAGCTCCCATAGGGCTCAATGGTAATGGGGAGGGAGGTAACAACGGGCACATTACAAGTGTCCCTTTGTTACCTCCCTCTTCCCCTACGGAACCTGGAAAAGACGTCTGGTGTTACCAGACATCTGATCTGGGTCCTGCAAAGGGTACCTCGTAATCATCCCTGACTGAATTAAAGGGGCCAATCCCGTACCGGCCCACTTCATTCCGTCAGCGCAAGCCTCGTAATGAGGCCCATAGTGTCTAAAGTGATGCTGATTTTTGTATTTTTGAAAGTCAGATCTGAAAATCAGGCCCACTTTCTAAATGATACATGCTGAGTAAACTAGAGAACAAATATGTTCTCTTTCTTGGACCCTCTATTGACAAGCCAGAAACTGCCATACGGTTTGGAAACATGGCAGCCCCAGAGTAGCATGTACATTCCTGAAACAGACTGCTGGATTCCAAACTATTCTAACAGTCATGAGGTACCCTTAACAGTGAACATTCATGGTTGAGATTATCTATAGCAGGGTAACCTCAAGGCTTAGTGACACTTTGATTAATTAAATATGAAGCTATACCTCATTTGGTATAGTGGCCTCAGAGGAAATACAATTTTATGTTGCCAAAACCATCTGATGTCATTTAAATATCAACTGGTTACTTTCTTGTGACTACAACAGCAGTCAGAGTGTTTATCTTCACATAGCTGGTGTTGGGGTTCACCCACAACAGAGTGTTGGGCTAAGCTCTTAAGACTCCCTTTGTTCTATGCCTAGGAAGGCTTGACAACTTCTCAGGCGAACAAGACATAGTGCTAGAGGGCATCATTGCTTCAAAGGAAGCTCTGCCAACACAATGGGGAAGTAATACCAGGGGGATAATGACCAGATGTGGGGTGCATTTAAAGTCACTAGACAGAAGCCCCTCTCACCTGAACAGCAGCATTTAAACACTGCCACCAAAAACAGGCTTTTGTTGTTCTTATTTCACATGAGGGGCAAGTATTTCAACACTACAACCAAAAACGGCGTTTGTTTCCCTTTCACATGAACAGCACCATTTAAACACTGCTACCAAAAATGGCCTGGGTTTTTCTTTGTGTTCATGTCAAATTAAAGCACCATGTGGAAAGAGGCCTACCCATCGTTATGTATGGACATGCAGCAATATAAATTGACCCACGTAGGAGAAAGCAAAGAATCCTGTGATCTGCAAGACAGGATTTTAAACGTTAAAAGCAAAAACGGCCTGCACACATGTGAAACGAAAAACAGCTTTAAAAAGCCACAGTGGAAAAAGATAGCATTGCTTTCACAGAGAAATGTCAGGGAAATATGATGTGGGGGAGTTCACCAAAGTGAATGCATATTGTGTTCCAACCCACAAAACTCCAGTCACCTTTGAATAGACACTTGCTACAGAAAGAAAACAGTTTGGGCTGAGGCAGGAAACTTCACAATTAAAAGCCCCGCTTCCAGCTGGAATTTGAACCTACCAGCCAACAACCCAGCAACATGTGATGCTGCTGAGGGCCTCATAATTCCCTGTTCTGCAGACATGAAGGGAGGAGCCCCCAGATTCCAAAGAAGGCAAAGTGTGGCTGAAGAATGATCAGCAGGTATGAGCCTTTCCTGCACCCACTTCAAAGAACAAACTGCCAATTTTCAGGGACTCATAAAAACCCTCTGGTCACAAGCTGACCCAGAGGAAACGATGGCTGTGGCCCTCCCACATGTTGAAATAGACACTCCCAATGTACATTAAAAGACTGGTTTCATTTGTAGTCATTTTGTGCAGCAATCAGAATGAGGATTAATTGAATTCCATGCCAGTTTTCATGTAATTTCCAGGCAGTTTTAAAGATATACATTACATTTTCCTAGGACTTTGGGGACTATAATGGCCAGTTAGGCTAGTTTTCTGGCTGATCGGAACATGTGACAATTATGAGATTTGATGAAAAGATGAAAAATAAATTAGGAATATGCGTCATCATTTGCAGATTCATAACCTTTGTACATTTTATGAAAAGGACAAAAATGTGGCAAATGGCCATGCTACATCATGCAGAGGTGGCGATCGGCTTAAATAAGTGACCAGCTAAAACTGCGTATCTGTTTCATATGGCGGTGGCTAGTAAAGTATGGAGCTATGATGCATAACTAGTTTTTGACAAAAATCTGAGCAGAGAACAAAGTAGGGTAATAAAGGGAAAGGACAGATGGTGCTCCAAAATTCCTGATCCGATCATGACTGGAGGCGGAGAGACAGAGAGAAACTGTCCAGCCCTGGCAGCAGGGATAATTACAGGGAACTCCCACAAACTTAGTAATGTCATTTCTGCTATATAAGGTGGGCTGTACTAGGACAACAGACACACAACAACCGTGGAGACAGAAAAGGAGGAAAGAAAAAAGGCTGCTGAACCTTACCATCTTTGAGAGTGCAGTGACCAGACCCCTTGCCCTATTTGTCCAGAGTGTCCTTAGATCCAGCTGGCTCCCCTGAATCCTAAACCAAGTCTTGCTTGCTTGTAAGTAGCATATAACCCCAGCCCTAAAATTGCATAAACCCTTCATTTTGTAGTAGTGCATTTAATCCAATACCCCATTGAAACCCCCAAATTGCCAGTGTAATCCAGTCATCTCCCAATAGAAGAATCTCTTGTGTGTTTGTGTATGTTAGCATATCTCTTTTGAAAAACCTCTCAGTTGTCTGTGTAAATCCTTAGTATTTTTCTTAAGTAAGTCAATTAATTCCCCCATTCAAATTCAAGGTTCAAGATTGTTGCAATTCGAAATCAACCATCTTTGTCTTGGTGTTTTTATTTAATTGCTATAGTCAGTAAAGTATTGCCTAAAAATAATTATTCTCCTTGTAACTAAAAACTGAATTTGTCTGTGTATTGTGGGCATTACAAAACAAATTCCTATTTGCACCTGTTCTATTAAACCCAAACCGTGGTTCCCATTGGGAGCAACTCCTTTGCTTAGAAGTCTACCTGTTATGTGCCTCTGTCCTTATCACTGAAAACCGATTGTCTTATTGGAAGCTATTCCCCTTTCCTCAGCTGTCTGTCATTGTAAGTCCCAGTATAAACACATTTCCATTTGCCACTGTATTTTCCCTTTGCATATGCTTTCTCCCAAAACCGATTTTCCCACTTCATTTCTATTTTTGCCCTGGTGTGCTGATTAGTATTCTCTAAACGTTCCCTACCTCCTAAGTGTAAGCAATACAAATGTCCTTCTATTCTGTCCCCTAGCAGTTGTGATAAGTAACTAAAACCCCATACTTCCCTTTTTCTTCCTTTTAAAAAAGAAAAAAAAGAAATAAAAAAATAAAAAAATTCTTTGCTGGCTTCACATCGTGTGGTGGTGGGCTTTACCCCAAATCCGATTCTCTCACTCTATTCATACTCCTTGCCACTGCCTTCCATTTTGCCATTAAAGACCTGAGTGAACTGTTATAGAATTTGCATATGATTTTAATATGTGCTTAGGGAATTTGGTTTGTGACTAAGCTATTAATTTTATCTTGACAGTAGGATATTGGCTAATGTATTCTTATTGTTTGATTCTCTTTTAATTCGAAGAAATTAATTTGTAATGTATCATAATCATATGTATTTTTGTAAAGGTTTATAAATAAACCAAAACAAATAAACAATAAAAAAATAGGATATTTTAACCTGGGTGTTCAGTAGAGATCATTGCATTTTGTGTTGCCACAATTTTGGTGGCTGCTGTATGTTGATTATTTTCCTTTTTCATTAAATAATACATTAATACATATCTTATTGATATAAACTTGCTTGTTTCCTAGTCCATTGTGACATGGGGTGTTTGTGGAGGTTGGGTTGGAGACGGGTTGGAGGCCTATTCAAAAAGAATCAGTAGTATATTAAAGATAAAAAGTGCTTTATTGTGTTCCACATCCATTGTAGGGGAAGGAGTTCCCTAGTTGGAGCGTGCCGTGCAATATACTGTGAAAAAGAGTCTTTTTGATCAGGCTGACATGAGAGGGGTGGATTAAATGTGAGCTTATGAAAGCATCTTTCCACTGAAGAAAGGTCACACCATCCTGCAAATGTTTAGGCACCACTCCTTCCTGTGCCTACCCACACCCAACTGCCCACAGACCAGGCCCTCATGGAACTGTTATTAGAAGTCAAAATATCTTACAAGTCCGAGATTGGTCACTTACAGAAGGCTTGAATTGGGTCAATCTGATGTGACTAAATGACTATATTAGGGAGTAGGGCCATAATCAATGTGGCCATCCTAACTGATACATTCCCACTGGACCAGGGAGTGGCCAAATGTTTCCTGTCAATCTGAGAGGAGATTGTGCTTCCACTGAACAGTCATATATTTTTGGAGCATGTCTTCCTCAAGGGAAACAGAGCTCTTTTGCTACATGTTATGTTATGTTATGTTACTTTGCATTTATATAGCGCCTTATGTACCATTGGTATGATCTCAAGGCGCTGATAGGTTGAACGCCCTTGGGAACCGAAGTTCAAGTCAGTAGAGAGAAGAGAGAGAGTCATAAGATACGTGTAAGCACCGGATATGTGTGCAGCAGGTGTGGCATTTGTGCGATAGCTGCTTCTTAGTGGTAGGTGTGGTGGTTGGGAGATCAAGAGTATGTGTTTGTTCTGGCAGGTTGTTATCCAGACCAATTCTGGCTGTGTTAGGCATCAGGAGAACGCCTAGGCTGAAGGGTATGTAACCAGCTGTGTTTAGTTTGGATGATGGGGAGTATGATGCAAGTGATGGTATGAGAACAGCTTTACCGAATGGTGTCATAGTATTGCTGTGTTCTAGTTGAGTGGTGATGTAAAGAAGAGAGTAAGCATGGAGATGTGATAAGGGGGTATACCTTAGGGGCTTGAGATCAAGCACACTCCAGTAGTTCCATCCACTCCAACTGTTCCATGCACTCCAACCATTCCATGCACTCCAACCGTTCCATGCACTCTGACCGTTCCATGCATTCCGACTGTTTCAAGCTCTCCAAACCGTTCCATGCACTCCAAACCGTTCCATGCACTCCAAACCGTTCCAATCACTCCAAACCATTCCATGCACTCCAAACCGTTCCATGCACTCCAAACTGTTCTATTCACTCTGTTTTATGCACTCCAACCATTCTATGCACTCCAACCATTCTATGCACTCCAACTATTCTATGCGCTTTGATCGTTTTATGCACTTCAGATCGTTCCATGCACTCTAATCATTTTTTGTACAGTGTCCGTTTCGTGCCCTCTATCTGTTCCATGCATTTGATCTGTTGCATGTACTCGCCCATTTCCATGTACACTATCAGTTTGATCAGTTCTATGTATTCCTTCTGATCAATGCACTTCGTCCAATCTATGCATATTATCCCTTCCTCATCCAGTCCGTTCCACCCACTTCAGCCGTTCCACCCACTTCATCTTTTCCAACTCCATGCTTCACCTTTCCATCTGCATGCTTCACCTGTTCCATCCGCATGCTTCACCCGTTCCACCCAAATACTTCACCCATTCCATCCACATACTTCACCCGTTCCATCCATATACTTCACCCGTTCCATACACCCACTTCATCCGTTCCGTCCACCCACTTTCTCCATTCCATCTACCTACTTCTCTTGTTCCTTCCACATACTTCACCTGTCCCATTCACCCACTTCCCCTGATTCCATCCGCCCATTCCACCCGATCCATCGACATGCTTCATCCTTTCCATCCACATACTTCACCCGTTCCACCCACTTCACCCGTTCCTCCCACTTCACCTGTTCCACACACTTCACCCGTTCCACCCAGTTCATCTGTTCCACTCACATACTTCACCCGTTCCAACCCCATACTTTGTCCGTTCCAACCACATACTTCACTTGATCAATCCACTTCACCCGTTCCATCCAATATACTTCACCCGTTCCATCCAATATACTTCACCCGTTCCATCCAACATACTTCAGCCATTCCATCCAACATACTTCAACCGTTCCATCCACATACTTCACCCATTCCATCCACATACTTCACCCATTCCATCCGCATACTTCACCCATTCCATCCACATACTTCAACCGTTCCATCAATATACTTAACGTCCTCCCACTTTTTCCGTTCCATCTACCTACTTCTCTCTATCCTTCCACATACTTCACCTGTTCCATTCACCCACTTCCCCCGATTCCATCCATCCATTTCGCCTGATCCATCGACATACTTCAGCCTTTCCATCCACATACTTCATTCGTTCCACCCACTTCACCCGTTCCACTCACATACTTCACCTTTTCCAACTCCATACTTCGTCCGTTCCAACCACATAGTTCACTTGATCCATCCATTTCACCCGTTTGATCCAACATACTTCATCCGTTCCATCCAACATACTTCATCCGTTCCATCCAACATACTTCACCCATTCCATCCAACATACTTCAACCGTTTCATCAATATACTTCATCCGTTCCATAAACCCACTTCCCTGTTCCGTCCACCCATTTTGCCCGTTCCATCCAACATACTTCCCCCATTCCATCCAACATACTTCACCCGTTCTATCCACATACTTCACCCATTCCATCCATATACTTCACCCGTTCCATCCACATACTTCACCTGTTCCATCCACATACTTCACCCATTCCATAAATATACTTCACCCGTTCCATACACCCACTTTGCCCGATCCATCGACATACTTCACCCTTTCCATCAATATACTTCACCCGTTCCATACACCCACTTCCCCCGTTCCGTCCACCCATTTCGCCCATTCCATCCAACATACTTCACCCGTTCCATCCACATACTTCGCCTGTTCCATTCGTATACTTCACCCGTTCCATCCACATACTTCACCCATTCCATACACCCACTTCGCCTGATCCATCGACATACTTCATCCTTTCCATCCACATAGTTCACCTGTTTCACCTAAATCATCCGTTCCACCCAGTTCACCCGTTCCACCCAGTTCATCCGTTTCACTCACATACTTCACCCGTTCCAACTCCATACTTCGTCCGTTCCATCCATCATACTTCACTCGTTCCATCCAACATACTTCACCCATTCCGTCCGACATATTTCACCCTTTCCATCCAACATACTTCACCCATTCCGTCCGACATATTTCACCCGTTCCATCCAACATACTTCACCCGTTTGCTCCACACTCTACACCCGCTCCACACTCTACACACTCTACACCCGCTCCACACTCTACATCCGCTCCACACTCTACACACTCTACACCCGCTCCACACTCTACACACTCTACACCCGCTCTACACTCTACACACTCTACACCCGCTCCACACTCTACACCCACCCCACACTCTACACACTCTACACCTGCTTCACACTCTACACACTCTACACCCGCTACACACTCTACACATGCTACACCCGCTCCACACTCTACACCCGCTCCACACTCTACACCCACTCCACATGCTACACACTCTACACCTGCTCCACACTCTACACAATATACACCCACTCCACACTCTACACCCGCTCCACACTCTACACCCACTCCACACTCTACACCCACTCCACATGCTACACACTCTACACCAGCTCCACACTCTACACACTCTACACCCACTCCACACTCTACAACCCCTCCACACTCTACACACTCTACACCTGCTCCACACTCTACACACTCTACACCCGCTCCACACTCTACAAACTCTACACCCGCTCCACACTCTACTCCCGCTCCACACTCTACACACTCTACACCCGCTCCACACTCTACACCCGATCCACACTCTAGACCTGCTCCACCCTCTACACCCGCTCCACACTCTACACCCACTCCACACTCTACATCTGCTCAACACCCCCACACCCTACATCCGCTCAACACCCTACATTTGCTCAACACCCTACATCCGCTCCACGCTATCATCCATTCCACACCCTACATCTGCACCACACCCTACATCCGCTCCATGCTCTCATCTGCTCCATACTCTCATTCATTCTGCGCTCTCATCCGCTCTATGCTCACCTCCTCTCTAAGCTCTCATCCGCTCTACGCTCTCATCCACTCTACGCATTCATCCGCTCTACACACTTCGTCCTTTCCACTGACATTCATCCGCTCCACCGACTTCTTCCGCTCCACAGACTTCATCTGCTCCACTCACTTCATCTATTCATCCTGCATTATCGGTTCAACCCATGTCACTTGTCACACGCATTCGATCTGTTTCATGTTCTCCATCTGTCCCATGCACTACACCCGTCTCATGCACTCGAATCGTCTATTCTATTCGTTCCATTTATACCATGCACTCTTACATTCCATGCCATCTATCTGTTTCATGCACTCTACCTGTTCTGTGCACTCTGTGCACTCATCCATATCCTGTATTCATCTTTCCATCCTCTCCACTTTATTCCTCTTGTCCATTTTGTTCCTCTCGTTCATTACATTCATTTCATCTCTTTAATTCATTTCAACCACTTTACTGCTTTCATACAATGTATTCTTTTTATCCACTTCACTGCTTTGATCCACTTTACGCATTCTATTCTGTTTGTTCTTTTTAGTTTACATTAGACGTTATTAGTTTTCAATTTCTCACTTGGATCTTGATGTTGGATTGTTATTTATGTTATTGTTATTTATGATATAGTAGTTTGGGCTAGTTGAATAGCTGTTATCCACTTTATTCCTCTCGTCCACTTTGATCCTCTTGTCCATTACATTTATTTCTTCCATTTCATCAATTTCAACCACTTTACTGCTCTCATACAACTTATTCTTGTTATCCACTTCACTGCTTTGATCCTTTTTACTCATTCTATTTTGTTTGTCCTTTTTAGTTTACCTTAGAGGTTATTAGTTTTTGATTTCTCGCTCGGATCATGATGCAGGATTGCTATTTATGATCTAGCATTTTGGGCTAATGTCATTGAGTTGCTGTTACCCAGTTTGTGTTAGTTTGAGTTAGGGGTCGGTTTTAGGGGAAGAGCCATGTTTTCAGTAATTTGCGGAAAGACACAAGGTCTTCAGTTAGTCGGATGTGGGTGGGAGTGTGTTCCACAGCGTGGGGGCCAAGGCAGAGAATGATCATCCACCTAACATGACTGAGTTTGTTTTTGGTATGACTAGGAGGCCGGCTGAGCTTGATCTTAGAGTATGTGCAGGGTGATAGGGTTTTAGTTTGTCTTGAAGATATTGAGGTCCGGTTTTATGCAGTGCTCAGTGAGAAATGTATAAGGTTTTGAAAGTCAACCTTCAGGCAACCGGTATGGAAAAATGCACCTAAGAGTTTTAAGGTGGTAGTGACAGGACTTTGAGACGTTGTTGACTTGGCGCGAGAGGGTTAGGTCTGAGTCTAGGTTGCATCCAAGTTTTTTACTGAATTAGTGGGTGCCCATGGCAGATGGCCAGGGTATTGGGTATGGAGGAAGTTTGGTGTTGCCACATACCATGATTTCGGTTTTGGAGGTGTTTAGAGGTGGTTTGTGGTTTGTGGTCATCCAGAGATCTATGTCGAGGAGGCAGGAAGCGAGGTCAGGTTGCCAGTTGGGTTTTGAGTTCAGGAGTTTTAGAATTAGTTGCGTGTCATCGGTGTAGTTGTAGCACAGGATGTTGTGTGAACGAATTATTTGTGGGAGGATGGCCATGTAGAGGTTAAACAGGAGGGCTGATAGGCATGCTCCTTGTGGAACTCCAGTGTCGACTGGTCGGGCTTGGGAGGAATAGGTGGAGAGTAGGGTTATTTGGTTCCTATTATTGAGGAAGGATGCTATCCATTTGAGGGCGGTTCCACGAATTCCTAGGGAGTGGAGGCGGTCAAGGAGGATTGCGTGGTTGATGTGTCGGAGGCGGCGGATAGGTCAAGAAGGATTAATGCGGCACATCCTGCAGAATCTGCTGTGTTTTTAAGGTCATCCCAGATTAAGGTTAGGGTGGTTTCGGTTCTGTGTTTTTGGCTCTGAGACCTGATTGAGCGGGGTCTAGGAGATTGTTGGCTTCCACAAAGGCATTTAGTTGGGAGTAGGCGGTTCGGTCAATGAATTTGGCAAGGAACCTGGTGCTTGAGATGGGGCAGTAGTTTTTGGGCTCGAGAGGGTTGAGGGAAGTTTTTTTTTTATAAGAGGTTTCACACGAACCATTTTGAATGCGTCGGGAAAAATTCCTGAGGAAAGGGAGTCATTTATGATGGCTCTTGCGTGTTCTCCTGTGCAGGTAGATGCAACCATTTATTTGAGGGTTGTGGCTGGGCAAGGGTCCAGCGGAGAGCCGGATGGTTTGAAGGCAGAGAGAAGTTTGAGAAATTGGTCGGTTGATATTGGACTGAAGGAGTCGAACGTTGGTTAGGAAGTGGTTGCAGGTGGTGGGTTGGCCGGTATGGAGGGTGGATTGCTTGGTGGGTGTAAGAGAGCTAGTTTGTTGGTTAGAGCGTTTGTTCTTACGAGAGCTGTGGTGTAAAAGTGGAGAGAGAGTGAGTTGTACAGCGATTGTGAGGGGGTCGGGAGGGTGGTGGTCCATGATGGTTTGGTGAATTCAGTGATGATTTTGTGAAGTTCTTTGCTGGGGTTTATACAGTTTAGGGTTTGGGAGTTGTAATGGGCTTTTTTTGCTTTCTGGATTTCAGCCTTGTACTGATGAAGGAGCCGTGACAAGGTGGATCTGCTCAGGGGTGTTTTGTCTTTCCGCCATTTGCGTTCTAGAGATTTATATAGTTATTTCGTGGTCTTCAGTTCAGGTGTGAACCATCTAGGGAAAAAGCCACAGAGGGCTGATGGTTTACAAGAGGGTGTGGGCCGCATTAGTGAGTTGTTGAGCCGTTAGTCAAAGGTGTCGGGGGTTAGTTGTTCATTGAGTAGGTAGGTAGGAGGAGGAGACTGAAGGAGTGCGTCGGCTAGGTCAGGAAGGATTATTAGTTTCTTCCAGCATTTGCATAGATTAGGAGGTTCAGGTTCGGGTAAGGGGAGCGGGTTGTATGAGCGAATGGAAAAGAAACACTGAAGTGATCAGACCAGATGATAGGGGTGGGGGGTTTAGATGTATCGGGTTGTGGGAGCTGAAGATGGCATCAAGTGTGTGTCCTTTATAGTGATTCGGACTGTTTATGTGGGGTTGGAGGTTAATCACGTCTAGGCCGTCAACCAGAGATTGTATCATAGGGTTGGTGGGAATGTCAAGCCATATGTTGAAATCTCCTAGAAGGGTGAGGTTGAGACGGTTTAGTTGGAGGGTGGCAACAGAGTCGCAGAGGTTGTTTGAGAATTCTCTATCATAGCCAGGGGTTCTGTAGATTATTAGGAAGCTGTGGGAGAACGGAGGAGGGAGGGATAGTTTAACGAGGAGTGATTCGCAGGAAGAAATGGATGGTTGTTTGTCGATGATTGAGGCGTGGAAGTGAGACTTGAAGACGATTGCTATTCCTTCTCCTCTGGAGGGACGGTTCAGTGGGATGAGGGAGTAGTCAGGGGGGAAGGCTTCATTGGCGATAGAGACAAAGTTGTCAGAGAACCAGGTTTCGGTGATGAAGACCTGGTCTGGTTTTTCACAGGCGAGGAGATCAAAGATGCTGTTTCTGTTTTTTGCTACGGATCAGGCATTAAAAAGGATGCAATTCACTTCGGTAGAGGAG
Source organism: Ambystoma mexicanum (assembly GCF_040938575.1). Lineage (NCBI taxonomy): Eukaryota > Metazoa > Chordata > Amphibia > Caudata > Ambystomatidae > Ambystoma > Ambystoma mexicanum. Next base: position 1,276,405,060 of record NC_090930.1, on the reverse strand, counting down.
GATGATGTCGGAGTGGCAGTGATGTGGGCTGGGAGGGAGAGGGTGGAAACTTGAGAGCGATGGTCGATGGGAAGAGTGGGCGAGCAGAAGAGTTGGTGGGTTTCGGGTGGGAGTGGATGGACGCGTGTGTTGGGATGATTGAGTTTGGTGCAGAGATTTAAAGGTGGGGTGTGGGGGGTTAGGAGTTTCAGTTGAGGTCGTGAGAAAATGAGGGAGAGGGGTTTCAGGCAGGGTGAGGCATGGGGGGAGGGTGGTGATTGGGGGATGAGGTGGTGGGTCGAGACAGGAGAGGTGATGAGTACTGAGAGATTGAGGGGGACCAGGTATGTTTTCTCTTCAGTGTCTTTGTTGCGATTGTGAGAGAGGGTAGGGGGTCGGTGGGGGAAAGGGATGAGGCTTCTGTTCTTGCTAGGGTGAGGCGTGCAATTTTAAGGAAGGGGAAGGAGTGTGGTCGGAGGGGGATGATGGAGGGAGTTGATGAGGGAAGCGGGGGGTGAAAGGTTGTTGGGTCGGGTGTGCCTTGGAGGGTAGTGAGGGGAGCGGGTATGATCATGGTAGGCTGATGGGTGGAGGGGATGGGAGAAGCAGTAGTCTTAGGGTGGTTGGCTCGCCATCGTGCCCCTATGGCTTGGTGTTTGGAAAGGGGATGGGTAGAGGATGTGGTGGAGGGTGGGCTGATTTGGGGAAGGAGGGGACTGGTGGCAGGGCTGGCGGGAGGAGGGGCACACAGGGATCATTTTCGGGAGACCTTGGTCGATTGGGTGCACTCATGGTTCGAACTGTGATATATATGGGGTTAGATGACTTCGCTCACACCATCCCACTTTAGCTGTATCACTTGATGTTAATTGTTCATACTTTTATGATTAACAGTACTACAGCTGTACCTAGCGATTATTGTACTTTCTAAGTTCAACTAATTCACTGGGTGAAGTTATTCACAGTTTCTAGGTTCAACTAAACATGGAGCTATTATTCACGTATTCTAAGTATTATTGTTCTAAGTGTAAACTAGGCCCTAGAATGTTTTTAGGCAGACTGTTCAAATGTAGCTAGACCACAGAACATTCTATTGGGCAGACCTTCAAATTGTAATTAGCCACAGATAAGCAGTTAGGCACACTTTCAAATGCAATTACTACACAGATTTGTTGATAGGTGGGTTTCTAAATTCGAACTGGACTACGGATATGCTATTGGGCACACCTTTTCAGCGGAACTACACCACAGACATTAGGTGGCCTTTCTAAGTGCAACTAGACCACACCTATGCTTTTGGCAGCCTATCGAGTTGCAGCTACAGCACAGATAAGTTATTAGTTAGATTTTCTTCTAGCCAACTAGGATACAGGAATGATATTAGGGAGACTTTCAAATGTAACAACACCACAGATATGCTTTTAGGTGGATTTTCGAGTAATAATAATAATAATAATAATAATAATAATAATAATAATAATAATAATAATAATAATAATAATAATAATAATTTGGCATTTATATAGCGCTACGAACCCTCAAGTATCTGAGCGCTGCTTATTGTTACCCACGGTGTGTGGTGCTCTAGATCACAGATATGCCATTAGGCACACTTTCTAAATGCAACTACTCCACAGATATGCTATTTGGTGGACATTCTAAGAGCGGCTAGACCACAAATATGCTATTCAGCACTCTTTCTAAGTGCAACTACACCACAGATATGCTAAATGCTAGAAGACACTTTCTAAATGCATTTAAACCGAAGGCAAGGCTAGTCCCCAGATGCTATTAGGGACCCTTCAGGATGCAATTTCACCACAGATATGTTATAAGGGACCCTTTCTAGACACTATTTCACCACCGGTATGCAATTCGGCACACTTTCTAAATGCAATTACACCAAGAGCAAGACTAGACGACAGATATGCTGTTAGGCACGCTTCAGATGCAATTATACCACAGATGGGCTATTTAGGAACACTTTCTAAATGCTCTTTCACCACAGATATGTTATTTGGCTCACTTTCTAAATGCAATTACAGCACAGATATGCCATTTGTCACACTTTCTACGTGCATTTATACCACAGATATGCTATTCGGCACACTTTCAAAATGTAACTACACCGTCGATGCTATTAGATGGACTTTCCAAATGCAATTACGCCACAGTTATGCTATTGGGGAGACTTTCTAAATGAAACTTTGTAAATGCAATTAAGCTACAAGTATGCCTTTTGGCAGACTTTCTAATGCAACTTTCTAGATGCAATTATGCTACAGGTATGCTATTGGGCAGACTTTCTAATGCAGCTTTCTAGAGGCAATTATGCTACAGATATGCCGTTGGAAGACTTTCTAAATGCAATTATGCCGCAGATATGCTATTGTGTGACTTTCTAATTGCAATTATGTCTCTTTCTAAATGATATTTTACCAACAGATATGCTATTCTGCACACTTCCAAAAAGTAACTACACCGTAGATGCTATTAGATGGACTTTACAAATGCAATTATGCCACAGATATGCTATTGGGAGACTTTCTAAATGCAATTATGCCACAGATATGCTATTGGGAGACTTTCTAAATGCAATTATGCCAAAGATATGCTATTGGGAGACTTTCCAAATACAATTATGCCACAGATATGCTATTGGTGGACTTTCTAAATGCAATTATGTCTCTTTCTAAATGATATTTTACCAACAGATACAAATACACCGTGGATGCTATTAGATGGACTTTCCAAATGCAAATATGCTACAGATATGCTATTGGGAGACATTCTAAATGCAATTATGCCAAAGATATGCTATTGGGAGACTTTCCAAATACAATTATGCCACAGATATGCTATTGGTGGACTTTCTAAATGCAATTATGTCTCTTTCTAAATGATATTTTACCAACAGATACAAATACACCGTGGATGCTATTAGATGGACTTTCCAAATGCAATTATGCCACATTTATGCTAATGGGAGACTTTCTAAATGCAGTTATGTCTCTTTCTAAATGATATTTTACCAACAGATATGCTATTGGGCAGACTTTCAAAATGCTAAATTTCTACATGTAAACTACACCGCAAATATGATGTTAGGAGGACTTTCTAAATGAATGCTACTATGCAGAATAACGAGTTTACAACAGATTAGCTTACTGGGTTGAGTGGTAGGGTAGTATGGCGTGAAGTAATTTGATTCTGTCCCCGCCCTTGCCACACTTACTTATTGTTGGCTTCTTGCTTCTCCTGCGGATACCTGCTGATACGACCTGGAGCCGTCTCTGTAGGAGCCTTCCTTTGTCTCGGGGTCCTTAGCTGATGGGGCTGCCGGGCGAAGGGCTCCCCTGGGGTGGTCAGTTAGGACTGGGTGAGTCAGCCAATCACAGCAGTGGGAGGGTTGGGAGGTGGGCGGAGGGCAATCGGGAAGCGGGCAAAATGGGAAGGGAAGCAGGCTACAGAGATGTTTTTTTCACAAATTTAGGGACAATTTACTAATTAACAGGGCTGAGATGCACTCACCTGCACCAGCAGTAGCGGATGGCGGGAGGGAGAGGGGAAGACTAGGAAGGGGAGGCTGGGCTGAGCACGGGGCCTAGGGCACTTTTACTCAAGGAAAATAGCAGAAATGGGGTCGCGCACGGGGGTTTCACACATCTGCTCCTTGGATGGTAAATGGGAGCAGGTGAACTGAACAGGTCGCTAGACCTACGCTGGCGAGGGGCTGCAACCAATCAGGGGCGGTGGGCGTGATGGGAGGCGGGAGGCAGAGAGGAAGACTAGGAAGGGGAGGCTGGGCTGAACATGGGGCCTGGGGGCACTTTAACACTAGGAAAATACAGAAATGGGGTTGTGCAAGGGTGTTTCACTCACCTGCTCCTTGGATGGTAAATTGGAGCAGGTGCACCGAAAGCATCGCTAGACCTACGCTGGCGAGGGGCTGCAACCAATGAGGGGCGGTGGCCGTAATGGGAGGCGGGAGGCAGAGGGGAAGACCAGGAAGGGGAGGCTGGGCTGAACACAGGACCTAGGGGCCTGGAGGCTCTTTAACACAAGGAAAATAGCAGAAATGGGGTCGCACATGGGGGGTTCACTCACCTTCTCCTTGGATGGTAAATGGGAGAAGGTGCACCGTATGGGTCGCTAGACCTACGCTAGCGAGGGGCTGCAACCAATCAGGGGCAGTGGGCAGGATGGGAGGGCGGAGGCAGAGGAGAAGACCAGGAAGGGGAGGCTGGGCTGAACACGGGGCATAGGGGCCTGGGGTCACTTTTACACAAGGAAAATAGCAGAAATGGGGTCACGCACAGGGGGTTCACTCACCTGCTCCTTCGATGGTAAATGGGAGCAGGTGCACCGAACGGGTCGCTAGACCTACGCTGGCGAGGGGCTGCAACCATTCAGGGACGGTGGGCGGGATGGGCGGTGGGAGGCAGAGGGGAAGACCAGGAAAGGGAGGCTGGGCTGAACACGGGGTCTAGGTGTCTGGGGTCACTTTAAAACAAGGAAAATAGCAGAAATGGGTCACGCACGGGGTGGTTCACTCCCCTGCTCCTTGGATGGTAAATGGGAGCATGTGCGCCAAATGGGTCGCTAGACCTACGCTGGCGAGGGGCTGCAACCAATCAGGGGCGGTGGGTGGGATGGGAGATGGGAGGCAGAGGGGAAGACCAGGAAGGGGAGGCTGGGCTGAACACGGGGTCTAGGTGTCTGGGGGCACTTTAACACAAGAAAAATAGCAGAAATGGGGTCACGCACAGGGGGTTCACTCACCTGCTCCTTCGATGGTAAATGGGAGCAGGTGCACCAAACGGGTCGCTAGGCCTACGCTGGCGATGGGCTGCAACCAATCAGGGGCGGTGGGTGGGATGGGAGACGGGAGGCAGAGGGGAAGACCAGGAAGGGGAGGCTGGGCTGAACACGGGGTCTAGGGGCCTGGGGGCACCTTAACACAAGGAAAATAGTAGAAATGGGGTTGCGCACAGAGGGGTTCACTCACCTGCTCCTTGGATGGTAAATGGGAGCAGGTGCACCAAACGGGTCACTAGACCTACGCTGGCGAGGGGCTGCAACCAATCAGGGCCGGTGTGCGGGATGGGAGGCGGGAGGCAGAGAGGAATACCAGTAGGGGGAGGCTGGCCTGAACACGGGGCCTAGGGGCCTGGGGGCACTTTAACACAAGGAAAATAGCAGAAATCGGGTCTCGCACTAACTAGTGTCACCACTGTCAGGTGACAATGTGTGCATGATAGGCAGATCATCAATGGCCAAGATTGTAGTTTCAAATGGTTTTATGGCCTAAGTAAGTACCTCTTAGCAATGGTAGCTGGACAGTCAATACCTACACACACCACACAGACATGAACAACTACAATCCAGTAGCTTACCAGTCAGGTCAAGTCATATCTGCTACTGAGATAATTCTAGAGGTCACGGTAGAGTGAGCTCTTCGTCCATCCAGGGTTGAGGTACTTGAGGCCGAGACATATGACCCTTACTGGTTTAGTGTAGGAGAGACCAGAGGACTTGGTTGGTCCTAATCCAGATTCTAAGTCCACTGCTTCATCTGTTACTACTGAAGAGGGACTAGTGGCCACTGAAACACCCACAGTTGTAGTGCAGGGCTCAGAGATCTCATGGTTGCCCACTGGTATAGAGGAGGAGCCTGAGATTGAGGACAATAACTTCAGACCTCTGAGTATTGCCAGAAGTTGGCAAGCTTTCCTTAGCTGAAGGCCCAAGTCAGGCATATTTGTGTCAAGGCACAGTGAGGCTGTCCCTCTCTGACAGTTCTATGAAAAAAGGCAGAGGAACAAATCCAGAGAAGGACAGCCTCTCTGTGCCTTGACAAGAATAATAATAGCCTCTGGGCTGTTTAAAATTGACTGGTCTCCTGTACAGTGAGCCCAAACATTCTGAGGTAGGGGGTGGCTGGAATTGCCATTCGTTAGTATCATTGGATGTTGCAAATTGACGTGGCTCACAATATTCCTTTGGTTGGCCACTTAGACAAGACATCTGAGAGATTGTCATCACATTTTCTTTAGTCTTGTGTTACTGACCATGCTCTCCACACTCTCCAAAACCTACCTACCCACACAGTGGGTAACTCTTTGGATCTCATATTCATCTCCAACTCTTGCTCAGCCATTAATACTGCTGTCACATCATCCATATCTGATCACTCAATTGTTTCCAGCAACATCTACTTCCCACCCTCTGACCCTTCCTCATCACTTGCTTCACCAATTACTAAAAGGAAATGTAAACCTTGTACCATTCCCCCTTCTCTCTGACCTACAGTTCTCAATCTCCTCCATCACAACCAACGCCTCTTCCACCAACACTGCCTTATCCAGCTTCTAATCCCTACTATTGTTGGGTGTCCTGACCCACGTTTGAGCTATCATGCTGCAACATTTGGTGCTGTGGGCTTAGAAAATCCAAGATGACCAAAAAGCCCACATGTGCGCCAGAATCCAGGAGAACCACGCAGTTTGTGCGCACACCAAAATGGTTACCTAACTTGCCACCCACCAGTGTAAAGAAAGATCTTTGTTAAAAAAATACACTGTTACTGATGTCAAAAAGTTGCTGAAATCGTGGCTCATCAGACCACTTTAAAGATTCAACCCTTTTGTGGGGTTCCACATAACCATTTTACTGTAAGGAGCCCCATCAAAACAATGTTAAGCAAGGATTATTTACTACCATGTAAGAACCATTCCTGTTTGGAATGCATTAATCCAAGAAAGATCCCAAAAATGGATGCAGTACCAACAAAATCCTCAAGGCGGCGCTAGCGGTCTAAACTCTGACAGGAGAACTGAGTGCAGTTGCTGACAAAGGAATTTGACTCAGCTGACTTCAAAGGCTGCATTTTAATCAAAAATTAGCCACCTGCTGTTCCCAGAGGCCAGAAGCCTGGGAAACCCTCTCACCTCAAGAGTTAAAAAACGCAAAATGTTGCCAGTTCTGAATGCGAGCTCTTAGAAACATCAGAGTTTGAACAGAGTATACCTCATGTGATACGTGATGGGTGCATGTAATTTCAAACCACTGTGTATCTATGAAATATGTCTTTAGGTCAAATATAGATTTGTGTGTAATTTGACAGGGGAGTGTCCTTTCTGCAAGCCATCAAATGACATCATTCTGACACACAATCCTGCTCTCCAGTGAGAACGCAAAGAATTCTCCAACCTATCAGAACTCTGAAGGGGTTGGGCCCAGAAAGCTAGCCTCTCCACCCACTTTCAAAACACATAAAAAGAGACTGCTGGGACAGGTAGAGACATTCAATTCCATTTGCTGCGGAGCATGCTGACCGACGACTTCACATCCAGAGATCCAGACTTCAAATCCTCAATCTCCAGAACCTGTAGCAGTACCCAGAAAGCAGTGTTAAATCCAGAATCCAGAGAGGCTAGACCAGCAGAGCAGAGCTGACCCAGATCACTGTGAAGTGCCGAGACCAGAACCGGAGTCCAGTCCAAAACCTGACCAGATCCGTGGCAAGGCCTATTTCAAAAATATATTGTGAGTACCTAGCAGAACTGTGCAGAACCAATCTCTTAGTTAAAATAATCTAATCCAAACTATTTTAATCTAACCAGAACTGCCTCCTAGAAGTTGTCACTTGTTATTTTGTAAAGCTGCACCACTGTCATTTGTCAATTCTGCAGCTGCAAAGCTGTCACCTGTCATTTTCTAGCTGCAAGCTGTAACCTGTCGCTTTGAACTTTTAAAATTTAAAATCCGAAAAACAACCTTCACAAAATCGTTCATAACTCTGTAACGGTTTGTGCTAGCAACTTGGATTAACTTTCCTCTGAAAGCTTAGAATCTTAGCTTTTCAACGAACCTAGTACGGACTTGCTACTCCCTATACTTTTGCCGTAATCGTGATTCACGCATTCGCAAATTTTGCCACGATTCGCGATTTGGTTAAAAATCCAGCCACCTGTAAAAATCAGCAGCTTTTGCCTGAACTGCTAAAATTTCGTTTGCCTCCTAAGAACCATCCCTGAATCATTGCTAGAGTGAGCCTGAACTAATATTAACTATATACCACTCACCCTGAACCTCTTGAAGGGAATTAAAAGCATTTTCAGCATATTTCTCACCGCATTGTCACCATATTCAAAGCATTTTGCCTGTGTTTCAAAACTCCTATCTGTTGTATAAGCTGCTGGGGGGGAATTGAACTGAATTCTATTTGATTGCATTCCTAAGAACTGTGTGCTCTCATCTTCATCTCCTTACGTTGCATAAAGGGGGGGGGGGTGAATTGTCCAAGAAAGTGCTTACATTGTCTTTTGCTGAAATCCTATCAAGTTATTTTCTGTACTGCAATTTCATTCCACATTGCATCTATTTGAAACCATAAAAGTATTGTTGCTATCTTATCCATCCTATACCCACTCATCATTGATTATAAAGAAGTGTGCTAGTGCCAGACTATCCATTATTGATTACTGCTCAGATTAAGTGTGATATTCAATTATTAATTTATTATAAAGTGTGATATATATATATTGTTTACATTCTCAAATAAACCTTTTAAACTTGCAAAACAGAACTACTTCTTGGCTCAGTGGGGTCAGGGGGATTCTAAGAGAGGGGTGTTATATAGGGGTAGTCATCCAGAACTCATGAACTGGACATAAAGATATATCAATAAGGGTTTCCATTCAGTATCCCAGACTAGGCATTGACTTAGCTGTAGTGTTGAATTGAATCCTCTTACACTATATGACTCATTCTCCTCTCACTTCCCACTGATTACTTTCACAACTAAGTCTCAGCATCCTCAGCCAGGGGTCACCCCATGCATACGCTCTCTCCACACACACACATGCATTGGCTGCTGCTCAAATGGAGGCGTGTCCACTCGCATGAGGATCTGCAACTCTACCTCTCTGCCCTGAACTCTTTCAATACCACTCTTGATAGAGTGAATAGGGAATTCCTCCTAACCCTCATGGACTCTCACTCCAGCGATCCTCGCCAGCTATAAGGCACCTAAAACTCACGGTATACAGTTGTTTTGCTGCCAGGTATTTTTCGATGAGTTTTTAAATGAGACTGTTCATTGAAAAAACTCATTGAAAAATAAAGGGTGGTGGGTAATGGGATAAAAGGGTGGGGGGTTAGGGAAAGGAATTACATAATAGGGAGGTGGGCCTTTGGGGGAACCCTCCAAATATAACGCCCCAAATATTTTTTTAAAGAAATGTCAATGAATTTTTTTTAATTAAAATGTTTCATAAAAAACTCACCAAAAAAACTGGCAAAAAAAGAACATGGAAACACACTCACTCTCACTCCTCCTAAGTCTGTGGGCCTCATTACGAGGTCGGCGGTAATGGGTTAACAGCTACGGTAAGGGTGCCTTTGCCGTTAACTCCTTACCGCCGCATTACGAGGTCCTTTAGCGGGAGCCGCTATTAGCGGGCCCGTTATTAGCCCCATTCCCATTGAGCCCTATGGGGGCTCGAATGGGAATGGCGAATGGTTCTCATAATGGGGATTTACCGGTCCTCCAAGGTTGGAATGACCCGGTAAGTCCCTATTCCGAGAACCCAGACCCGGAATGCAGTAAGGGGGTAGCCATGGTGCTAATAGCACCATGGCTACCTCCTACCTTGTAATGAGGCACAATGACTGTCAACTCCACCCTTAACGCTATTGACCTAGCTGACTACTTTGCTGCAAACATTTCCAAAACTAGAGACTCTCTCCTGGCCTTCCTCACACTCCCACCTACATGTTACACTCTGCCTACTCTACCATTATCCTCTGCCTCTATCCCCCACTTCAGTTATACTAAAACTGATAAAGTACTATCTCTACTGACAACAGCTAATCCCTCTTGTGCCCCATCAGACCATCTTGCTCCTCAGCTAGTCAAGCCTGTTGCCCCTTTCTGGGGCTCTCTCCTAGCTGATCTCTTCAACCTGTCCTTCGACTCGGCTTGCTTTCTCTGTTTTCTAAACAAAGAAAAAGCAAAGGGCTGACCCAAACCTACAGGCTAAACTGTGCCCTGTGTCTCTCCTTCTGCAATACTCTAATTTGTTTGAAAGGGTTGTGTTCAGCCGTCTTACCAATTTCTTAGATATCCACACCTTCGAGACCCCCTAGAAGTAGGTTTCTGCTCCTGTCACTCCACTGAAACTGCTCTCATGAATGCGTCCAACTTCATCACTTCTGATAAAGACTCCAACGTATCCTTTATCCTAATTCTCTTCTCTGTCTGCTGCCTTTGACACTTTTGAAAACTCTGATCTCCTTAATACTGTCTTTATTCTTAGGATTCATGATCAATCTCTTGCCGGGATTGAATCCAACCTTGCACCTTGCTAATTCTCTGTCTCCTGGAGCAACAACACCTCTCAAATCACTCCTCTAACTGTTGGTGTTCCACAAGGCTTTTTCTTGGATCCACTCCTCTTTAAGCTCTACACCTCTGCTCTTCGGGCACTAATCTCCTCCTTTGGGTTCTCCTACCAACTCTTTGAGTTCGACACCCAAATCCTCTTCTCTTTTCCTGAACTTTCCCCTGTTCTCTCTATCAAAATTTCAAACTGTCTCTCTGGCAATAAATATTACATGGCTTTGCACTCTTTGATGTTAAACTATACCAAAACAGTGGTGTTCTTCTTCCCTGCCAAAAGTTCTCTCTTATCTCTTCCGCTGCCTAACCAGTTCCCACTTGACACCCTCCCCTACTCTCCTTCAGCTAGAAACCTTGACATCATCTATGACCCTTCTCATCCCTTCTCTACTTTTATCTCCAAAGCTGGAACAGAAGCTCATCTCAATCTCCTAAATATTAGGAAAATCAAGCACCTCCTTCCTTTCAACACTGCCAAGCATATCTTAACCACTATTGTCTTCTCTAAATTGTGCCAGCACCCTGTTGGTCTCCCCAACTATGCTTTCTGTCCTCTCGACAAGATCATTAACTTCGCTACTAGGACTCTCTTTGAACTCCCTCACTTCACACCTACTTCCGTTGTACCGGGGTACTAATAGTGGGGTTTATTAAGTTGAGAGACAATGTGTTTGAAGTTTCTGAACTTAAAAATAAACCACTAAACAAGATGGCCACATGGATAAGGGAGAAGGGAACTACAAAAAGACCCGTGTCCCTTTCCATGGTGGCCAGAGCTGGGTTGGTGATGCGCCGGGAACACTAGTGTTCCCTGCGCCAGCGAGGGACAGACCAGCACCAGGTAAGTGGGTTGCGGGTGGGGGTGAGTGGAGATGTAGAAAAAGGGGGTGAAGGGGACACCTGTGAGCATGCCTTTACCTGGCATCTGGCAGAGGAAGATGTTGGGCTCCAACTCCGAGGTGACTCGAAGTGGGGGGCTTTACCATCTGGTATTATGAGCCTCCTCATTGGTTGGGAGGTTGAAGCCACCAGCCTGTCGGGTAATAATGTGGATTATTTGTGTTTCCAAACCACCACATGGAACTGGTACATTTTGCTAGTGGTAGACAATGCCAAAGGGTAAACTAAAGCAGCCCCCTTGAGGATCAACACAGGAAGAAGCACATCTCCAAGTGTTCTCTGGAAGCCTTCCTGTCTGGGAAGGGCAGAGAATGTTTCTCTGACACCCTGGCCAGCATCCCACACCAATCCAGAAGCAAAATGAGCAGCCATCATCTCTGGTTCTATCTGTAAACTGCTATAAAGCCAGGTTGACCAGTCTCGAGCCACTCAAGACCAAACAGAGCTGTCGTTGGCATTTTAGGCTCTCAAACTGCTTTGGGCCTTGTTGAGCTCCTGACATGACTATTGCCTGCCTGCTTTTCCGCTTCTTAGAGCAATTGCCACTGCAGAACCGTATTGCATCGTTGGACCTAGTTGACTCAGCTAATAGATGCAATTGAATCAATGTCATGAGATTTCGAGTTGTGAAACTGTGAGGATCTGCACAACACATGTTCCAAGCTTCTTTCAAGTTTTGAACTGATTGCTGCTTGTTCGAGTGCTCTGTGTTTGCCTGCCAGCAAATCAACTTGACTGTCTCAATGACCCAACCACTAATCATTAACAGGGACCTTCTTAGAAATTACCATGTTCTGCCAAATTCAAACTTGAAGGACACACGGGACAGAAAACGCCAAATAGACTTTTTAGTACATACACAGATCAAAACACAAATTACACTTAACAACTATAGATATCTAATGGCCCGATCCAGAGAAATCAACCAGATGGCCTGATCAATGATTTTGAGCCCCAAGAAAAAGATTAAAATGTTTACATAGTGGTTCTGACCACCTGGCCTGGTTTAGAAGCAATAGTGACAATTAGGACACTGCTCTACCCTTTTAAAATGTGTACTTTAACTATTGTGGCAAACACAATCGCCAGCATTGCCCTGTCTTCATACCCAGAGAGTCCCTTTAAATCAACGTTCTGCTGTGGGATGTTTTTACCCATGCATCCAAGCCCTACAATAAAACTGTGCAGTACTGGCATGGAAAACATCATGATGGCCAGAACTCCCCAGAGAGTGCACAGGGAAAACATGAAGAATAGGCTGCTACCCATTTTTGCCTATGTTGTGAGCACAGGAGGGCACTGCCTAACCACAATTGGACTACACACACAGTAGCCTGAAACCATTGGGAATGGCAATGCTGATTGCCAAAAGCAACCCAGAACTGTGGGGAATTCATTTTCTTAATCCCAAAAATGGTTGCATTACCAGTACTCACCACTATCAGAAAGCCGGCGTTTTAAAACCACCAGACTTTTGTGTAAAACTGAACAAATGAAACAAAACCAGACCAAGGAAAGACTTGCTAAGAGGTGGATACAATGTAAAACTATATTCTGAAATGACTTGAAGGAAGTAATTATTTAATGTATAGGTAAAAATTGTCAGTTTGATTTGAATGTAGAAAACTGGGAACAAAAAGTGACATTTAGCTGAAACCTGGCTTAATGAAACTGGATTCTGCCTGGCAACTACCCCCGACAGGAGTTGAAACTGGATCAACAGCTGTGTTCCCTGCCAGGCCTGGCTGCATCCTGAGGTCACATGGCCCTGCTGATTGAAAGGGGAGTGTCAGCTGGGGACTACAGGGAGTTCAACAAAGGCCTGTCCTGGACTCAGGCAAATGTTATATTGGGGGGCCGTAAAGTGGCTTCCTCTTAGGGGAAACTGGGAGGGGAAGTGCCTCTGCTAGCAGCTGAGCTTGGGGGAAGTGGATAAACCAGTTATTCCACCCTGTGATGTGGGAAGCCACACCCCTTTTTGACCAGGGCATAATTTTAAAAAGATAGATAACTCATAATGCGGACTTGTCAGAATGATATAAGTAATATCATTATTTTTGTGATTTTTCTGTGAACATTTTGAGAGGCGTTGGGACTCTGTGGTGTATTCTGGGGGTTTGCTAGCAGAAAATAGGGTCTCACTCCAAATGTCTGCATGTTAAAAATCTGACACTTCGTCAATTAATGTCCATACTCCTTGCGCACATGTGTGTAATTTTGGGTTAATGTCCGATATTGCAAAACCAGTTAAAAAGCACAAAATGTTGTCATTTTTTAATGCAAGCCCCCTGGAAGATCAGAGGTGGACAAGCACGGACCATAAGGAATATATAATGTGCACATGTAATTTCAACAAATTGTATATCTGGGAAGGGTGTATTTGAATCAAATATAGATTTGTGGGCAAACTGACCAGGGGAGGATCTTCTGACCCATAAACAGACTTTATCACGCTGACAATCCATTTCCTTCCCCCAATCATGGGAGAGGGGAGAATTGGGCCAATGACAAGTAGAGAGGGGCAGGCTTAGCTAGGCCCAGGCAGACACCCATTTTCAAAACACATAAAAAGAGACTGCTGGGACAGGTAGAGACATTCAATTCCATTTGCTGCGGAGCATGCTGACCGACGACTTCACATCCAGAGATCCAGACTTCAAATCCATCAATCTCCAAAGACCAGAACTTTACTTCAGAACTTAAAGCAAGGGCCTAAACCCACAAACTGAGAACTCTTCTCAGCAGGCCTCAGCAACCTTAAAATCATTTGCAAACTATTCCACAGCCGGGCGAGCTGTTTGAATTCTTTTGCCAAGAACAATTGCCAGAGACCAGACCAGAGATCCAGAGTGACCCAGACCGCTGTGAGCAGAACCAGAGAGCTGACCCAGATCACTGTGAAGTGCCGAGACCAGAACCGGAGTCCAGTCCAAAACCTGACCAGATCCGTGGCGAGGCCCATTCCTGCACAAAATATCTTGTGAGTACCTAGCAGAACTGTGCAGTTAAAATAATCTAATCCAAACTATTTTAACCTAAGTAGAACTGCCTCCTAGAAATCGTGTCATCTGTCATTTTTAAAGCTGCACAACTGTCACCTGTCAATTCTGCAGCTGCAAGCTGTCACCTGTCATTTTGAGTTTACTTTAAATCCGAAAAACTACCTTTATTTAATCGTCCGTATCTCTGGAACCGTTTGGGCTAGGAACGAAATGTAACTTTCCTCTGAAAGCTTAGAATCTCAGCTTTCCAACGAACATAGAACCGACTTACTTTTGCCATAATCACGATTCACGCACTCGCGAATTTTGCCGCGATTTGCGATTTGGCCTGATTTCTTTACCTGTAAAAAGATAGCAGCTTTTTGCTTTCCTCTGCTAAAAATGTGTTTGCCTCTTAATAACCATCCCTGAATCATTGCTAAAGTGAGCCTGAGCTCATCCCAAGTATCTCTCACTCACCCTGAACCTCCTAAAGGGAATTAAAAGCATTTTCAGCATATTTCTCACTTCATTGCCAACACATTCAAAGCACTTGGGCCTGTTAAAACTCATACCGGTTTTCTCTAAGCTTGCTGGGGTGGGAATTGAATTTCGTATTGTATTTGATTGCATTCCTGAGAACTGTGTGTGTTACTTCCATCTCCTTCCATTTCTTACATTGCATAGGGGAGGGTGGTGAATTGACAGAGAAAAAGTGATTATCTTATCTTTTGCTAAAATCATATCAAGTATTTCTGTACTGCATTTTATTCCTCATTGCTTTTCCCTTGAAATCATAAAAGTATTTTTGCTACTTTATCCATCCCATACTAACTCCTCATTGATTATAAAGAAGTGTGCTAGTGTCAGATTACCCATTGTTGATTAACATTATATTTATAAGGGCGATATCGATTATTAATTTATTATAAAAGCGTGGTATCTATATTTTATTTTATTTCTCAAATAAACCTTTTAAACTTGCAAAACAGAACTACTTCTTGGCTCAGTGGGGTCAGGGGGATTCTAAGAGAGGGGTGTTATATAGGGGTAGTCATCCAGAACTCATGAACTGGACATAAAGATATATCAATAAGGGTTTCCATTCAGTATCCCAGACTAGGCATTGACTTAGCTTTAGTGTTGAATTGAATCCTCTTACAAATTGGGGGCTCGTAGTCCGGGATTCCGGATTAGAACTATCACTTGTGCAGATTAATACAGTGTGCTAACTGACAAGATACATACATCCGGTCGGATCACCACGCTGTGTTACGCTGTAAAGCACTCCTCAAAGGAACGCTCTAAGGAAACGGTCTGTTTTGCAAAAATAAAATACAAACTTCTGTAAGTCAGGAAGGAATTCAAATTCCAGAATGACGACACTGGTAGACATCAAAATAGCCAGAGAGCACTTCTTACATAAGCTATTTGTGAGAGGTGAGTGGACTCATCAGGACCAAACGGTCTGGTTGCAGGCAATCGCGCAACAGGTCACTGAAACAGGGTCAGATACATGGGGAGATCAGGGTCCCCTACATATGGCCCTGAGTGAACTGTATATGGCCCCTAAAGCCAAAGATGAACATAATAAGATTGCCAGGATAGCGGCATATTTGTATCTATATATGGGAGCCATACAGGACAAATGTGCTGAAGGCCAAGATCTGGCAAATAGGCAACAGATGGCGTTAGAGAAGGCCCAATCTGATCTGGACTCTTCTGAGCAGAGGCTGCTCAGGAGCCAGGAGTCAGAAAAGGACAGCAGACAGTACATCACTAAAATAAAGGAGGATATGGATGTGCTGCAACAGGAAAAGGCGGACCAGGATACCAGATTTCTGGCCTTGCAGAAGGAGTACCAAGAAGGTTTGGACTCCCTACTGCAGAGCCAGAAAAAGCTGGAGCAACAATTAGATTTCAATAGGGCATGTGCCGAGCAGGTAGTCACCCTGCAAAGCCACCTAGATAGGGAAAAGGCAGAGAGCAATAAACTGATTTTGAAAGACCTGGATACCCAGGCAGAGTTTGACCAGGAGCGCCAGAAAGCGGGTGCCTTCCAAAGGCAAAGGGACGACCTGGCGGCACAGATGCAGGCTCTTAGTCAGGAAAGGGATACCTTAGGCCAGGAAGTCTGCCACTTAAAAAGGAAAATGGAAGAAAATCACCTGGCCCTCCAGGGACTGGGTGACCTCCAAAAAGAACACCAGAACTTGTTAGAGCACACCAGGAGGGTGGAGGATGTTCTGGCAAGAAAGGAGCAGGCCAATAGGGACACAGCTCAGGAGGTAACCCTCCTGCAGCAGAGACTGGCCCAGTACTCCAGGACCAATCAGGAGGCACAGAGAGAAAATGAGGCTCTCTGTCAGCACAATGATAGGCTCCAGCAACAGGTAGCGATGCAGGAGAGACTGATAGAGTCTAGTAAGGCCTTAACTGAGGAACTGAAAGCGCAGGCTCTTGCATTGCAACAGGGAGGAGGGGCTGATAGAGACGAGGTGGGCTAGGAAAGGGAAACGCCTGAGCATAACCTCAGGAGCCCTGGTACCAGAGGCCTTCATTTCTCCCAGTCCCTGGACTCTGCCACCCCCATGTCCCCTCGCGCACATGAGCCCAGGGCCACGGAGATGGCAGATTACTATCCAGGTAGAAGTATGGGGCTCATAGGCCAGTACCTCCCAGGAATGGATGGGCGGGCATCCGGGTATGGGCACCCAAGCACAGTGCAATTTAGTGGGGAACCCCAGGAAAGTAGGCCCATTAAGGGCATCCTGAAAACCTCTGCCCAGTTAGGTCAGTGGGGGGGGTACCCATCAAATCCTGGCAGCAAGGAGGGATCTGAAGACTCCTCTGAGCATTACAGGACACAGGAGACCAGGTCCCCACATTCTGCCAGCCATTCCCAGGCTCGCAGAATCCGGGAAAACCTGGAAGATCAGACGGGCACCTCTGGGAGCAGCGCTTCTGAGCCGGAGGATGAATGGACCAGGGTTACCCGAACCAAAAAGGCCAATAAGGCAAAAAGGGCCTTGCTTAAGGACCCATTGAAACAAATAAAGGCAATAAGGAGTGTCATCACGCCTTATCATAAGAACGCCAAGTATTCTGTTTGGGAACACTTGGAGCTCTATGAGCAAATGATGGAGACTTTCCATTTGAAGGACAGCCAAAGCTGTATTCAATATGTAAAGTGGACCTTCTCACCAAAATACTCCAGTTTCTTTGCGGGGCTGGAGGATCAAAACCATTCAAGGTGGTCCACATACAGGGCGGCCATCTTGAAACATTTTTCTGTGCACAGAAATCCTCAAGAGGCTCGCAAGGCAGCCTACAATTTGCAATGTGTCGAGGATCAGGCCCCACAAGAGTTTGCGCAAGAATTAAAGCGTGCTTTTGCGCAGACCACCAGAAGGGTACGCACGGATAGCAGAGAATTTATCAATACGTTTTTTCATGCCTTACCCAAATACATAATGACCCAGCTCGTGAGAGATTTTCATGAGAAAAGATCTTTAGACTGGGTCATTGAACAGGCTACCCGGATCTATGAGGTGCAGAAGCCTATCGAAAATAAAAATAACGCGCCGAAAAACCCCAAAACCAACAGCACCCCTGCTGCTGCCAAGGTGGCAGAGGTAAAGGTTGCCCCCGTTTTAGATTTGGAGATGGGGGGCCTAAAAACCTGCCTGCACCAAATAATTCACAGCCCACAAGGCCCTCGGGCCAGTCACAGACAGGGAGTCGAGGAGGTAGTCCCACAAATGGGGTCCCCCGCTCCCCTGACTATGTAAGTCCCCGCTATAAGGGAAACCGACCAATCCTGGGTTATGTGTGGACTCCTCTAGCCCAAGGGGGGATCCAGCCAAGCACCTAACCCAGAGAACTTCCCTCCCAACTTCCCACAGGAGGGCAAAAAATCTCCAAATCCTGGGCAGAACTTTTTCCCCAGGTATCCACCCAATTTCCCGCCCCAAAATCATCCATCCTTCTTTCCCCAATTCCCTGAGCCCAGACAACCTAATCCGGGAGAGGGGAGGCCAAGGGTGGAGGGGTACCAAAATCTTCCCAACCAGGGGTACTACCAGAGAAGGGATAGCTACCCTTCCCGGGATCAGCCCAGGGGAGAAAATAGAGCCCCGTATCAGCCTGAGCCGGTTTCCCAGTTAGAGTGCCAGGTCCAAAATATGGCACGGGATCTGGGTCACATACTGAGGGCTCAACAGAACCCTCAGATGAGCATGCCACCGCAGAATGCCCCAAACTCTGGACTTGGTGCTCCAGAACAATGACTGGGGCAGCACCCCGATAACACACCAGTTCCCAGGGAGGAGGCACAAGGGGAAGGGGGGTGTAAAGCCTTGGAGGAAGCTTCCTTCCCAACTTGTAAACAGCCCCTGGAAAACCAGGAACCGGAAACAAAATCTCCTACCCCTGAAAGTCTGCCACCCAAGGAGCAGAGAGGAGGTAGGAGAAACAAAGGACCCAAACAGACCCACTTTGTGGAGGAGGTACAGGTCTTCCAATTTAGGGGAGAGGGATCCTCAGAAGATCCTGGGAAAAGGATCTTCTCCTTCAGAGATGGGGGAACTCCTCCCAAGGGATGTCAATTCAGACTGGGGAGATGTGGAGACTGAGCTACCGCCGCCCATCATCTCATCCCAGAACCGACAATACCAAAATCCCCTGGTTCAAGCCCATCCTGGTGACTGCCTCCAAAAAGGGGGGGCGGCCCAGAACCGGAACCAGGGGAGCCCACAATGGCTCTGATCTCCAGTTGCCAACTTTTTCTTTCAGATTCCCAAGGCTCTTCACAGAATTCTGCCCAAATCTCTTCGCTAGCAATGTCCAAAACCAGAAAGTTAGCCCACCAGTTGTCCAAAAATGTGCATTATCTGTGCCCCCTTGAGGAGAAGGAGGGAAGATACTATGCCCCGGTACAAGTACAGGGGCAGGGTACAATTTTGGCACTGGTGGACACTGGATCCCAAGCTACCCTTCTGTCCAAAAGGGCCTTTGAGGAACTAAATGCAGGAAGGGGGGAGAATTACCGAATTCCTCTCACCTCTCTTCCTGGACAACTGCAGAACTTTGACGGGAAGGAAATTCCCATTGAGGGGACTGCAGACTTGGACATTAAAATTGGGCGACACAAGGTGAAACACCCGGTCATAGTAGTGACTCCAGAGGGCACCCTTTGTTTACTAGGGAATGACCTCCTTAGAAGGTTGTCACCCCTAATAGATTGTGTAAACAAGGTCCTCTGGACCCAGACTAGCCGACCCATAAAATTAAAACAGAGTGTCAACCATGTTAGTTTAAACGGCACCTGCCACATGGTTGAACAAAAATCTGATCAAGTAGAATTTCACTTCCAGAACAACCAAACTCCAGACGTGACAGTAATAGCAGTAGGACAACAGACTGGTGATGAGGGGTCCTCTCTATTTCTGAAAATCAACCTTCCTTCCAGTTTAAGGTGGTATTCCACACTGGAAGGAAACACTCTGAAATTCTTCACCAATCCACAATCAGAAACTCCCACTCCTATAGTCCAGAAAGATGTGAAATCAGCTCAGAGCCTGGCTGATATTCAGAAAATTGGAGAGCAGTTGTTCATCCCTGTTCAGTTAAATGATGGGAAGGACTCTGTTCTCGCTCGAGTGTGTGTGAACAACGGTAAGAGCTTCATTAGCGAAGCCATGTTCCGCCAACTCCCAAAAGATCCAGCCATTCCCACATTCAAACTGATAGACAAATGGGAAATGGACCTGGAAGCACCCAATTCAGAACATCTCCTGCCAAGCAGGTGTATGCTCAAAATCTCCATTGGCAACAAGAGCATAGTCCATAATTGTTGGGTCGTGCGAGACGTCACTGCCGCCTTTTACTTAGGCAGTGACATTCTCAATCGCTTTGCCATTAGTTTGGACCTAATAAACTTCAAAGCTTGGTCCCGATTAGCGGATAATCCCATGGGCTTTGATGATCCAGAAAAAGCATTTAGGTCAGCTCAATTGCTACCTTATGCAGTTGAAATTCCGATCAAAGAGGAAGTCACCATCCCTGAAAGGACCCGACAATTCTTCCTGGAAGTGAAAGTTAAAAGAGGACAAAAATTGCAAAACCCTGATGCTTATATCCATCTAAATGCTTCTCTCCAACAGCAAGGGTTAGGGGTAAACCCAACACCATTAGTCAACATAGAACATGACACCATTCCAATAGAGGTGGATAACAGCGACTTAAAGAGTATTACTCTAGCCGCAGGCACCATTATTGGAATGGCGATTGATGACCGACATTTCTCCATTGATTTAGGAATTTAACTGTTAGGACCAATCCCCAAGGACTGTTTTGACAGTGACATTGAGGACAATCCAACACCAGACAGGATTTTCACCCGGCATGGGGGGAACTTCCTGGTGTACACTTCTTGCCCTTATGCTAAGGAAGATGTGAATTGTGACTGTAGGAGGGATGAAGTGATTTTCCAGGTCCATGAGGGCTGCCTTATCCCACCTGAATCCTCCAGTCCAAATCAGCACCCTGACCAGGGACTTCTCCACCCAGCTGAAGGAGGCCGTTGAGATAGCCAAACCAGAAGTCTTTCCAGGCTTCAGGCAGATGGTGGAAGAGAGAGTCAACCTAGCTGATGCCTGTGTGACTCTGGAACAGAAGCAAAAGTTGAAACAAGTTTTCTTAGATTTCCAAGATCTCTTTGCGGTAGACTCATATGACTGTGGTCGCACCGACATCCACACCACAACAATTCCCACGGACCCTGGAATGACTCCAGTGTTTGTGAAGCAATATCGCTTGCCTCTCGCATCCATGGAGTCCCTTACTGAAATAATTAAGAACCTTGAGTCCCGGGGAATAATCCGTCCAGTCCACAGCACTTTCAATAATCCGGTGCTGGGAATATTGAAGCCAAACGGCCAGTGGAGACTCTGCGCCAACCTTAGGGAGCTCAACAAACGGGTCCATACTTCCCGATGGCCTCTGCCCTACATTGACCAAGGGCTGGCCCAGATTCAAGGGTCACAAGTATTCACTGCAATAGACCTGACCAATGGATACTGGACCGTGCCTGTCAGTAGGGAGGACCAATACAAACTGGCTTTTACCTTTGGGGGCCAGCAGTACACCTGGACCCGTACTCCCTTCGGATACCTCAACTCCGGCAATTAATTCAACATTTTCCTACATAAGGCCATGCCCGACCTGGGTGCGAGGGGTAACCTGGCTTATGTAGATGATGTCCTCATCAAAAGTTCATCTGTGGAGGAACACATAGCGGAGATCCGTTATGTTCTGACACAGTTGAGGGCCGCCGGAGCAAAACTTTCCTTTCAGAAAGCACAGTGGTGTAGAACCCGTGTTAATTTCGTGGGGCATGAGATTACTCCTCAGGGTTTCTGTCCCCAGGAAAAGAAAGTGGAAGCACTTCAGAAACTGAAAGACCCCACCACTCTGCCGGAACTAAGGAGCCTCCTTGGACTGACTAATTGCAGCAGAAAGTTCATTGAGGGCTACACAGAAATCACCAGACCCCTGATTCATCTCTTGAAGGGGGGGGGTCAAGTGGGAATGGGGTCCAGAACAATCCGAGGCAGTAAGACAACTCAAAAGAAGCCTCTCACAAGCGCCTTGCCTAGCTTACCCTGTCAGAAACAAGGAATTCTTCCTGGACACAGGGTTCTCTAATATGTGCTTGATGGCAGTATTATACCAAAAGCATGACAAGGTCAATAAAGTAATCTCCTATGCAAGCAAAACTTTATCCTCTGTGGAGTAAAAATTCAACGATTGTGAAAAGGCACTCCTGGCAACGGTGTGGGCATTGAAGAATTACCGCCCGTTTATCCAGGGGGAACACATCATAGTGGAGACTCCACACCAGCCTCTGCAATATCTCCAAAGTGACAGAATCCGGGCCGGAAATGTGAGTAATTCCCGAATTACTTCCTGGATTCTGTCAATGCAAGGCTTTCCTGTGGAGTTCAGATATGGCCAAAACAAGAAGATTCCCCTCGCGCAAGGTCTGGCTGACTTGCATGATTGTGCCAGAGAAAACTGTCTCGAGGACAAAAGTCTAAAAATCAAGGACAACATGGAGGCATACCTTAATTCCCCACACAAAGTCTTTGAAGAAGACAAGTGTGAGGGAATGCCCACTGTCTATGTGGATGGATGCTCTTACCATGTTGACAATGACGGGGAGAAAGAACTGGTGGCTGGCGTAGGGAATGCATGGGTGAAGGAGTTCCCAGAACCCTCCGCTGGATACAAAATTGGTCCCCGAAGTAGTCAGGTGGCAGAAATGATGGCTGTGCATCAGGCCATCCTCACTGCTGTCCAGCATCAACTCCACGAACTGGTCATAATCACAGATTCGGATTAAGTACGGAACGGGTTCGTGGAGCACCTGGTCAACTGGAAAACCAGATTCATGTTATGCGCTAATAACAAACCCCTGAAACATGGGAAGTTAATCCAAAACATTGATGGGATGACCATCTACTGGAAGAAGATCAAGGGTCATTCCAAAGTAGAGGGATCAGACAAAACTGGAAATGACTTAGCTGATCAGCTGGCCAAAACTGGGGCCATCCAAGGGGATCTAATCGAAATAGAGTCCCTGTTGGGGGAAATCCAGGTCACCGCTATCACTGGGTCCCAGACAAATGCTCACAATGATCTTTCAACTGCACAATGGAGTAAGGAGACCCCTGATGCTGATTTAATTACAGCTCAGAAGGAGGATCCAATTATTGGTAAGTTTTACCAACACCTTGAGGACCCTGAGAACTTTCCCCTGACGGATACCGATTACATTGGGAAAGAGGACCTAAGAGTGTTGATGAAATGTCCAAAAATGTTCCGAATCTAAGACGGTTTGTTGGTAAGGAAATCCCAAGCTGGCCATAATCAGTGGGTGGTTCCTACCTCATTCCGAAGCCTGATGTTAAGTCATGCCCATGATGCGGCCACCGCTGGTCATAGGGGGTTTCACACAACACTGGAAATATTAAGAGAGGTTGCATACTGGCCACACATGGGGCAGGACCTCGACCAATACTTGAAGGAGTGTCTTGTGTGTGCACAATTTCAGCCATCATCCCTCACACACCGTGTGCCTCTCCAAAAAAGGGGGATGACACTGCCATGGTCAGATTTGCAAATCGACTTTGTAGGCCCTGTGATTCGCTCGTCTAGAGGAAACAAGTACATGTTGACCGTTACATGCTTGTTTACCAAGTGGGTGGAATGTCTCCCAGCCCCAAACTGCAAGGCAGAAACAGCAGCTGCCCTGATGATTAACCACATCTTTTCCCGTTTTGGTCTACCTCAAAGGATTGAGTCAGACAGGGGTAGCCACTTCACCAGTGAAGTAATGACAAAGATGTGGGAGATACTGGGGGTCAAAAGAAAGCTACATATTGCTTACCGGCCAGCTTCTTCTGGAGCAGTGGAGAGATATAACCGAACCATTGTGAGCATCTTAAAAATGTTTGTGGCAGATTCTGCGCCAAGTTGGGATATCCGATTACCTCTGGTCCTAATGGCCATCAGATCTACCCCTTCATCTGCAACCAAAATGTCACCATTTGAGTTGATGACTGGACGCAAGATGGTGCTTCCCCAGCATTTGCTCTACAGAACCCAAGAACAAACGTTGATAAATGCCTCCACAACTCATGAGTATGTGGAGAATTTAAGGAAACACCTTCAGCATGCTTTTGCCTATGCTCAGCGGAATCTAGAAAGATCAGCCGAGAGCATGAAGACCCACTTTGATTTAAAAAGTACCCGAAAGGAATATAAGGTGGGTGATCGGGTCTATCTATACAATTTCCAAAGGAACCAGGCCAAACAGCGAAAATTCTTGCCTACATGGAAGGGACCATTTTAAATTATAGACAAGATCTCCCCTGTTGCCTATAAGATCTGCATCCCCAAAGGCAGTCTGGCGGAAGGGGAAGACAAGTGGGTCCATATTAACCAGCTAAAGTGTTGCCATCCCAGGCACACTTTGCAGCAACGGGAGGAGTCCTCTGCAATACCAGAGGGGACCGCTCCAGATTAATTGAGTTCCAACCCTAAAATATCCCACATATAGTCTCTAAAATATTATACTCTTGTAAGCCACTGTCTTTGAATGATAACTTGTATCTCAAAAGTAAAATGTTAGGTATGTTAAAGTATAAAATGTATATGTCTGCCACACCATTAGTAGTGATGGAAAAATGTCTACGAATAGGTATTGCCGCTTTTCCTTTGTCGTCCTAGGAGAAAGAAAACCTGGAGTTTGGCCAAGGAGGACGATCCGGAGACCGGGAGCAGAGACCCAAGGGGCCTCGGGTACCGCCCAATACTCCCATCAGGACCAGCAAGGAGAACTGATTGATCGACTGGAGGGAGGAAAAGATGCTGAACTGTGCCACCTATGGAATTGGAAGAAGAGGAGGCGAACATCCCAGATCTTGCGAGTTCCATCAGTGAAAGGACAGAATGGCCATCGCAAGAGAGGGGGCTTGTGGGATGTTTTTACCCATGCATCCAAGCCCTACAATAAAACTGTGCAGTACTGGCATGGAAAACATCATGATGGCCAGAACTCACCAGAGAGTGCACAGGGAAAACATGAAGAATAGGCTGCCACCCATTTTTGCCTATGTTGTGAGCACAGGAGGGCACTGCCTAACCACCATTGGACTACACACACAGTAGCCTGAAACCATTGGGAATGGCAATGCTGATTGCCAAAAGCAACCCAGAACTGTGCGGAATTCATTTTCTTAATCCCAGAAATGGTTGCATTATCAGTACTCACCACTATCAGAAAGCCGGCGTTTTAAAACCACCAGACTTTTGTGTAAAACTGAACAAATTAAACAAAACCAGACCAAGGAAAGACTTGCTAAGAGGTGGATACAATGAAAACTATATTCTGAAATGACTTGAAGGAAGTAATTATTTAATGTATAGGTAGAAATTGTCAGTTTGATTTGAATGTAGAAAACTGGGAACAAAAAGTGACATTTAGCTGAAACCTGGCTTAATGAAACTGGATTCTGCCTGACAACTACCCCCGACAGGAGTTGTAACTGGATCAACAGCTGTGTTCCCTGCCAGGCCTGGCTGCATCCTGAGGTCACATGGCCCTGTTGATTGAAAGGGGAGTGGCAGCTGGGGACTACAGGGAGTTGAACAAAGGCCTGTCCTGGACTCAGGCAAATGTTATATTGGGGGGCCGTAAAGTGGCTTCCTCTTAGGCGAAACTGGGAGGGGCAGTGCCTCTGCTAGCAGCTGAGCTTGGGGGAAGTGGATAAACCAGTTATTCCACCCTGTGATGTGGGAAGCCACACCCCTTTTTGAGCAGGGCATAATTTTAAAAAGATAGATAACTCATAGTGCGGACTTGTCAGAATTATATAAGTAATATCATTATTTTTGTGATTTTTCTGTGAACATTTTGAGAGGCGTTAGGACCCTGTGGTGTATTCTGGGGGGTTGCGAACAGAAAATAGGGTCTCACTCCAAATGTCTGCATGTTAAAAATCTGACACTTCATCAATTAATGTCCATACTCCTTGCGCACATGTGTGTAATTTTGGGTAAATGTCCGATATTGCAAAACCAGTTAAAAAACAGTAAATGTTGTCATTTTTGAATGCAAGCCCCCAGGTAGATCAGAGGCGGACAAGCATGGACCATAAGGAATATATAATGTGCACATGTAATTTCAACAAATTGTATATCTGGGAAGGATGTATTTGAATCAAATATAGATTTGTGGGCAAACTGACCAGGGGAGGATCCTCTGACCCATAAACAGACTTCATCATTCTGACAATCCATTTCCTTCCCCCAATCATGGGAGAGGGGAGAATTGGGCCAATGACAAGTAGAGAGGGGCAGGCTTAGATAGGCCCAGGCACACACCCATTTTCAAAACACATAAAAAGAGACTGCTGGGACAGGTAGAGACATTCAATTCTGTTTGCTGCGGAGCATGCTGACCGACGACTTCACATCCAGAGATCCAGACTTCAAATCCATCAATCTCCAAAGACCAGAACTTTACTTCAGAACTTAAAGCAAGGGCCTAAACCCACAAACTGAGAACTCTTCTCAGCAGGCCTCAGCAACCTTAAAATCATTTGCGAACTATTCCACAGCCGGGCGAGCTGTTTAAATTCTTTTGCCAAGAACAATTGCCAGAGACCAGACCAGAGATCCAGAATCCGAATTTTGCTGCGATTTGCTATTTGGCCTCATTTCTTTACCTGTAAAAAGATAGCAGCTTTTTGCTTTCCTCTGCTAAAAATTTGTTTGCCTCTTAATAACCATCCCTGAATCATTGCTAAAGTGAGCCTGAGCTCATCCCAAGTATCTCTCACTCACCCTGAACCTCCTAAAGGGAATTAAAAGCATTTTCAGCATATATCTCACTTCATTGCCACCACATTCAAAGCACTTGGGCCTGTGTTTTAAAACTCATACCGGTTTTCTCTAAGCTTGCTGGGGTGGGAATTGAATTTCGTATTGTATTTGATTGCATTCCTGAGAACTGTGTGTGTTACTTCCATCTCCTTCCATTTCTTACATTGCATAGGGGAGGGGGGTGAATTGCCAGAGAAAAAGTGATTATCTTATCTTTTGCTAAAATCATATCAAGTATTTCTGTACTGCATTTTATTCCTCATTGCTTTTCCCTTGAATTCATAAAAGTATTTTTGCTACTTTATCCATCCTATACTAACTCCTCATTGATTATAAAGAAGTGTGCTAGTGTCAGATTACCCATTGTTGATTAACATTATATTTATAAGGGCGATATCGATTATTAATTTATTATAAAAGCGTGGTATCTATATTTTGTTTTATTTCTCAAATAAACCTTTTAAACTTGCAAAACAGAACTACTTCTTGGCTCAGTGGGGTCAGGGGGATTCTAAGAGAGGGGTGTTATATAGGGGTAGTCATCCAGAACTCATGAGCTGGACATAAAGATATATCAATAAGGGTTTCCATTCAGTATCCCAGACTAGGCATTGACTTAGCTGTAGTGTTGAATTGAATCCTCTTACACTGCATATTATGTGTACTACATTACGAGTATGGGTTGTTAGTGATTTTTTCACTTTGCGTTTTTAGTTTTGTAGAAATCTTGTATTTGTATAGAATCTTGATGGGGCATTTCTCTTATTTTGGTACCACAATACTACTTTATTATGTTTACTTGCTGGCTTATACCTTTCTTAAAGAGCTTAACCTTTCCTTGGCCCATGCTACCTTAAAGAGGTGAAGCAGGTGTACCATTTATGTTGTGCCTGTTTCACCTTTATGATTGTGACACATGCCAGTTCAGTCATGGCACGGCTAAGTACGAGTGTAGAAACCCCTACTCACCCCTGTTCTCTTAGAGAGCAGTAGTAAATTCATCACAGTGCCACCTCCACATTTCCAACATTCCCTTTGGCTACTCACCTTTGAACCTACTTCCACACTCCATCTCACCTCTGCTCCTCTCTGACACACCTCCTCTACACTTAACCTTTATCTAACCTTCTACCTCTCAATCTATTCACCTCATCTGCTTCATTTCTCTCCCCTCATATATATCCATCTTCCTTCACTCTTCTACCTCTATCACTCTGCAATCAGCCCCACCTCTACCTACCCCTCTCAAATCAGGCCTTCAAATGTTTAACACTACCGCCTGCAAACCTCTATAACCAAACCTCATTCACACTCTGCCTCCAAATTTTGATATCTCTACCCTATTCTCTATCATGAAATCCTTGCTTGACTCTGTATCCATGCTCACCTACTACAGTTTCTCTCTCTTCCATCTCCCACCACACTACAATCACCTTTAGCACAATCACATTTCAGCTGTCTTTACAACATCCATTCCACAATCTGAACAAGCACACTCAAATTACATTCATCACTACCACAAGAATACTATCATGACTACCAATTTCCATTTATAGGAACCTACACCACAATACTGTTGCAACCTCAATAGCTGCCTTAATACTGCGGATTGAATGAATGAATGAATGAATGAATGAATGAATGAATGGTGAACTTGGGGAATGAATAAACACAAGGTTGTAAATAGCACTAGTATGTTATAATGAATTAGTAATTTTATGACCAATTTTATGATTGTGTAATTCTAATTATATATATATTTTTAATTATATGATTGTATGAATTGTCTCTTTTGAGTATAATGTATAAGGTTTGAAATAAACCATTCTGTACAATAAAAAAAACAGCTGCCTTCTCATTCACATTACAATCACTAACAGCACAGTCACATCCATATTACAGCCACTACCAACCACCGAAATCACAGTTACTTTGTTCACATCACCCAAGTTCATGGTCGTGTTTGCCTAGATAGTCTTAGGGAAAGCCACCGTTATCCACTGCCAGCAGAAGATATGCATTGGCTAGGAACTCATACATGAAACCTTCTGGCTACCCCATTCAATGAGGTATAATTCAAATAGTATAGTTAGTTATGAAGTGCTATGCCATATTTGCTATCAATTTCCAAGCAATATATGCACATTTAGTAATGTTTGTGGCAGTATATGTTAACGACATTGCCATGTTATATGGGTTACTGTCTGTAATGTCCAAAACTGTTGTGACTAATACATAACTTTGATACATATTCACTAGTAGGCTCACACCGTTGATGACTTCTGTGTCTTGTTCATGCTTATCCACTCCATAACTCAGTCATTCTATGACTCTAAATGCCCATTCTTCCTTGATTGTTAGGAAGTACCTTCTTATCCCTTTCACACATGTAATGCCTTAATAATATGTAAATGCCTTACATGCCTTTACACATGTTGCTACTGCCTAATGCCCTCTATGCCATCAATGTTTATTCATACCTTGGCATGCCTTCACGTCTTAACATCCTTGTGCTGTTATTGGCTCCAGTGCATTTATTCCGTTCACGCCTTTATGCCTTCCATGGCTTCCACACCTGTATGACTTCCATGCCATATGGCTCTCATCCCTTCATGCTTTCAATCCCTCGAAACTCTTTCTGTGGATTTGTGTGCCTTCAACGATTGTTGGTAAACCTTCTGTGGCTCGTTATGCCGTCCATGCCTTGTTACAATATGTGCTCCAAGCCTCATGTGTCTTTTACTTTGGTTGTTATTCACGTAATGACTTGGCATGCCATTATGGCCCCTAATCTATCAGTTCAATTGACAGACCCCAATACATGTCATAATGAAGCACTTTTGGTAGAGCAATTCACTGACTCAATAAGGCTAGAATTGAACTGTTTTTAATTGCCAACAATATGGTATTGTGATAAACACCTTCTGGGGTAGGGTTTTGTTTACAGCAGAATAGGAATTCCTTCCTGGGAACTGGTCTAACTTTTTTTTTTATTTTTTTTTTTATGTAGGGTATTTTGTGGAGATTTGGGGCCTGACGGTATTTTCTTACCGCCGAAAAATAACTTAGCAACAATCACTCCTTGTATTCAGATTGGGCCATGTACAACAATAACACAGTGGACATGCATTATTTCAGCACCCAGACATGCGTATTTGGTATGCGTGGTTGGTATGCATGGTTGGTGGTATTTTGGTGAGCATAATTCCCTTGTTTTATTTGTGGCCCCAATATCCAGAACCCCTTATTTTTGCTTAGATTTTTCGTGTAATCACTAGAGAGACCTCAGGCTTGCATTTCAGGAACACCACATTTTCATTTTTAGTGTGCCACCATGGGCAATTTCTCTCTGTCTTATCTACGGCAGCGAGCTATCATGTGGTATTTTCACTATCTTATATACGGTAGTGAACTATGTCCCAGGCTTCCCTTTTTGCCGACTCATAGACCTCCGACAAACTACAACACACACAGTTAGTTATAACTGCTCATACTGAATTACATTGTGCACACGGCTGCAACCAAATTTGATGTTTAGCTACCTTGAAAATGACAATTGCACTGTCTAGACATCTCCCCACATCATCAGCACTGTTTTGGTAAATATAAAACACACCACCCGTCTGCTTTCAAATATTTTTGTGTATTATAAAAGTTGCATTTAAACACGATCTCACTCTTTACAGAAATAAATAAAATAGCACAGTAACAGCATTGTCTGTGATACACTGAAAAGAGAGTGGCGGAGACAAGAACTCAATTTGCAACATTAACATGTGATTAAAGCACAGGAATCTCCTTTCCTACACTGACGGAATATTCTCGTACACACTCAGCCCCCACACTTCTGTAATTACCTTATCTGTTCAGCATGAGTTTTCTTCAGCTGTTCTCTTTCTGAATTTGGCTCCCTTGAAGATTAACCCCGGTGAAAACAAGCGTCTTTCGTTCTCAAACCGGGGTTATTGCCTGGAATTCTCAGCTTTTGCAGCAGGAATGCTTCAGCCAGGAAAACAGGTCCTTCTCCCAGCTCTGTCAAATCCCGACTGTCCTCCCCCTCTCTTCAAACTCCCCCAGCAAAAAACTCTCATCACTGCCTCTAGCATGATACTTGCTATGACGCTGCTCCAATCAGAAATCAATCATGCCATCTCCTCCCTCACTATACCCTTACCACCATGGTGTAAACTACGTTTACACCATGGTGGATGGCGGATTTACTGCCCCATTCCAAGGTGAGTGGGGCGGTAAATCCCCATTTCCCATTTACCCTTCCCCATTCCCATTTTTGCCCCATAGGGCATAATGGGAGTGGGGAAGGCGCTAATTACACCACCGTAAATTACGGTGGCGTAATTAGCACCATGGTCCCTTAGCGCCATGGATTTTAACGCCTGCAAAAAGCAGGCGTTAAACTCACCATGGCGCAAAGGGACCTCGGAATCAGGCGTTAAGGGTCGGCGCCGTTTACGGCGCCATTAACCCCTTAACGCCTGACTCGTAATGAGGCTCATGAACATAAAGATTGTGTGATTATTACCACTGCCAAATCCGATGATTCTGCACATTGGTTTCCCATTTTAGTAGGCCTGCATGTCCGTAGTTCTGCAGTACCATGCATCCATCAGAGTAGGAGCTTATACTTACAAACACTCTGTCTAGCCCGAGATGCGAACACGATCCCTGGGCATTCGAACGCTCCAGGGTACACACGCAGAACAATACCCTCACAGGACACGTCTTCTGGATCCAGTTCAGCTACATATGAAGTGACTGCACCTCCAGCGCTATCCTAATTGAGGAGTCCATTATGACCCTCATCGATGGGACATTGCTGTTCCTATTGTTACCTCTGTGGGATAATTAATTCCCCACAGCACGTTCTGAACATCTAGACAACACTGTCCCTTCCGTCCTGACGAAGTCCGTGAGAAATTTGTGGTACATCTAGCCTCCATAGGCGGCTGAAACACCCTTGTGTAGACACATCTCTTTTCCAACCACAGTGTCACCAATGTTCTTGCACTGTATTGTACTGAAAAATGTTATGTATTTGTTTTATCTGTGTACGTGATCCGACCCCTGTCGTTATACATCGACAGTAGAAATCTGCATTTTGTTGACTGTATAGACATATGTGCAAGTATTTTCACTTGTTTTTTGTTGTATTGTGCAAATCTACATTGCCTTACTGTGTAACCCATGATGTTCAGCACTGTACCTAAAATAACTGTGAAGTAGATACTGCAAAATATAAAAACCAATATACATAACGTTGAGGTGTGGTACTTGATTGTTATGTGCTAAGGGTGATCGAACAGTAAGGGGGCATGCTTGTTACATTGCCCCGTTCACCTGTGTTTTTGTTTTTCTGCATATATGGGCTAGAGACAATGTAGCAACTACACACTATATGTTTGGCTTGAAGGTCCAGGTTGGAGAGCACTTCCCTTAAGACCTGGAACGACCCCATAAAGAGAGGAGGTCCCAAAGGATCCCACCTTGTGCCACATCCAGGTACCTCATGGCTCTAGACTGCCATGGACTGCAAAGACTTCTCTTGGTCTTGGGAGGGAGGTAAATGTTTGACTTCAGCATGCACATACCATACACAACATATTCTCAACACATGCTACACAACAAATATACTACAACACATGATACATAAATAACATAACACAAATACACACCATGCACTTATCACAACATACATCATATAAGAACATAACAGCATTTTCAAATAAAACAGCATTGCATGCAACATACAAACACAAATCAAACAAACAAGAGGCACACTGCACATAGACCACACTGGCCATAGTGCACATAACACACACTTCATATAAAAAAAATATCTGCATACCATAATTCAAGACACACAACACAATGCACATACCACTTTGCAGACTACTTCATCACAAAACGTGCACACAACATTACGACAAACAACAACAGTAAAGACAAAAATCACCAGATTACTTGCACAAAAACAGTGTAACCAACTGAATCCTAAACAGATTTCTATAAATCATAAGGCTTAGATAACAAAGCCCATACTGCACATACAACAGCACATACATTAGAACACCAAACATATATCATAACATCACGCATGCCATGTTTCTCACACCTTCCTCCTCTTTCTGCCTCCTCCATTCTCCACTCCTCCCTCTTTTAAAACACCCTCTTCTCTCCTTCCTCAAACTCTCCGTCACCATCTCTGTTCTCTTCATGCATCTCTTTTTCTCCACCTTGCTCCTCCCTCCCCATTCTGCCCTCCCCATTCGTTCTTATTCCTTTTATGGTTTTATAAGTCTTTAAAAGCACCCATGACTTCAATGGAGAGCTAACAACACAGCACAGAATACACATACCACATAACAAACTCATCAAAACACATGGCATACCATAGATAGGAGACCACACATGAAAGACAAGGCATATATAACAGTTAAACACACAAGGCACACACCACATTACAACACAAACACACATTGCATACAGCACTGTACAATATTATGACATAATGCTCACAAGCTATTGATCACAGCTCACACCACACATATCCTCAATGGGCATATATTAACCACAGCATACACTGCAGATAGAGCAGTATTGAAAATGCATGCCCTACAACATATCATGAGCACCATGCAGCAAGCACACTTTACATCCAATGGACACAGCAACACCCGTATAACACAGCACTAGAGCCACATGTTATTTATTTATTTATTTATTTATGAATACAAATCACAATGAAAGCAATGCATTTTGTTACAAAAACACTTACAGAATTTACCAAATCAAAATCAAAACATGTTTATTTGACTGTCATAAATACACACAGATACAAACCATGCATAGAAGAAAAGAAAGACAATACAATTGAGAAATGGGAGATATGATAATATAACTCATCATCAAAGCAAATCACGTTGTTTAAAATATTGTATTACAGCAAAGGTTAAATTAACCTATCGGTATCCGGTGTGACTGTCTAATCTTCAGAGCACACCACAAGTAAATCAGTAATTCCCAGAATGTACCATCGATAACAGAGCAGAGGACATGGGTCTTTTACAATGGGGTGAGAGAATGTGACTTGAAGACCAGATATTGCAGGAGAAGGTGGAAACATAAACCAGGGACAAGGACATAGGAATGGCAGAATTGTACGATCGGACCGAAATAAAGGTCCAACCGTACAAAAAGACCAAAAAATGCTACTACCAAAGGTTCGAACAGCAAAGGTTTGAATCTTTGGTGGTAGCATTGTAGGTAAGTATAAAAAAATATAATATACTGTGTGGTATAGTGAGCAGCGTGTTGCGGGGGAAAAGAAACGGGGGCTGCCAGGGTGTCCCCAGCAACACCCCGCTCATTATACTGTGTGATATAGTGAGAGGGGGTTGCGGGGGACACCCCTGCAGCTCCCGAAAAATAAAAAAAATAAAAATAATAAAAGGACCATGCTGCACCGGTTCCCGATCACGAAAGTGAAAGGGAACAGGCGCTGCAGGGACTCAACGTGAAGAAAAAGGTAAGTAGGGTTTGTTTATGTTGGGGGTGTGGGTGGGGTGTGTTGAAGGTGTGGGCGGGCTGTGTGTCGTGGGTGTGTTGTGGGTGGGGGTGAGGTTATGTAGGGATTTTTAACGTGTGTTCGCATGGGAAATGGCAAACCTTTTGTGGTTTGCACATTTCTCATGCAAATTTTCCGGCCACGGGAAAATCAGCCGCGGTAGGATCACATAGATCCGGAATGGCATGGTGGAGAAACTGCTGAATTAAGGATGAAGGGGTGAAGGAAACGTGCTGTAAGGTTGTCCGTGAATGGTAGGGAGATAGGAAAACAGGGTGATGCAGTATTGCAGAGAGCTAGGAAACAGGTTCTTTTGGAAGCAGGGGAGCTTTGAGGTTGGATTTAAATAGTGGTAGAGTTGGAGTAGTACAGAGAGGGAGAGGAAGGGCTTTCTAGAGTAGGGAAGCGAGGAGAGTTGGCGGGCAAGGAGAGAAAGGGGGCAAAATTAAAAGGCAGCACAAGGGGCAAGAGAGGTGGCAGGGAGTTGAGCTGAGTATGATCTTAACGAACGAACGAGGAGGAGAGTAGGGAATGAGATGATCAGATAGGCAGGGTGGGAGGAGTCCATGGATAGTTCTGAAGATGATGAGAAGATGTTTATACTTAGCCCTTGAGTGGTTGAAGTAGTAGAATTGTTTGGCATCATAATTTTGTAGTCTTCAATACAAACATGCAAAAAATAGCCATAGGCGCCCCTCTGCGAGAACAAACAAGGCTAAATGACCTGTTCTTTGGGAAGGTACCGACTTGAGAGGCCGCGCCACAATTTAGGTCACTGTACCTTTCACAGAAGGGAAATAACCATTTGCATATCAGTCTTTGCCCCGCCCACATGGGCAGTGCAGCACCAAAATGCTATGGCAATTCTCTTCTGAACAAGAGTACCAACAGCAACCCCATACACGTGTTTCAGCCTTGTTAGGCCTCATCAGTGAGGTGGAGCTCTGCCTCTCTGAGCACAGTGAGCAAGGGGTCCACGTCTGGATGACCCTGGTAAACTTAGGGTGACTAAACCTAAGTCCCTTGAAGAAGCAAAAATATTCCAGAAGCGTCCCTCTGCAAGAACCAACAAGACTAAATTACCTGTTCTTTGGGAAGGTACCCACTCGAGAGTCCACAGCCACACTTTAGCTCACTGTACCTTTCACAGAAGGGAAAAATCATTTCCATATCAGTCTTTGTCCCGCCCACATGGCCAGTCCAGCACCGAAATGCTATGGCAATTCTCTTCTGAACAGGAGTACCAACCGCAACCCCATACACGTGTTTCAGCCTTGTTGGGCCTCATCAGTGAGGTGGAGCTGTGCCTCCCTGAGCACAGTGAGCAAGGGGTCCACGTTTGGATGACCCTAGGAAACTTCGGGTGCTAAACCTCAGTCCCTCAAATGACCAAAAAATAGTCCATAGGCACCCCTCTGCAAGAATGAACAAGGCTAAATTACCTGTTCTTTGGGAAGGTACCCACTTGAGAGTCCGCAGCCACACTCAATACAAACATAGGTGTTATTCCAGACATCAATAATGTATCTTATAAAGAAAATAATGATGTAGCATGTACTAGCTAGCACATAGCCTATGTTTCATAGGTATCCAGCCAATCTGGCGATGGTCAGAGGAGGTAGAGGTAAAGCAAGAAAAGTTTAAAAGTGTGCAGACCGCAAAGTTGAGTACAGTGTTCAGAGGGGAAAAAACATAGTTGGGAAAGCCATATAAGAGACTGGCACAGTAGTCAGGTCTAGAAAATAACTAAGGAGGAGATTAGCTGTTTACTAGTATTGAAAGGAAGAAGATAGAGATGTATTTTTATATATAGGAGGTTGAGTCTGGCTGCAGTGGCAGATTTGGAGATGGAGAGTGGTCAAGATGACACCAAGGTTATGAGTGGAAGCAGAGTAAGGGAGATAGTCAGGAAAAAAGAGAAGAGGAAGAAAGAGATGGCCTGTTTTGCTGGGGAGTAAAGAACTTCAGTCTTACTGGAGTTGTGCATGAGAAAGTGAGACACCATCCAATATTTCATGGCAGAAATACCGTTTGACATTTTTGACAACAGCTCATCGGGTAAGTAGTGAAAGCAGAAGAGGATTTTAGTGTCATCATCAAAGGGTTGATAGGGGAAGCCGTAATAGGTGAACAGGGCACCAACAGCTGAAGTATAGAGTGAAGAGAAGGAATCTATGTGATCACTGCAACGCCCGTAACTGTGTCAACGAAAATGTTGATGCCAACTATGGCACAGCACAGTGAGCAAATAGATCACCTTACCCACCTCCCCCACACCGCATAAACCTACCCAACCCCGCACACCACTTACCTTCATGGCAGCACACTTCTGTGTGCTCCTCCCACTCCACCCTAACCCAGCGGCATCGGTTCCTCCCGCTTGGGTGGGTCGGAACTGACAACACAGGTGCTTTTTTACATTTTTTAAACTTTCTTGTCCCCCGCTTACCACAATGGTAAGCAGGGCACCCCTGCAATCCCCGACTCCCGTTGCTGCCCCCAAAGAGAGCAGGGGACACCCCTGCAACCCCTGCTCTGCTTGGAGGCAGTAATGGGAGCTAGTATTTTGTGCGCCCCCAAAGTCACAGTAACTGCGGGGGCGCACAAATGAGGGCGACTTTATGCTACATTACCAACAGAAGATAACCTTGGGAACTCCAACAGTAAAGTGGGTGAGTGGAAAGGCAAGGCTGTTCCAGGACACCTGAAAATGTGTGGGGGCAAGGTATGAAGCAAACCAATTATCTCTGATGCCTAGGAGAGAAAATGTAGAGAGAAGCTCCGAATGGTCTACGGTATCAAAGGCAGAAGAGAGGTTAAAAACAAAAAGAATAGATTAAAGGTTTGCATGCTTAGTGGAAGAGATGAAGTTGCTGACATTGAAGAGAGCTGTTTCGATAGAATGCAGAGGTCGGAAGCCAGATTGAAGAGAGTCCCGGAGGTTTTGAGCATCAAGGAACTCAGTGAGTTGACTGAATACTGGTCGCTGTAGAATTTTGAATAGTGTGATAGAAGAGAGACAGGTCGTAAGTTGGCAGGACAGTTAGGATCCAGACCAGGTTTCTTAAGGAGAGGGATGCAAGTTGCAGTCTTACAGGATGAGGGAAAAGTGTCATTGTCAAGAGAGGAGTTGAAGAGGAAAGTAAGATGTGTAGCAACACAGGGAGCTATGTGCTTCACAATCTGCCTGGACAGTGGGTTTGTGGGGGCACAGGAAGAGTTAGCCTTGAGGAGTATGGCAATAATCTCATGAGGGTTGGTGGCAGAAAAGGAAGACATAGTAGCAGGAGAGGAGGGTGGGAGTGGTGAAGAAAAGTGAGCAGGAGGAGGGGAGTGAAGGTAGTTAGTGAGGGTATTATAAATGTTGGACATTTTAGACACAAAGTAGAGAGCAAGGTCATTTGCAGAAAGATTAGAGGAGCTGAAGATGGGTTTAGGAGGTGTGAGAATTGAGTTGACAGATTTTTTGAGGTGCCTAGGTTGGGAGGATTAAGATGAAATGAGAAAGTGATAGAAGCCATGTTTGGTAGAGTCCAGAGTAGAGGAATAGTTTTGAAGAGCAGTTAGATAGAGTTGGAGATCAGGGTAGTGTCTTGACCTTTGACAAGTGCAAATCTTTGGATGAGGGGTGCAATCCATGTCTGTGGAGGGGAGGATTTTGGAGTGCGTTTAGTGAGGGAGTAGTGAGAGGAAGAGGGAGTATAAAGAACAGTATTAAAGTTAGTAAATTCTTCATCAATGGATGGAAAGGTGATTTTAGCATAGGATGAGAGAGAGTGGGTCTGAGTGGTCTGAGAGGAAGTGAAGGAGTTTGGAGGAGTTAAACTGGCACTTAGTAATAGATGTAGTAGATGTATAGAGTGAGGAGGAAGCAGGAGTGGAGAATGAGGCAAGGATGATAGAGTGATCAAATAGAGATATTAGAGGGAGAGAGGTCAACAGAGATGAGAATAAAGTCAACTGAGTTTCCATTTGAATGGATGGACAGAGAGTGGACAGAAGAGATTGAATGGTTAAGTAGAAGAGAGATAAAGTCAGTGGAGAGAGCAGCAGAGAGAGAGAGGGGAAGTTGAAGTTGTGATCGGGAGGTAGAGAGTCAATTAGTTGGGAGACGTGTCAAATAATTGGCCTACCAGACAGGGTTAATATGTATGCCATAGGAGGCAGTGATTGTGCGGCTAGTGCATTTAAATGAGGGAGAACTATGAGGAGACAGGGGAGTAGGAGAGATAGGAAGTTTCACGGATGAAAACACTCCTACACCACCACCACTTCCAGTGGGGTGGCGGGAGTGAGTCAAGGGGTAGGCAGGATCATGAAGGGCAGCAAGGGTTGAGGAGTCAGAGAGAAATATCCAGGTTTCAATACGTGTAACAAGGCCAAGAAAGGGAGAATGATAAAGAAAGAAGTCAGAAGTAAAGAAGGTTTTATTGCAGACAGACTGGGCATTCCAAAGAGCAATAGAACGAGAGTGAGATGTAGAAACATAGCAATGTTGAGTCTGAGATATAGAGAGGCACTGGGGGATAGATGCGAGAAGAGTTTGTTGAATGTAAATCTGGGTTGGTGTAGGTTGTGTGACTGGAACAATTAGTGGAGTGAGAAGAGAGGTGGTGTCGAGGAGAAGAGATGATAGGGATGGGGAGCGAGTTGAGATGTTTCTGAGCGGAGGAGAGTATAGTGAAAAGTAGAAGGGAACAGAAGAGATACCGTGAGATGTGCATGGCGACGGTTCAGATGAGAAGAAGCAATTAAGGTTACTTACAGACAAGTAGCAGGATACAGCAAAGAAAATGCTCATAGGCCAAGATGCACCTTTCACTGTTCTGTCCTTAACTGGGACGCCTCTGACTAGACGCCGCTAAGCAGTTCAGAAGGGATGACACACCCTCTTGTCACATCATTGCGAGCCATCATCAGTGGTAAGTCTCTTTGACACATACCACTGCACAATGTACAAGCCACAATACATATAACACCATTTAAGCATGTAATACAACAAAGGGCAATGCATTGACACCATATCATACATACCACAATATGAGACTGTGCAATAGCACCTGGGTCGTTCCAAGTGTTGAATGGGATTGAATGGGACCACAATAAATGATCTGAGGGCCACACAACTGGACAGGCTCAAGGAATATGGCAAATACTACGTTATTATTGGTTCAATAAAGTAGGGAAACCTGGTGAACAAACAGTTTGCAGCTCACAAACTCTCAATGCATTTCAGTA
This sequence comes from Ambystoma mexicanum, assembly GCF_040938575.1. NCBI lineage: Eukaryota > Metazoa > Chordata > Amphibia > Caudata > Ambystomatidae > Ambystoma > Ambystoma mexicanum. The sequence continues at coordinate 1,276,365,525 of NC_090930.1, read as the reverse complement.
CAAAAAAGGTTTTATGCCTCAATATACATCAGCTATGATATCATCCTAGGTGGCTAACAGCAAACACCTACTGGGTGTAGGGATTGGTTAAGAGAAATGTATACTTATGGTTTGTATTTATTCATTTTGGTTTATTGGTTATTTATAAGGCTCTTATACAAAAAGACAGTGGGCCTCATTATGACCCAGGCGCTAAGTGTTTAATGGCGCCGTAAAAGGCTGCGGCACCGTTAAACACCTAGCACCTAATTATGAGGTCCCTTTGCGGGACCCGGCCTCAACGGGTGGTTTTACCAGCCGTTAAAGTAGGGACCTGCAAAGGGACCTTGGTGCTAATTATGGTACCGCAATTTGCGGTACCGTAATTAGCGCCTTCCCCACTCCCATTGAGCCCTATGGGGCAAAAATGGGAATGGGGAAGGGCCATGGCGGCATAGGGAATTACCGCCCCACCAACCTCGGAATGGGTTGGTAATCCATCATTCCGCCATGGTGTACTCCAGCATGGACCATGGTGCTAATAGCACCATGGTTTAGCGCCGGAGTCCTAATGAGGCCCAGTGCATCAAAGCACCACAAGGCAAAAGGGGAGGGAGCAAGTGAGCAAATAAACTTTTAACATTGATAATGATTAAAAAGAAACACACAACATTCCTACTATGCCCTGTGACATTCAGAGCATGCAAGTGCAGTGAAGAGAAAGAAAAAAGGGGGGTTGGATGGGGTTAAGTGCTATCAGAGTCACCCATGGGGGAGTGCAAGAGGTGCCTGTTGGAAGGCAACAGGTAAGTGCATGGGTGGAGACGGTCCAGCTGAATGGAGAAGGTCTACCACCCAACTGGTAAGTGCTGGGCATAGGTAAACAACCAAAAGGTGGGTGTGGGCCTCCAGAGGGCAGTTCAGGGCAGTTCAGGGGGGATGCTGGTGGTGAACGGACAGGGGCCCTTAAGGGATCAGGCCGCTAATCTCAGAGACAGTGTTGATGGTTAGTATGGGAGGGTGAGAGGGAAGGAGCAGGAGAGAAAGGTCTTGAGTTGTTTGCAGAACTTGAGTTGGTTCAGTTCTAGACAGAGAGAGATAGGGAGACTGCTCCATAAGAGGCAGCCAGCTGAAGAGAGGGATCTGCTCTGAGCTCTCTACTTGGAGAAGTGTTTGACCAGCAGAGAGTTTTACTCAGAAGATTGAAGCAATCTGGAAGGAGATTATTTAGTAAGAGAAAGCTGCAGGTAGTGTGGTCCCAGGCCTCAGACAGCCTTGTAGATGATGCAAAGGGTCTTGAATTTTATCCTTGCAGCAACCGGGATCCAGTGGAGAGATTTTAGGGATGGTGAGATATGGTCCACGGGCTTGAGGCCAGGGATAAGTCTTGCAGCCCTGTTCAGGATTAAGGATGAAAGAGGCAGGTTGAGGAAGAGGATGTTACATTAACCCAGCTAGGAGAGGACTAGAGCACTAGAGACATTGATCTTCAGGGGGAAGGGGAGGAAAGCGAGGTGACGAAGATGACCCTGTTTCCTGGCTTCAATGGAAGGAGAGAGAGGTGAGCCCATAGCGGTCGGCCAGAGTGCAGGAGGGGAAACAGGGAACAGGTGCCCTGATAGGAAGAATCGCAGTCTTACTGGCATTAAGACAGGGATAATTTGAGGAGCACCAAGACTGAATAGCTGACAGGCAGTCAGGGATGATACAGGAGGAAGAAGAGGAGGAAGAGGAGAGCTTGAAGAAGAGTTGTGTGTCATCTGCATAACCCTGGAAATGATGAGAGAAGGCACAGATCAGGTGTGCAAGAGGTGAAAGGTAGATGTTGAAAAGCCAAGGTGAGAGGATGGAGCCCCGGGGAACACCACAAGTAGAGAGAGTGGTGGTGGAGGAGAAGGATTCCAGGAGCACATGGGAGGGGCAATCAGTGGGGAAGGAAGTCAACCAATTCAGTGCTCGGTCTGAGATATTGAGGGTATCATGGAGCCGCTTTACGAGAATAGAGTGGTTGACCGTGTCAAAGGTGGAGGAAAGGTCAAGGAAAATGAGAACAGCAGGAGATTTAGAGTCAAGATTTGCAAGCAGCTCTTCAATGATGTCCAGGAGAGCAGTTTCCTTGCCTCTGGATGCTCGGATTGCAGATTGATGGTCATGTAGTCAACCAACAAGCTCATTGTGTTGGGTCAATTGGGGGAAGACCAACTTCTCCAGAAGTTTCCCAAGGAAGGGTATGGTAGAAATAGGGAGGTAGTTGGCCAGACATGAGGGGTCGGCTGAAGGCTTTTTATGGAGGGAGTGTACAAGCAAGTGCTTGAGAGAGGAAGGAAAAGAGCCATAGGCTAAGGAGTGGTTGCAGAAGTCAGCAAGAGCCAGATCAAGGGAGGAAATGTTGTCCTTAATGGTTTTGTTGGAGCAGGGCGATACCTGTTTGGATGAGACCTTCATAGAGCGGACTACTCTAGAGACCTCAGCTGTTGTGATGTGTGAGAAGGAGCATAAAGTAGGTGGGGGTGGGGCTTGAGAAGGGAGAGGTGAGGTTGAGGCTGCAGATGGATTGGCTAGTTCCTTAGAGATTTTGAAAAGTTCAGTCATGCTGTTTGTTGCCCCAGGGATGCAGGTTAGGACATGAGCCCTCTTTTCGAAGCAGATAGAGAGGCAATATTGCCTTTGCAGTAGGCGACAGGCCGGTTCGTCAGAGGATGAGCCTGGGGTCTGCCACTTCCATTCAGCAACTCTGCACTTGCATTTCAGAGAAGCTAGATTGCAGTCATACCAGGTGTTAAGCTTGGAGGCAGGTTTCAGGTGGATCCTCATAACAGTAGCGAGAATGTCAAGAGTGTTAATGATAGTAAGATGAAGATTGGCAAGGACAGAGTCAGCAGGAGAGTCAAGAGGAGGGGAGGGAGTAAGGTTGAAGGTGGAGGCAAACACAGCATCTGGCACTCGTTTCATCAACCGGATGACCATGAAGGAGGCTGGCAATGCTGGTGGAGGCTCAGTCAGGGGGTCCCAGAAGAGAGGAGAGGAGAGAGTGGTCAGACCAGGAGAGAGGGGTGGTCAGAGGGTTGGAAAAGGGAGATCGGTGAGGATGAAGGCATCAAGAGTGTGTCTGGCAGAGCGGGTAGGCCAAAAAGGAGAATGTTGTGGGAGAGGTAGGTACAGAGATCATGGAAGAGTATAAGGCAGGAACAGTGGTGTCAAGGTAGATGTTGAAGTCACTGAGGAGGAGGAGTTTAGAGGTAGAAGTCAGAAGAGAGGAGGCAAAGTCAGCCCATTCAGAAAGTAAGACAGACTCAGGACAGGGAGGTCTGTAGATGGTGGCAATGGTGAGAGAGAGAGATTTGGAGAGACACCAAGCTTGCAGACAAGACTTTCAAAGGAGAAATATGGCTGGGTGGGTATGACAGAGGTAGGGACCCACTCAGAGAAGATCAGGGCTACTCCACCGCCAGATATGTTGGGCCAAGGCTTGAAGAGGATCTTGTAGCTGACATGGAGGAGGGAGTCAAAAACAGTGACAGAGCAGTCATTGAACCACATCTCGTGGGGGCAAGGACATCAAGGTCAAAGTCTTCAAGAAGGAAGCCGGAATAGATGTTAGTATCATCATTGGATGCCTCTTATCTGGTAGGCACACCTTGAACTACCTATAACTATGTAAAATACAGATAATAACGTAATAGAAGCAGAGGATAGGCTTCTGCAACAATGTATGGTCCACCATTATCATCTTCTAGTATGACAGAGGTGAGGGGGTGGGCTCCATAAATTATATGTACACCTGCCTCTCTACAAGACACATACTACAGCGCATACCATTTCATCACACACGTACCTCACCCTTCTCTCGGATCATATCACTCCTATCTCTCTCATCCATCCTTCCTTAATACTCCTCTCTCCCTCTCCTTTATCTCATTCACTCACACCACCCCTTCATACTCCCCATGCTCTCTGTTTCTCTCCTTCCTTCTCCCTCTCTATCCCTTCTCCTACTCTCTATTTATCTCACCTATTCACTACCTCCTCTTATCCTTTGCCTCCTCACTCACGCTCTCACTCTCATTTCTCCTTTCTCTCTCCCCTCTTCCTGCACCTTTCCTGTTCCCCTCTCCAGGCACCTTCTTCATATCCCTACCTCTCAAACCCACCTTAGAACCCTGTCCGTCCCAAGCTCTTCAACTTTCTCCCCTTTTAAACCCTTCCTGTCTTGTCCTTCTACTTCTCTCTTTCTCTCTACTTCTTCCTCCTCCTATTCTCCATCTCTTTTCTTTCACATCAGCCCACCTCCCACCTTCCCGCCTTCTGTCTCTATACCCATTAACACAAGGCAATGTGCCCCTGTGAGGAGAGAGGAGTTTTACAAGCATCCTAACCTCTGCTCCAAAAGCAATAACTGTGATGAAGACACATCATCCAAAACAACCGAGACTGCCAGCACACTAAGTGGGCCGAGGAGAGTCTAATTCCAAACTTCACAAACTTGAACTAGAAGGATTTTGAGGGGGCTGGGGGTGGGGGGTTAAGACACTTCTGTGACAGTGCCCACACATTCCCCTAAGGTATACACCAGGACGAGCCCTCTTGCTTGAACTCCTTAACTCACTTACTACTCATATGTATATACAATATATATGGCATGAATTGTGGAGTGCCATGGGTCACCTATGCTAATAAACTAGACCAACCGCAGAGGCACCCATCATAACACCCCTAGGAGGACATCAGAGACCCAACAAGCACCCTATCCCAATGTCTAACACCACTCAAAACACATTTACACAACTACTTAGGCATTGCTTTAGCAACTCAATGTGGAAGGTGATGTGGAGGGCGGTTAGGTTCTGATCCCCCAGCAAGGGCGATCCCTTCAGAAATATCTGACTGGTAGGTGCTAGGGAAGGCTGTTAGGTTCCAAAAACCCTGCCAAGAATGTCAACTCAACTCCCGCTCCAATGAATACCAAGACCAAGACCAAGACCCTGCTAAGGGATCGGCATTTTACTAACCTCTCACATTCACACCACAAATGACAGGCAACAATGTAGCAGAACCTCTGATCATCCCCCAATTACATGAATGCACTCTGACCCTACTGATACACTCCTTAAGGAGGTAAGTGCTCCACAATTACCTTACTCGCCATCAGACAGAAATCTGTGATTAAGAGCCATGTCTTCATAGTGGACTGACCAATGGGGTTGGGAGCCACCAGCTGATATGTGATGCAGGGCCTTCGGATTGATTGGGAATAATTCCCTGGTGTACTGCAACCCTACCAGTGCGCTAGTCAGGGACTTGTAACAAGGAGAATCCTATGATATGATATGGCATTTATAACGTGCCTATACACAAGTGTTTCAAGGCGCGACGAGGCAAGGGAGGGGAAACAGAGGGAAGAAAGACAACGATCCTACTAGGCCAGGTGCAATTCAGATCGCGCAAGTGCATAGGAAGGGGGAAGGGGAAAGTGTGAGGGGAAGCGGGAGGGGACAGTGCAGTAAAAGGATGATAGAATAAATATCAATAAGTGAGGTACGGCCAGCAGCTTGCAAGTGCAAGTGTAAAGGGTAAGTGCAGGCATCAAGTGTCAAGTGCTGGTAAAGGGACTGTAGGAATACAGAAAAAAACAGTCCCCAAGTGTGGGGTTGCAAAGAAGGCAGTGCAGGTGTGCAACTGTCGAGGGAGGGGACCTGGGCCCGAGATCAGAGGATCGCCAAGTAGCCAATGCAAAGTCAGTTTCAGCCAGGAAATCAGCAGGGGAGAGGAGGAGAGAAATCAGAAGCAAAGAGAAATGTTTTGAGGTGCTTCCGGAACTGGAGATGGTTCTCCTCAAGTTTCAGGGGGGCAGGAAGGCTGTTCCAGAGGAAGGCCCAGACAAATAAAGAAATCTACCACCAACTCATTACCTGGAGAAGTGACTGACCCTGAGGGAGTTGGAGGCGGAAGAGCTCGAGAAGGAAGATATTTAGGAAGAGAGAGTTGAAGATATTGAGGCCCCAGGCCCCAGAAGGCCTTGTGGACAATGCAGAAGGTTTTGAACTTAATCCTTGCAGCCAGTGGGAGCCAGTGCAGAGATTTCAGTCCTGGAGAGATACGATCCCTGGGCTTGAGGCCAAGGACAAGTCTTGCAGTCCTGTTCTGGGTAAGTTGCAGAGGGCGGAGGGTGGAAGCAGGCAGATTTAAAAAAAGGCTGTTGCAATAATCCAGCCTAGAGAGAACCAGATCTCTGGAGACAGTGAGCTTCTGGGGGAAGGAGAGGAAAGTAAGAATACCCCTGAGGAGGTGCAGCTGGTAGTGTGACTTCTTAGAGACGTTAGAGATGTGAGGAGAGAAGGAGAGTGTGGAGTCGAAGATGACCCCAAGGTTTTTTGCTTCACAGGTGGGAGGAGCAAGTGGACCAAGAGAGGCCAGCCAGAAAGTGACTGGAAAGGAGTGTGTGGGTGTGCTGATGTGGAGAATCTCAGTCTTACTGGCATTAAGGCAGAGATCATTGGCGGCACACCACTCCTGGATGGCGGACATACAGTCAGAAATGAGAGAGGGAGAAGAGGTGGCTGAGGGTAGCCTTAAAATGAGCTGAGTGTCATCCGCATAACACTGGAGGTTGGGGCAGAGCACAGCAATGCCCCTGGGGGACACCACAGGTAGAGATAGAGATAGAGGAGAGGAAGGACCCAAGTTGAACCTGGGAGGGTTGATCAGAGAGAAAAGAAGTCAGCCACGCCAGGGCCTGGCCAGTAATCCTCCGGTTATCATGGAGACGGTTGAGCAGGATGGCATGGTTGACCATGTCGAAGGCAGAGGAGAGATCAAGTAAGATGAGGACTCAAGGGGTGTTGGAATGAAGGTTGGAGAGCAGGTCTTTACAGATGTTCAGGAGAGCAGTTTCCATGCTACCGGCAGCTCTGAAGCCAGACTGATGATCATGGAGACAACCAACAGATTCAGTGTGAAGATTAGTGCACATGTCCCCTTTAAAAAGGTCTATGATGCCGGTACTCCATGGAATGGGTAATTACTACTGTTGCCGGCACTTGGAATATGCCAGTAATTCCAGCACTCCAAGTACCCGTAATGGTATTACCATTTCTGGGGTATCCCTCCGATTTACCATTGGGATACCACCAACCTTGTAATGAGGCCCATTACCTATAGGAATGGTTGAAGAAGTGTTAAAGCCACTGCAGACTTTGAAAACACAACAATCTCAAAGGGTTGCTGGGCCTGGATTTCAGGACATTGACAATTTTTAGTTTTAAATAGGGTGACTTATTAACTGCATGTTTCATCCTGAGAATCACTCTGAAAATGTGTTTGTTTCCCTGTATTCCAACCCAAGTAAAGCCTTTTTTAGTTATAAATAAAAACCCCTCTTCAACATTACCAAAATCTATGTGCCCAATAGATCCCTAGTCTGGTTCATGACATTTGATGTATGTCACAAGTGGGATCAATGAAGCCTATGCCTTCCATCTGCCATGCTAAGGAAAGTTGCGTCCCACAAGAATGAAGCTAAAATCCATCCTATGGAGAAAAGAGGGGCCAATCAAGTATTAGTTCAAAGGCTACTCACCTTTCGTCTGCCAGGATCACAATCTTCGGAAGTCCCTGAGGAATACCCCACCAATGACAGATGTCAGAAGTGGAAATTAGATCCCAGATTTGGAAACTGGTCCCTTAATCCCCCACATAACATTGTTCAAAAGCTATTAAGCCCCTCATGTAGGGTACCAAAATCCCTACAAAGAAAAACATACCTTCATAATCTTAAATGCAGAAGAGTGTCAGCCCCACTGACACAGCACCCCAAAGACCGGCACAGACCTTCTCTTTTCGCTCACCCTCGATTAAGATTCTATTCCCGTGTGGGCATCCCTGCAACTTGAAAGAGTGAATCCCAAGGTTACTCCCAGTTTTTGCAACTGCGAGTGAGACTAATGCCATCTGATCAAATTTGGAAGTAGTCCTGTGAGGAGTCAGAGGGAAAGTAGGGTCTATAAAAAGTACAATAAAAGAGAAGCCATGGATTCTTCCTGATCTCTGGAAAAATCAGCTACAGCACAGGGGGATCATGTGGAGATGATGTATTCTACATTAAGAAAAAAGCTACCCCGACAGCTGCCATCCCTTGAGGAAGACCCAGATGCATTCTTCTGCAAGCGAATGAAGATTGAAGCAGCCAAATGAGACAAGGTCAACTGGGCCCACCATATTTCAGTGCAAACATCAAGGGGGCATAAACATTTAAATATTTGGCGAAGAGCTAAATGAAATACCTGTTCTCTCCTTCCATCTCTTTGCATTGCCTATTGGGGGTTGGGAGGGGGGCTGCAGGGGGAACCTCTAACTATAGTGCTATCTGATCTGAACCAACACAAAAGTATTATTTTCTGCGCTGCATTTGTTTTGCTCATTACTTATTTCTGGTGTATTAAAGATATTATTCTGTGTTCTGTCACCCCATTGGTGATTGTTGTTTACCTATTAATATCTATATTGTGATTTTGATCTTAAATAAATAAATAAATAAACAATACCTTTTACAAACCAGCCCGATTCCCGGTCAGCGTGACCTGGGGTATTTTTAAAGTAAGGGGTGTGATACGAGTGGTGCATCTTTCAAATAATTGAATCCATATATCAAATACGTTTTTCCATTGCGCTGTACGCTAGGCCGAGAGAAGAGTGTATCGCCTGATTGAAATCCTTAACAAATCCTCAAATGCAATGGGAGGTTGCCTTATTGCCACCATCCTAAAGAGCTGCTGGTGTACAATTGGAAAATCACTGCAAGTTCCAGAAGGTAGTTCTGCTATCCTACTGCTCTCATCTCTCTCTGCTGTGTGATGTTGTCATTTGCTTTTCAAGTTTCCTCTTGGAGATTGGTTTCGCATGGCAGCCAGGACCTTGCTTTGTTTCTCTAGTCCTCTATTTCTTAGCTGTCCAATGCTCATCATCTCTTCCTCCTTTCAGTTATTCCCCCTCATTGCTACTGACTATGGTGTCAGACTCGAAACTGCGGGTCCATTCAGCTTAACGGCTTCTACCTTCCATCTCTCCAGCAGGGATTCATCAAGCAAACCTCATTTGAAGCTTTCATGAGGTAATATTTCTCAGCGTTTTTCAATGCAGAAGCTCAGGGGCCTCTTTTAATCAACCTGGCATCAGTGGCTCCTCTTCTGTGCTGACACTTTTCTCTTCTCAATTGAAACAACTTGTCAACTTTTCTTCATTTTGACAGGAATCTCTCTATTCTTAACTGATATTACTTTCTGCAATGCTTCTCATCAGTGTCTCTCCACCCCATGGTAAGATTCCATTTAGCTACCTTGTACTGTTCATCAGAGTGTCTCCTATTCTGCAGGACATATCCACCTTTCTTTTCTATGTTATGCAGAAAAGTAGTTCTGCACATGGGATCATTGACATTGATGATACACTGTGGAAATCCCCTTATTGCATGTGTTGACTTGGGGACTTTTTCATACCAGACACATCACAACTGCAGCTTTGCCAAGCTAACATGTACCAGCACAGGATCACATAAAATGTTCTACTCATATGTTATGCTATTCTACATAAAATTCTAGGTTAATGCCAATTTTGAAGGCATAAATTCGTGCCAGTTGGCCTCATTACGAGCTACCGGTGGATTGCCGCCATCCTCATAACACTGAATCTGTCGCATGACTTCACGGTGCCACCGGTACATTACAAGTCCCGGTGGAGGGTGAAGTCAGGCGGCAGATTTGGTAAGTCCCCATTCCTGTCTAGTCCCATAGGACTCCATGGAAATGAGTTCACAGAAGCACCAGATCAGATCAGACCTGCCGGGCGCAACGGCCCCAGAAGGCAGAGTTGGAGTGTGGTAGTCCGGAAAGGGTGCCGGCACGGTGCAACCAGCACCCTTATTGCCGGACTGCCACACTTCAATGAGGCCTATTCTCTAATGTAGTACTTAATTCTTCTTATTAAGCAGTGTAAAACCACGGTACCCTGAAACCCAGTTCACACACCGCCTCAAGCACTAAAATACCATACCAAACCAATGGCAAATGATCACTCCACAAATGATATTTTACAGTAACAGAAATGACATATGGGGTTGTAGTTAAGCTGGTAATTTCAAACGTTACATTTTTAAAGGAATTTAACATGTATGCCCCAAACACTGACACTGAAGATTTTCGGGTGCTGAAACAGTTATTGAATCCAGAACTAGATAGTGAATCCATTGTTTAACTTGCCAAATTAACGAGCCAACCTTCTTTCCAAAGATTACACTGAAGGAGGAAGTTGAGCCTTTTTATATTGGGATGTGAAAATGTAATTTCTGCTGGCATAAATAGGTGAAATGTATATTTTTTTACTTTGTGAAATTCCAAAATTAATATTGTTTTTCCAAGTAAGCAAACTAATTAGAAAAGTCTGCTAGGTAATGTTCCCTCAGTTTGCTGTAAAGAAATCCTGCCAGAAATGAATTGGCAGGAATTTCTATAAGTAAAAAGTGAAAATACTGGGAAATAGTTTTCACTTAGTTTTCCTGACCAGCAAAGTTAGTCTTTAATTTTCCATGCCTTGTAATACGATACAGGATTTTCTCACCCAATAATGTGAATACTCCTCACTTGTTTTGCTGCGAAAATCTGCACCAATTGTTGCTTTTAAGACTGGACGAACTTCCGCCTGGCTGGTTTCACAGGAAAAGTCAGTGTATCAGGATCTGATGGTCCCATGAGATCTGACGTGTTGCGCTGGCATCTGAAAAGAGCAATCAAACTCACACTTGAGTTTTAGCATGTGGGCCAAAAATTGGAGGACCAAGCAGAACCTCCTGTTGGAATTCGGTGAAGTAATCACAGCATCTTTGGAGGTTTAGTGGCATGAAAAAAGGCCTAGAAAATTAACTGTTTTTTGTGGGTTTTATTTGGCTGTTAGAGGTAGGAACAAAGCGGATCCACACCATGAGGGAGAAGAAGAGCTTGTGCTGTAGGCACTGAGAAAAATTGTGCCTTACTTTTTCACATTTCCTTCATTTTAAGTAGCAATATATTTCATTTTGGGCTTGTTTGGGGAAGTTCCTTAAAGTCTGACTCCCCTTCAAGAAGTGTTTTTTTTTTTCTAATCCTTTTCCCTTCCCCCCAAAAAAGAAATAAAATCCCTTTCGAAAACCTTTCATAAAAACCTTTGTAATTATTTGTTTTGTTAGCCCATTTTCGATAACTTTCCATTGATGACCTCTCAAAAAAAACTAAACCCTTACTGGAAACACTGTCTGAAACCCATGAATTATTGCTTTTTGAATGCCTTTATCTTACCTTTCTTCCATCCACCTAACAAATAATAAAGTTAAAATCAAAACCTGCATTGAAACCTGTGGCATATTCGCAGTGCTTGGGTCTCAGTGAGGTCATGGTTAGCAATGTCATGAGATGGGACATATGTGTGCGTAGAATGTAACCTGCTGTAGTGCTCTAGTGAAGGCTATTAGGTCAGTTACCTGGTACAAGGGTGGGTCCATGTACATAGTTGCTCTTACTTACAAGTTAATAATTAAATGACTTACCTGGAACTTAAGTAGGCTTCTGAATACTCCTTGGCACCTGCACACATCAAACTCTTTGCAGAACTCCTTGTGGAATCATTTCCCTTTGTGGCCCTGCAACTGTTCTCATGAATACAGAAATGGAACAAGTAGATATCCTTGAGTTATGTCATCTTCAGATGAGGAGCTGGTAGAGGATGTTGGAGTACCTGTGTTCATAGATGCACAGCCTATTGAGGTTGAGTTTGACAACTACTATGTGGACATGTATTTGGGCACCTTCGTAGATGGTACATGTTGAGAGCTGACAAGTTACTGACAAGGAAAGGGATAGTGAAAGGAGGGATGTGGAAAATGTGATGTCTGTGAACAGGAGCATGGATTCATTGGGGGCATACTCTCTGGTGACATGAGATAAGAATGTGATTGAATATGTGAATGAGGAGCAAAACTAGGAGAAGATGGAGGGGCAAGTGTGTCACACAAGGTGGAAACGAAGGGGTAACTGGTGGAAAAACATCAGGAGGTGTTTTTGAGGGCAAGAGGAATAGGAATAGTAGGAGGTGGATGTTGTGCTGTAGGTGGGACATGAGGAGGGTTCAAACAAAGAAAGTTCAGGCAATGAGGAGAGGACTGAGGGTAGTTGTAGGAAGGGCAGCAGGAGGAGGAATTGGAGGTTGATGCAGGGCAGTGGATGGATGTGGACATGGGGCAGGAGAAAGAGGTGCAGTATCCATCAAATGGCCAAAAGTTGTAGCGCAAGAAAAGAGGCCAATAACCTACAACGTCATGTGGCAGAGGCAGTCTGTAGTGAAATATTTGCAAATTATGTCATCCTTACTGAGTTAAAAAAAACTCACTGAAAATCTCATCCCACATTTTACTTGTGGAGCTCAGGAAGTTAAGAAAAAAGCAATAAAAAATATCTATTGGTATGACACTGATTGTCAGGATGCCTTGAGGCAATTACTAGCATGTCTCAAAGTGGGCTCTAAAGTGGCTACGGTTCAACTGCATCAATGTAGATATAATTATAAAAAGCTACTCACAGAAATGAAGAAAGCTCATGTTAGGTCACTGTCGTCTGGTTTAATGCATGCCTTTGAGAACAGATCCAACAGATTTTTGGGAAAGTATTTCGGTTCTGGAAATAAGTGTGGATGGGATGTTTCACTGTTGTATTACTGCAGATGTCTGGTGGGAGCATGTTTTGGATTTATATGGTGGTCCCACAGAACAATCAATTGGTATATTGCATGGAGCTGAGTCTACTGTAGAGGAGACCACGGGGAGGTCGACTTTCAATTCACTGTACAGGAAGTTTGTAATGCTTTTAGCATTCCGAAAAGTGGCAAGGGCCCAGACGGAGTCCCTACAGACTTTAATAAAGATTAACTATGTGTATGTGGCCCAGTCTTAACGTTATAATGCAGTTATTACGTTGAACATTGTTCCTCCCTCTTGGCAATCTGACTCTATTCTCCCTATGCACATATATAAGAAAGGGAGCAGAGATTCACCAGTGAATTATAGGCCTATCTCACTTTTAGATAGTGTTGGAAAAACATTTGCCAAATCTGCCCTGCTCCCTCTACAAACCTGGGAGGGGGGAAATAATATTATCACTGACCTCCAAGCTGTTTTTCAGAAACATAAAAGCACAACAGACCAAAGTATTAGATTATTTGTACTGTTTCAAACGTATACAGCCCTGAAAGGAATGCAACTATATGCAATGTTCATGGACATTAAGGCAACTATTGACAGGGTTTCCCGGGAAGTCCTTTGGCAAGTCTTAAAGAAAAAGAAAGTACCTCGCCACTTGCTCTGGATAATTCAGGTGTTGTATCACAAAAATGAAGCAGTAGTGATATACGGCCTGGCTAGGGAAGTGATTGGCACCTTTAAAGTATTGAAGGGTGTAAGACAAGGATGCATCCTTTCCCCCTTTCTATTTTGTATTTACATAGAAGAAATCACTGTCCCTCTGATACAGGAGTCTCTGAACTGCCCCAGAATGGATGTGGACAAATATCCAGCACTCCTGTATGCAGATGATGCTGTACTGTTAGCCAATACTCCACTTTTTCTAAGTAAATGTGAAGAACTCAATCTCAGTTTGAATATTGATAAAACAAAGACCCTTGTTTTCAGGTACTCCAAGTATTGTAACCTTGACATAGTGGAAGAGAGGAAAGTCCTAGAACAAGTACCATTATTTTACTATCTTGGAATTTGATTCCACGAGAATGGTCTCTGGACTGCCTACCTACACATGGATTGTACAAATTTGGGGAAATATTCTGGGACACACAGGGCCTCATTACACGGAAGGCGGTGATCCAGGGTGCTATTAGCACCCTGGACCATGCCGGTAAATTACCGGCACCGCCTTGGCGGTAAGGGGATTTACCGCCCCATTCCAAGGTCGGTGGGGCGGTAAATCCCCCTTCCGCCATTGCCCTTTCCCATTCCCATTTCTGCCCCATAGGGCTCTATGGGAATGGGGAAGGCGCTAATTACGGCACCGCAATTTTGCGGTGCCGTAATTAGCTCCGAGGTCCCTTAGCGGGTTGGTTTTTAACGCCTGCAAAAAGCAGGCGTTAGAGCACCAACCCGCTAAGGGACCTCGTAGTACGGCGGTAAGGGTTAACGGTCACCGTTGCAATTAACGGTGACCGTTAACCCTTACCGCCGTCCGTGTAATGAGGCCCACAGACTTTTTCATGCTAGAAATTTTCAGAGGTGCGATTTCCCCAGCTTTAGAACTCTACTGTAAGCAGGCTATACCAGTAAGTCTCTATGATACAGAACTGTGGGGTTACGGGAATACAACAGGCTTAGAAAGAGTGGAAAATATGCACCTGAAACAACTCCTTCAGGTTCCTGTGAGCTCACTGAATGCATAGATCGACCGGAGCTTGACATGTATCTGACTGGAAAGCAGGCCATACTGTACCTAGTATAATACTGGATAACGCTATGGAGTACCGAAAGACTTCAAAAAATGGAGACTCTATGAAATGTGTCTTGGACACAAGGGGGTGGTACATTTATTCCCTGGTTAGCCCATGTGAAGAACTGACTTTTTAGCTTAGATTAATCAGTGCTTTTGGAGGACAAACATACTATTGTTATGGGCATTAAATCCAGGCTAAAGGAAAAAGCAACCACCTGAACCTGGACAAAACCAATTGAAGCATCAACAATGATGAAATTAGCCCATGCATTTTTAACATGTAAGATAGATTTTGGACAAGAAGCCTACTTCGACTATTTGAGCCCACCTTAGGATCATGCTTAATTTGCTAGTTTTAGGTTAGGGACATTAAAGATTGATGCCTTCACCAGATCATGGAATCATGGAGGGGATGGTGTATGTCCTTTGTGTAATTTGGAGAAGGAAACAACTTTTTATTTGCGTGTGAATTGTTCAAACCTTTGAGAGTAAGGCACTTGAAACCTTTGCTGAAGAGAGAAGGAATTGAGTCAATTGCGAAAACTTTGCAATTATGTAAAAGTACTGTTAGCCCTAACCCAGTGATAGGAAAACCTCTAACACTTTGAAACAACTGTTACTAATTGATTAACTTCTATGACTTCTGTAATTGTTGAGTAAAATCTATTTCATAATGTTTTAGTAGAAGTAGTGATGAAAATAGGTTTGGGGTATCACTGTCATAAATTGATGCATTTTATTCTAATGCACTTTAAAATCTTGCTGCTATAGGAAGTTTTAATTTATATCAGATATTTTATAATTGTATGTTAAGTACATCATTTGTATTTAATATGCTCCGAATGTGTATGCTGTTAGGGCCTAGTGCAGAAAATAAAGTTCAGTTGATTGATTGTATGCCAGAGGTGGGGAGAAGGAGGAGAGTGTCTAAGATGATGAATGCTCTTTTGTTATAGCTAGGGAAAGTCAGGCTAGAGCACAGGACGAACACAGGTACCCACCAGCACATTTTATAATGGTCCAGTCCTGTGATTGGCAGTAGCTCCTCCTTCCTGAGGGTAAGGCACATGCAGAAGAATATACTTTTGTCTTCAAGCTATGTAGAAGGTGGTATGGTGGGAAAGAAGATTGATATTGAAAATCAGGCCAATGCTACAGTTATTGAGATGGGAGGGAAAGGCAAAGATGATCCTCACCTGTGTATGAAAGTGCAAAACATCAGGGTGTGGAAGCCAGACTAGCAATGCCACCACCACCTTTGTAGTCAGATGAGCACAAAAGTGCACATTTTAACCTACCATGAAAACAAAAGTATGGATTTATTTAATCCTGCACAAATATCAACAACATCTCTTCAGCTTTATTCCGTTCAAATGTACTGAAGTCTGAGGGAACCCAGATCCAACTTGGATGCACATCTTTGCAGTTCCATATGGTTCCACACTATGAACAGTACTCAGATATTCAGATGAACACACAACACCTGAACTGCAGCACTCCCACCACCAGCCAATCACTGTAATAACTAAGCTCATATTGACAACCAGAAAACACTGCTACTTTGCCTACATTGTTCCAATCTGTTTCCTACAGTGATACCCCTATATGCCAGGACAGTGTGATGGAGGCCTTTTTGTATGGACCAAAATGTCACAGGTCGCATGACACAGTCTGCCTGCTTAATTTTAACCTGCTAGTGATGTTTTCTATGGACCACTTGCCATATTTATTATTAGTAACACCCTTGTTTTTGTTGGTTTATGAATAAAGCCGATCACACTAGGCTCTACCATAATTGTAATGTGAGGTACTTTTTACAGTGTGGCAGTGGAACAAAGTTCTGTTAGAAAGACTGTGTACATTGCTGGAGGGATAACGTTGTATTTGTCTTCCAGCTTTGCAACTGTGGCATTGTTCTCCTTCTTTTTATCTTTGGGATCCATCCATAATTGAGTGTTGATGCTTGCTGAACTCAGATGTCAATATCTTTATCTTGCTCATCACCATCATTATTCTTAGACTAAATGGATATGGGTGGTACTGGAGTGTGTTGTTTCTCTTGGCTCATCATTTTTCTCTATATTGTGTGTTGTTTCTCCTGACTCAAGGGTTGACGAAATCTGCATCTAACATTCCTCTGTACAAGGGACTTTGCCTGCTCCTCCTACACTAACTGAAATACATGACCATCTACTACTATCTCGTATGCAACAGATTCTGCCATATACAACATTCATGCCTTCAATTTACCATGACCAATCTTGGCATCCCATCACAACTGCTGTGGATAATATAAAACTCACTTGAGCCACATTACTCTCCCTGGCACATGTAGATGTTTGAGACATGTTTTCAATCAAGGTGGCTATTTCTCATCACACTGAAAAAAAATGTCACATACATGTATGTCACACATCTTTGTTACTGCGAGTTTCTCCTCCGCATTTCTAGAAGGCTATGCGATTAGACAAAGGCACATGTGTTTTGCCCTCTGGTTTGAATAAAAACACTTATAAAAATGTTCTTAATGAGTTTAAGGTATGGCAGGTAGTATCTTTCAAAATAATCCAAGCCATGTCAAATTGATATCACACAGTTGTCAGCACTGTGAGGCCAGCTCAACTATGGATAGGCTATGTGTATTTCCCCCAGCTAGCCAAGCTTTCTCGGCTGCTCCCAGTAAAACTGTAGCACTGCTACTCTTTGATCCTTTGTGAGGGCAGGTAACACTGTCTCCAGTACAATAGCCACTTCACATGAAGCTGTGCTGCAAACAGAATTAAAAGGGCACAATCTTTACAAAAGGATTAGCCTCAACCAGGGTGCTGCATATCAAAAAAGCGCTTTTGATGCTATTGACAAAATAAGAGGGTGGGTTAGTGTAGAGAGAGAGAGCTCAGACCAGCTGGAGTAAGGTTTCACCATCTTGTTTTCTTTCTTTATCTTCTTCATTCCTGATCCCTCCACTTCCTTTAACACAAAGCACTTTGGGTGTGATGTCAGACGGCAAAGTCCACTTGTTACAAGAGCAGGAATTTAACCCATAATGCAGGCTTATTTACTCCCAGTGAAGTTACTGCACACCAGTACAGATGTGCAAGATGCCGGGTAATGTGTATGCCACCCTGCATTTTTAATTATGACAAATCGGATTATGCTACGATTGTAGCCAATACACCAAGCACAGATGAAATGTGTGGAACGTGCTTCTCTGCATTTACAATTAATGATGGCTTTCACCAGTCTGAGCTAACCTTACATAAGGTAGACATATTCTGATGGCCCTGAAGAAGGCAGCCATATATACGGGCGAACACAGAAAATAGTTGGTCCCTCAGTTCTCCATTGACCTGTCTAGCCTTCGTAGCTGTATCGGCAGATTTTGATGATAAATATTACAGCAAGCAACTGTGTGGTGAGCCATTCTTGGGTCACACAATGATGAATAATCTATCTGTAATGGACCTCATATGCTTTTTAGTTTTTATGTATTGGAGTACGACTCCAAGATTTGATGAATTACGCAAAGTCCAATTGCGCTATTTTGATACAGAGTATTTTGAATATAGAATGATATGGTTTTACACACCACTAGGAGTAAAGATCCTTTTGACTTTGAATTGGAGGTCCCAATGCCCTCCCTGGGCACTTGACATCTGTGGATCAGGTAGCAGAGACAAGACACTGGACAAGAAGGGAGACGGAAGCCCAGGCTGGTTTCACAGGTCATCTTTATTACACTTTCAAAGACATCCGAACTGGCAGCAGTGAGCAGAAATCACATTGTGGTTTTACAGGCCTATTTCTATGACCTCATCTTTTCATACAAATTCAGGATACAGTGTTCATTGGCTCTCTTAGCTAACATATAAGCCCTCCCATTCTCCAATTGGCTGGCTTGCTAGCGAATCACCAAATCTACATGACTTCACTTAGCAAGCCTTATCTTACTGATTAAATTTGTGTGCGATCCTATCAACCTTTATTATAAATCTGTCATTGCCTGCCAAGAAGCAGCTCTTATCAGATTGCCGAGACCTGCCAAGTACACTTGACAGACTACAATGTGGGAAATGCCATGAGCTCATCATGTTTGTTGCAAGTTTAAGCAGCTGTTCTGTCTAATTGGTAGCTTCCCAGACCTTTAACCGGTCCCGCAACCCATCACTGTCAGAATTGCTTCCAAGAAATTCTAAATATATCCCACCACACAATTGCCTACAGTAAACTGCTGCCAACGAGCTTCCCTCTCCACCTCTTCCTCCTCCTTTTCTCATATCTCGTGCCCTTATGGCCGTGGCAGTGGTATTGGCCTCCTCTTCCATCCTAAATATCTTCCCTCTTTCTCCCCTCCATATCTTCCTTCTTTCCCTTCCTTTGAATTTCTTTAAAAATCCTTTTCCTCTCCCCACCCCATCTCCTTTCTAATCATTTATCGTCCCCTTGGCCCTCTTTCTTCCTTCTATGATGACCTTGATCATCTCCTTTCTCTCATCTCTCCCTCTCCATCTCCTCTTACTGTACTTAGCGACTTTAATCTTCACCTCCATTCTCCCTCTCACTCCTCTCCCCTTTCAGCCATCCTTAACTCCTACCTCCTTTCCCCTCTTCCTTCCTCTCCTACTCACTCCTCTGGCTCCAGTCTTGACCTTATCTTCAACTCTTCCTACCCCTCTTCCACTGTCTTCACACTTCCAATCTATCTCTCCGATCATGCTTTACTCTCCTTCTCTCTTACTGCCCTTCCCAACCCTTCTTCTCCCAAGCCTTCCCCTTCCATCTTTTCACGACGCGACCTTCACAACTTTGATCCCTCCCTTTTTCTCGACACTTGCTCTTGTTCTCTCCCCTCTCTCCATGATTTCTCGTCACTATCGGCCAATGAAGCACTTTCTTCTCTCTCCTCTTCTATCTCCTCTATTGATCTACTTCACCCCCGTTCCTTCTTCCGACCAATCCAGAAGCCCTCTCAACCTTGGCTATCTCCTCAACTTTTCTCCATGCAGCATCTTCTCCGACGTCTTGAGAGACTCTGGCTCAAATCTCCTTCGCTTTCCAACTAAACCTCATATTTCTCTTACCACTCTCTTTATGACTCTTGCCTCTCCTCTGCAAAACGCCCATTCCTTTTCTCACTCTATACCTCCCTCCTCGCCCCAGTTATCTCCTCATTTGGCATTTCTCACCATTTCTACGCCGATGATACTCAACTCTTCCTCTCCTTCCCTTCCTTCTCTACAGACCTCCATCTTAAACTCTCCTCCTGCCTTACTGCTATAAAAAATTGGATGTCCTCTCGCTTCCTTTCCCTTAACACTGATAAAACTGATGTAGTTTTCTTCCCCTCCAACTCTCTTCCCCCTCCCTCGCCTCCTCCGTTCATTCATTTTCCTCCTTCTAATCTCCCCATCTCTGACCACGCTCGCATCCTAGGCATCCACGTTGACTCCTCTCTCACCTTTTCCCATCACATCTCTCTCATGTCTCATGCCTGTCGCTTTCACCTCTTTAATATTCGTAAAGTCCGCCCCTCTCTCACTTTCCATGCTTCTAAACTCTTACAGGCCGATTCATGGAATAATTAGCGCGGCGCAAGTGGCCAAAAACGTGCGAATCGCAGTGGAATAGCGAAAATCGCAGTGCAAGTGCGAAAATCGCACGAAAAGCAGCGCACATCGATTCATGGAAGGCCGTGCGTGAGAAAACCATCGGATGTGCGATAAAAAAGAGCCCGGCGCACGTTGGCGCACAGGCCATCTAACTGCGTGCGCCAGGTCACAGCGAAAATCACACAGGCCACAGCGAAAATCGCACATAGCGCGGCGCACACAACAAAAGTAGGCGGAACACGGGCGTAACACTCGGAATGGGGAACAACTTGCCAAAATGTGGGCGTCACGGGGGAAGTACAGGGCACAAGTGCGCGGAACGCCCACACACTCGCCTACAACACGTATTCATGGAATAGAATAGGGCAAAAAAGCGCACGCTCAAACCAGCGCACAGGCACAAACACGACGGCCACAAGAAAGCAGGCGGTAGCGTCTCTGCGGCTGTAAGAAATGTGCGCCAAAAGGTGCGCCAACAAATAGCACCTATATACTGCCATGATGAATGTCCTATACTGTGGCCCTCCAGGACAAATGACGTGCAAAGGGGTACCCACAAACACGGACACCCGCTGACAAAAAATACGTGTGCGTGTATACCGGGGTGCGCGGGAAGTCTCACACGCGATTTGGCCAGGTACGTGGATTTCAGGGGTGCGCGGGAAGTTCCACACGCGATTTGGCCATGTACGTGGATTACAGGGGTGCGCAGGAAGTTCCACACGCGATTTGTCAGGGTACGTGGATTTCAGGGGTGCGCGGGAAGTTCCACACGCTGTCGGGGGGAAATTCTGCCGGGGTCGGCCGGGCCGTCCGCAGACCTCCGGGCAGGGAGGCCCCAACTCCTCCCGTATATCCCAGATGAGATAGAGTATGAGACACACACAAGGAGCAAGGCGACTCTGCTGTTTATTATGCAAACGGCAGGGATGGGTCGAGGAGCGTACGCGTTCGTCCTGACACACACATAATCGTGGGGCTCGCAGGCCCTTTTTACTGCATTATGACGCGCTACTTGCGTCACTTCAGAAAGTTAACAAAAAACCTATCGCCACTCTTAATTGGTTGCTCGAGTGGTAGGGTTAGTATAGTACACATATAGAGAATGATATTAGTGGACAAGGTGTAGTCAGGTGGTATATCTGGGTTGTCCCTATAATTGGATACATAAGAATTGTTACATGAAGGCTCCTGAGGATTGGCTAATGTTACTGACGTCTGAGATAAGAGCCCCATGTTCTGATTGGTGCATCCGTGAGCTCCCCAGCCTGGGACCACCGTTGTTCCCAGCTCTCGGTGTACCTGTGTTTGCAACAATGTTTCAATATGGGTACGTGCAGACAATGTGAGGATTTATTCATAGGTGGAAGGCTGACCGCTCCCACTGTAGCAGGTGTCCATTGAGCCTCTCAAGTGTCTCGGCCTGTGTCTCGTAGTGAGGGACCCAGACGCCTTTTCTCTCCTGGGTTTTGGCATCTCGTCAGATTCGGCTTGGTCACGTGAGGCGGGACCGTGTTTGAGGCAGAATTCTGCACAATTAATATTGCTTTTCTACTGTGTGTCTGGTTTAATTTGTAGATATGACTTTAACGTTGGTGCGCGGAGTGCGAGGTTGCAACATCGTGCCTTTGATGATTTGTTCTTGGATGTGGGCTTGCAACATTGCGACCTTGGCTGGTTGCTCCATCGGGTTCTTTCTGCAGGATCAGCAACCTGACTCTTGCTTTGTTAATGTCCACGGGAGCTCTTGTTTGAGGCCTACTCGGGCCTGGTGCTTAAGTAGTCTGTTTGGTGCATAGGTGCTTTAGATTATAGTAGCATACATTTCCATGACCAGTATCGTGTTTCCATTATACCTCTCATGGTGGTAACGGGTTTCAAGGGAAGCGTGAGCAAGCGTTATAGATGA
The DNA here is from genome assembly GCF_040938575.1 of Ambystoma mexicanum. Lineage (NCBI taxonomy): Eukaryota > Metazoa > Chordata > Amphibia > Caudata > Ambystomatidae > Ambystoma > Ambystoma mexicanum. The sequence goes on along the minus strand of NC_090930.1, from coordinate 1,276,343,521 downwards.
GTTCATGATGCATCTTGCGTTTCTGCATTCTGAAAGCCTATGTAAAAATAATAAAGATGCACGTCCGTGAATATGCCTGTCGCCTACGTCAGAGCACTGAGTATGTTCTTCATGTAGATTGGTGTGGAAATGTTAAGTGTGTATACTTGTACAGATGTGCTTCCCGTTGTCTAGGTCGTCATGGCATCTCTAACGACGTGTGGTTTTTAATCTAGCTGATCCGAGCCGCAGGTGTCGGCATGGCCAGCGCGGGTTGTTGGGCAAGCAGGTGGACACATCCGTATGTTCCTGTACCAGGGTACCTGGTCGTCTGGTAAATGGACAAACTCTTCTCGCGGCGGGTGTCTGGGCCGTGACCCTCTAGGCCAAGCGCGCGAGGTGAAGGACGGGAGCCTGGTCTTCCATTCTCCCACTTCAACGCGATTTGCCCGGGTACGTGGATTTCAGGGGTGCGCGGGAAGTTCCACACGCGATTGGCCCCGTGCAAGCAGGGTACGTGTATTTCAGGGGTGCGCGGGAAGTTCCACACGCGATTGGCCCCGTGCAAGCAGGGTACGTGTATTTCAGGGGTGCGCAGGAAGTTCCACACGGGATTTCATCAGGGTACGTGTATTTCAGGGGTGCGCGGGAAGTTCCACACGCGATTGGCCCAGTGCGAGCAGGGTACGTGTATTTCAGGGGTGCGCGGGAAGTTTCACACGCGATTGGCCCAGTGCGAGCAGGGTACGTGTATTACAGGGGTGCGCGGGAAGTTCCACACGCGATTTCAGCAGGGTATGTGTATTTCAGGGGTGCGCAGGAAGTTCCACACGCGATTTCATCAGGGTACGTGTATTTCAGGGGTGCGCGGGAAGTTCCACACGCGATTGGCCCAGTGCGAGCAGGGTACGTGTATTTCAGGGGTGCGCGGGAAGTTCCACACGCGATTGGCCCAGTGCGAGCAGGGTACATGTATTTCAGGGGTGCGCGAGAAGTTCCACACGCGATTTCAGCAGGGTATGTGTATTTCAGGGGTGCGCGGGAAGTTCCACACGCGATTTCATCAGCGTACATGTATTTCAGGGGTGCGCGGGAAGTTCCACACGCGATTGGCCCAGTGCGAGCAGGGTACGTGTATTTCAGGGGTGCGCGGGAAGTTCCACACGCGATTTCAGCAGGGTATGTGTATTTCAGGGGTGCACGGGAAGTTCCACACGCGATTTCATCAGGGTACGTGTATTTCAGGGGTGCGCGGGAAGTTCCACACGCGATTGGCCCAGTGCGAGCAGGGTACGTGTATTTCAGGGGTGCGCGGGAAGTTCCACACGCGATTTCAGCAGGGTATGTGTATTTCAGGGGTTCTGGGGAGTACCACAAGTGAATTGGCCGTGTGGGTCCTCCCAGGTGTACGCTCCACAACCTCCACGGCCCCTGCAGGCAGCCCACACCACGGGGGACTACCCTGCACCCCTGCTCATGTCCCGCAGGCAGCCCATCCACCATGGGCATGCCCCCCAGCCAACCCACATGTCACCTTGCACTACTGATCAACAATGCATGTCTCCCACCACCCCCACCCCCCAGCCACCAGGGGCACCCTCCACCAGGCCCCCACTCATGTCTCCCACCACCCCCACCCCCCAGCAGTGCAGGGGCACCCTCCACCAGGCCCCCACTCATGTCTCCCACCACCCCCACCCCCCAGCAGTGCAGGGGCACCCTCCACCAGGCCCCCACTCATGTCTCCCACCTCCCCCACCCCCCAGCCACCAGGGGCAGCCTCCACCAGGCCCCACCCATGTCTCCCACCCCACCCACCCCCCAACCACCAGGGGCACCCTCCACCAGGCCCCCACTCATGTCTCCCACCACCCCCACCCCCCAGCAGTGCAGGGGCACCCTCCACCAGGCCCCCACTCATGTCTCCCACCACTCCCACCCCCCAGCCACAAGGGGCAGCCTCCACCAGGCCCCCACTCATGTCTCCCACCACCCCCACCCCCCAGCCACCAGGGGCAGCCTCCACCAGGCCCCCACCCATGTCTCCCACCCCCCCACCCCCCAGCCACCAGGGGCACCCTCCACCAGGCCCCCACTCATGTCTCCCACCACCCCCACCCCCCAGCAGTGCCCTCCACCAGGCCCCCACTCATGTCTCCCACCACCCCCACCCCCCGCAGTGCAGGGGCACCCTCCACCAGGCCCCCACTCATGTCTCCCACCACCCCCACCCCCAGCCACCAGGGGCAGCCTCCACCAGGCCCCCACTCATGTCTCCCACCACCCCCACCCCCCAGCCACCAGGGGCACCCTCCACCAGGCCCCCACTCATGTCTCCCACCACCCCCACCCCCCAGCCACCAGGGGCAGCCTACACCAGGCCCCCACCCATGTCTCCCACCACCCCCACCCCCCAGCCACCAGGGGCACCCTCCACCATGCCCCCACTCATGTCTCCCACCACCCCCATCCCCCAGCAGTGCAGGGGCACCCTCCACCAGGCCCCCACTCATGTCTCCCACCACCCCCACCCCCCAGCCACCAGGGGCACCCTCCACCAGGCCCCCACTCAAGTCTCCCACCACCCCCACCCCCCAGCCACCAGGGGCACCCTCCACCAGGCCCCCACTCATGTCTCCCACCACCCCCACCCCCCAGCCACCAGGGGCACCCTCCACCAGGTCCTCACAATCCCCAATCATGTGCGTCATGGTCAGCCTCCACAGCCAAAAAGCCCTACCAAGTAACCCATTCACCCACATGGAAAAGGAAATTACATGTTACACCCCCAATGTTCATAAAGCTAATGAACCCATGTCCATCACACACAATGGTTGCAATTGAATGTGAAAACACCCAACATGAAATGCATGAAAGCAATGAGATGATACCACACAGTGAAGTATGAAAACAAAATTGTATTAAAAATAAAAAGAATGCAAATGAAATGAAACAAACTACAATGGGAATGAAAAAAAGAGAAGCTGCATGTCCGTGTAAAAAAATAAAAACACCAAGGGCCTCATTACACGGAAGGCGGTAATGGTTAACGGCCACCGTAAAAGTTAACGGTGGCCGTTAACCATTACCGCCTTACTACGAGGTCCCTTAGCGGGTTGGTGTTTTAACGCCTGCTTTTTGCAGGCGTTAAAAACCAACCCGCTAAGGGACCTCGGAGCTAATTACGGCACAGCAAAATTGCGGTGCCGTAATTAGCGCCTTCCCCATTCCCATAGAGCCCTATGGGGCAGAAATGGGAATGGGGAAGGGCAATGGCGGAAGGGGGATTTACCGCCCCACCAACCTTGGAATGGGGCGGTAAATCCCCTTTCCGCCAAGGCGGTGCCGGTAATTTACCGGCATGGTCCAGGGTGCTAATAGCACCCTGGACCACCGCCTTCCGTGTAATGAGGCCCCAAATCCTAATCCAAAAAAATGTAGTCAAAAGTCAAATGAAAAACAAAATAAATCCAATGAAGAACTATGTACAAAACATCCAAGGGTCCATGAGCCCAACTGAACAAAGGAAACCTACTAAAAACCCTAACTAAAATGCAACTATATACGAAAAGTGGAGCAGTGTCCGTCGACTCCAAATCATAAATACAAAGAAAGGAAACCTATAACTAAAGAACTATATACAAAGGCGGCGGGCAAGTCCAGCGGCTCACTCCGTGGTGTTCCGGGCCAGGGCATCATCGAACTCCTGTTCGATGTCCCGGAGGCGGTCCTGTTCCATGTCCCCGAGGGTCCGCAGGGTCGACGTGTGTCCTCCTCCAACCCCCTGCGGATTGCCTCGAGGCACTCGGCCCGCCTCAGGGCCCTCCGCATGGAGTTCTCCGCCCTGACCATTGTGAGCCGCACCTCTTCCGCCCACCGCCGCTCCGCACCTATCTGCTGGCCCAACCGCTGCCACACAGAAGACACACCCCGTCCTGGGTCAACCTGCCCTACGGCCGATGCCTGCCCCTCCGATGTTGAAGGCCCCGAGCCTTCATGGCTCCCACCACGTTGCTGCTGCTGCTGTGCCTCTGCCCGTGCACTGCCTTCTGCTGCCTGCACATCCTCCGCCGGCTGGGGTGCAGTTGTTGATGTGGCCACCCCTGCTGGACGTCCGACTCCCGACTGTGGCAGGGATGCCTCCTCCACCAGCCTGGCCGCACCGTCAGAGGCAGCTCCACAGGGCACCCAGGTGACTGATGGGTGGGAAGATGGCACAGAGGACGACTGGCGCGTAGGGGGTCCAGTTGAGGAGGGGGTCGGAGCAAGCCCCATCAGACGGAGGAATCCGGCCTGGGTGACCTGTCCCAGCAGGCTGACGTGGTCAACGAGCCATTCGAGATGACGTGCAGTCTCTCCATGAAAAGACTGCAGGTCACCTCGCATGGCCCGTTGACGCAACGCCACACCAGCCAGGACAGGCTCAACCCGGACCTGGATAGCCACGTCCGCAGGCAGAGGAAGGCCAGTTTACGTCAGCTCATCCCCTGCCTGAAAACGGGTCTGGATGTAGGCATCCCTGCTGGTGCAAGATGATGCAGGGACAGGATCGGGGACAGGATTGCACACAGGCACCTCCGCGGCCGCCTGTGCTGGCTCCTGTCCCTGGTCCTGCACTGCACCACTAGCACCAGTGGGATCCCCACCTCCAGACCCCGTCTCTGGTGCTTGCACGGCCTCCTCCTCCACCAAACCCCCCACCAACCTGGATGACTCCGTGCCATCTTCCCCTGTTGGGCCCTGTGGGGTCCCAGCTGCCCCTTCTGCTGCCGAGGAGTCCAACTCCAACCTCCGCCTCTTGGACCTCCCCCCGGCAGCTGCGGCCTGGGACGCGGCACCGGACTCCTCACTCCCCGACGAGATGACAACACGGGAGGGGAGCCGGGCCTTGCGTCTCCAGCTGGCGGTGGGATCCCCGCCGCTGTGCTCCACAGCACCTTCTCCGCCCTCTTCATCAGTTGACGCTGCAGACAGGGAGAAACAAAACACAGGCATCAGGGCACCGTACAATGGACACATACACACATGACAGTTGCACATGAGTGGCATTGGCAAACCTCAGACATGTCATCACAATCCCCAACACACATGTCATTACAACTCGCACACATGAGCCATACCACAGCCATATCGCAACTGCCACCACCATCCCTACACATACAACTGCATGAGCAGCCAAAGGTGAGCCACACATCACATGCAACACAGGAAGTGCACCACACATGTACACACACCACCACACTTGCATGCATGTGTACACCTCTGCCAAGTGTCGCACTGTTCAGACGGGCATCGATGTCACATCTGCCAATCAGGCTTCCACATACCGCTGTCACATGCATCCATGTTGCATCACTGTTGCACCCTTGTCAAATACACACACATGCACATGTACACAGTGCTCATACATGCAGCCGAAAACAACATACATGCGTGACATCACGGACATGTCTACTTACAAACACATTCATCCAAACATGTGTGCACGCACAACTGCATTTGGCATGCAAGACTACACACACAAGCACCATCCATGTCTCACACATTACAGCCCTCGCATGTGTCAGCCCCACGGCCCTGTACACCCCCACCCATACTCGACCCCATACAAACAGATGTGCAACCTGCACACTACCGAATAATCACCACACGCACTGCTCACAATCAGGATGCATGTACACTCACCGCTCGACTCCAGACGGGTCTGCTTCTCTAGGACCTGGACGTGGAGCGCTGGGGATATGCGTTCCAGGACTCTCATCTGTTCTTCCGACAAGTGGCCCCGGCGCCCCTTGGCATCCGCTGCCTTCAAGAGGCGCCGGGCCTTGTTCAGGGTCCTGGACCTGAAGTCCTCCTAGCGCTTGCTGACATGTTGTAAGTCCCGGACTGCCACCCCCTCCGCGTTGATGGCAGTCACGATGTCAGTCCAGATCCGAGTCCGTCCTTCCTTGTCGGCGCGGGAACTTCCAAAGAGGGCATCATACTGCCCCAGAACTTGCTCCACCAGGACACCAACTTCGGTGGCACTGAAGCTGGTGCCCCTCTGCCTCTCTGGCCGGGGGTTGTCGGTGGTCACAGATGGTGTTTGCCCCGACATGACAACCCCAGAGGCAGGAGTGGGTGGGCAACTGGGTCCTGGGGCTGGGCTGTGGAGCGATTGAATCCCAGTCGGGAGTCTTCAGTTCCAGCAGGGGTGGTCACAGCAACAGCACCCCTGGCTGATGTGCAGGCAGCAAATGGCAGTGCACGTGGGCAGCAGGCAGTCAGGCAGCAGCAGATGGCAGGTGGGAGCGTGCTCGGGGCTCTGGGGGGCAGTAGTTCGGCCTTCTGGGCAGGAGCGTGGTCTTCCGTGTGCTTACGCGTGGCCAGCTTGATATGGAGTGATTTGGCACGTGAAAATCGAGGAAAGGCCCTTAGCGCGTAAGCGCGTCAGCACGCATACGCGATTCTATTGGACCAAAGGCCCTCAGCGCATAAATGTGTCGCCAGCGTATGCGCGTCTATGAAGTCACGTGCACGTTGAATTGGGCACACGTTTGAAAATGTTGCGTGTGAAAAAAATGAAAGACACGACCGAGTGTCAAACCGTGTAATTGGTGGGAATGGGCCTAGCGCGTACACGCGGCAGTGACAAAGCGTGTAATTGGTGGAAATGGCCCTACACGCAGAAGTGACAAAGGGCCTCATTACGACCCTGGCGGAAATCGCGGTGCAAAATGCACCATGGAGCACGGCGGAAAGCTGCCGATAGCGCCATGGGGGTTGGCGGATTTTCCGCCCCATTCCGACCTTGGCGGGGCGGTAAATCCCCATCCCCCATTTTACCCTTCCCCATTCCCATTTTTGCCCCATAGGGTATAATGGGAGTGGGGAAGGCGTTAATTACGCCACCGTAAAATACAGTGGCGTAATTAACAACAAGGTCCCGTAGCGCCATGGATTTCTCCGCCCGGAAAAACCAGGCGGAAAACGCTCCATGGCGCTACGGGAACTCGTAGTAGGGCGGACGGGTCCGCCGCGAATAACGCTGGCGTAAACCCACTCCGCCAGGGTCGTAATGAGGCCCAAAGCGTGTAATTGGTGGAAATGGCCCTACACGCAGAAGTGACAAAGCGTGTAATTGGTGGAAATGGCCCTAGCGCGTACACGCCGCGTAATTGACACTGGACGTGTGGGCCTGTATAAAAGGTACGTGTAGAACACCATTTCCTTGTACGTGCTTTTCGTGGAGAGCGAGTGGGTGAATTCTGTACTTCTTGTCGTTTCACACGCGATTTACTTCACGGCGTTTCAAGTTCGTATTCCCTGTTACCTCTGACAGCTTTTTTCTTTTTTCTCTTTTACTGGTTTACCTGGGCCTGTTCCCTCAAACAGTGTTCCCTTCTACTGTTGTCCTGTCTCCTCAGACAGCGTACAAATCTTCTTTTGGCCGAGGTGTTGCCAACCGAACGCGCTCCTTTTTCACGCACTTTTACCTGGCAGACGGTGAGTCACGCACGTATCTAACATCTGCGCTTGCCCCGTGTGTAGCCTACCCCTTCAGAGGTCATTCTAGGCTGCGTGTGACACGCATACGTTCATTCTTGTGTTACTGGGTGCCACAGCGTAGTGCAGGTTTTTCTTTCTGCACACGTGGTCTAGGAGGGGTTGCGTGCACGTCATCTCCCTTTTTTGGGGCTCCTGTGCGTAGCGTGACCCGTCATCTTTCCCCAGGGGTTACATTCAGCCTTGCTAGAGCACTAGGGTACAATTACCATCTGGTACCCAACCCCTTTGACCCCCAATTGCCCAGGACAATAGTTTACAGCCACTCCCATATGCACATTAACATCAGTGCCATGGCTGGGAGGCGAGGATTCCGTAAGGGTGGCAAAGGTGGAAGAGCCACAAGTAGTGGCCGTGGTGGATCCAGTAGGGGACGTGGTCGTTACTTGCAGGGTGAGCCTGTCCCCCCATGTGTGGAGGACCAGTCAAGGGCACCCATAATCCCCCCCCCTCCCGTTGAGGCTGATGTGGCTGACGCCATCCATGCTCAGCCCTTGTTGGACCAGCCCATTGTGGCACCAGACCTGGCTGACTCCATGGCTGACTTCCAGGTCAGCAGGCCTATGACACGTGCGCTGGTGCACGTTGATGTCATCATGCCACGTGCATCTGGGGCAGCAAGGTCATCTGCTGCCCCAAGTAGGCAGGGCGGAGAGGCTGCAGGAGCAGCTGCGGCTCCATCCACCCCAGCTCTCACACACCCAGCCAGGACAGTGTCGGTCCTAGTCCATCCTGCTGACATTCCCCCTGACACCATTACACTTGAGCCAATGCCTGCACCAACTCCCATGCTGAGTGTGCAATCCCACACTCCTGATACAGAGTCCACCAGGGCTCCTGCCCCTAGTGTCCAGAGCGGCGCAGGACACTCAGGATCACCACCACCTTCCAAGCGGAAGAGGAAGAGTGCTCGTCCGGCACAGGCTGATGCCCCAGACATGGCTACACAGTCCGGCCCGTCCAGGAAGCCCAGCTTCACGGATGACGAACTGAATGCACTTGTCGAGTATGTGTCCGCACATGATAACGAGATGGTCATTGTTGCAGGATCCAAGACCACACCTGCACAACGTCAGGCACACTGGCAGACCGTTGCGGACATCGTAAGTGCCCTTGGAATCGTGAGGCGCACAGCCAATGATTGCTATAAGCGCTGGAATGACCTAAAGCGCAGGGCAAAGAGTAAGCTGGCCTCAAGTCATGCCGCAACTCTAGTGACTGGAGGTGGGTCTCCAGTAGTAGACATGGAACTCACTCCACATGAGTCAGTCGCTGGGACCTACGTCACGGAGGAACAGATCCAAGGCGTGTTAGATCTGCCTGATTACGAGGCATTGTCCGGTGAGTGCACATGCATGTGTGTGTCATCCATGTGCATGGTGTGTGTGTGAGGGCTTCTGTTTGTGTGCCAGGTGAGAGTGTGTGCGCCTGAGTCGTATGGGTCAGCCATGTGCTTCATGCAATACATCCTGTGCAGCTGCATTAGGCCATAGCAGTATCCCTTCTGCCAACAGTAGACATCTAGCCCAACTGCACGCCAGTTGCCCTTGAAGTGTCACCTTGCCACAACATTGTTGCTTATTTTTCACTGTTCATACAGGCAGATTGTTTGCATTCCACCACTTTTACTAGGCATTTCACAGTCCTCTAGTCACATGTCTGACATGGCTATGGTAAAGTGGAGTGACTTGGTTACCTGGATATCATTTGTTCACACATGTCCCTGTGCAATTGGACCATTTTGGACTGGCAGCTCCAGGTGAAAAATCTGACCTGTTTGAATTAGAAAAGCTATTACATGCGGGAACTCAACTGAATGAATAGGTGCTGCCCTCCTCTCCATCTTCACTCAATAGCAATGGTACATGCCATCTGTGTGATGGCATGTGTGTTTCACCTGGCAATCACAGGCCAATGTGTGATGCCACTGCCAGGCAGCATGCAGAAAATGTGTTCATCTTCCATCTTGGTGTCATCAGTGTGTGCCATTTGCCTGCCCTTCATATGCAGTGAGGGTGCATGCATGGGAGGGTTTTAGTCATGTGGGACATGTGTCAATCAAGTACTGGTTCTCTTGCTTCTCAGCCCTCATTGTGTGCCATGGTGCTAATGCCTGTTTCCATTTCTTTGTTTTTATGTCTTTGCAGGGGAAGACGCACCTGATACTGCTGGGGTTGTGGAGATGGTGCAGACCCAGGAGGGGTCCGAGGGCCGACCAACCACCAGTGAGGGACGTGGTGTGGTGGTGGGTGAGAACCCACAAGTGCTGCAGGTCGTGCTCTCAAGGGGTGTCTCTGGCTGCACCTCCCCCGAGCTGTACTCAGGTGTTGATTCGGATGAGACCTACGTGCCGTCGCAGGTGAGTGTTCCAGGGAGGGATTCTGTTCTGTACCACCCACCTGCACCAGGGTCAGAACCCTCAATGGGGATGTCAGTGTTGGCAGCTACGCCTTTGGTGGTTACGGATGCAGGGTCACACTCCGCGACATCTGATCCTGTTCCTGGGCCAGCAGATCAGAGGGGGAATGCAGTCCTGCAGCCTCAGGCAGTGCCGGCACAGCAAGGCGCACTTCGCCTTGCCCCAGACAGGTGTGGTGCCCGCCGACGTGGTGGCCATACGCCACCTGGCAATACCGCATGGGAGCAATCCATTTACGGTATGGCTACCCAACAGGCAGCATCATCAGAGATGATGGCTCAGGCCATGGATAGGGTGGCCACTTCCATTGTCCCCCCTGAAAGGCTGATGGAGCGACTACAGCAGGCAACCGACTCCATCTGCCAGTCACACAGGGAGGACATGTTGGCGTCCAACAGGGACAGGCGGGCGGCACTGGCGACTCTGCAGGAGGCCATCTCCATAGAGTCCCAGGGCCACAGGGAAGCCCTGAGGCAGGAGCTCCTTCACCTCAGGACGACTCTTGTTGAGCTTGAGGCTTCAACACACCAAAGGACAGAACAGCATCTGGAGCGTCTCACCCGTACGCTCTCAGCTGAGATGCAGACAACGAGGGCGGAGGTCCGGGCATCCCGTGAGTTGTTGCATGGGGACCTCCGCACACTCATCCTCCAGAACCAGACCTACCACACCCGCATGCTTGCAGCCATGGAGGAGCAGACTAGGGCCTTGCGTGGGCTGCCTCCCATAGTGCAACCACCTCCGGATGCAGCTGCACAGGGTGATAATAGCGACAGCAGTGATACTCCCACAATAGGGTAGCCGTGTGGGCCATGAGCCCATGGAGGTGTTTTTTTTTCCCAGGATCCACACAGGTGGGTTTTGGTGTGCACCCTGTCCTCGGACCTCCTGGGTGGCCTCCCAAACCCCCCCCGGGCCCATCAATGGCCATTTTTAATTTTAATTTTTATTTTTTATTTTTATTTTTATTTTTATTTTTATTTTTTATTTTTATTTTTATTTTTATTTTTATTTTTATTTTTATTTTCATTTTTAATTTCTAATTAATTTTTCCCAATTTTTTTGGGACAATTTGTTGCCGTCCGTGGTTCCTGTGGGCATACGCTGCATTGTGGCTGGGCACATGCAGGCTTGTCATGTATTTGGTTCAGATGCTTGGGTTTGAGTCACACACACCCCTCCTGCTTCCCGTTTCCATGGGCTTGCAAAGGGTGTGCCCAAGTGACATTGACGTACATGGTGACATTGGACTCCCACTACATGTGTGGGTAGTCTAGTCAATACTGTGTATACATTCCTAGTGCATATTGCTGTTGTTTTGTACACTGCATGTTGCATTGATGTGTAACTCATCATCTGTGTCTATCTCCCAATTTGCAGGTCCCTTCCTCATGTCTACACAAGGCCCTCTAGTCTGGAGATGGGGTCCATGTTGGCAGCAGTGCACCTACAACTCTACATGGCGCCAACACTGCACAGTTGGTAGTGGTGGGAGTGCAGGCATTTCCAGGTGGTGAGACTACTAATATATAACATTTGTGATGTCATGTTAATGGTAGTACCTGCTCAAGTTTGTTGTTGGTCCTGCATTACTGTGAGCATTTCAGGTGTTGCAAGTTTCAATTAGGGACACTCTACATTGTGACACTAGTGTCATGTTGTGGGGATTACTTTGTTTACCTGCAAATAGCATGACATGGCACGGTGTGTCGTGTGGCGGTGCTGGGGATGGGTTGGCTGACATGGCACTGTCCTCTTGTTGCATTTTGCAAGTGGGTATTCATTTTAGCTGCTTGAATGTGTTACTTCACAAAACTGCATTGGTGGTGTCTGTGTGGGTAGGGATGCACACATTGTGACACTTCCAGGTGAACAATCTCAGGCTGATATGGTTTTCACGGTTCATTCTCCAGACATTCAGGATCAGTGTCAGGTTGAGTCATCATTGATTGTCAGATGGAATGTGCCAGGGCAGTGTGCACTCCACAGGGGTGTGATTTCTATGTGAAGTAATTAGCCACTAGCTGTGTACGGGCTGCCTCCCCCGTGCCCTTTCCCCTCCCATGCGCAGCGGCTGTGCATGTGGTTGGGGATGTGGGGCCACCACCATGTCCACGGCCAGGCCCCGGCGTGTTGCAACGTTGTGCAGGACACATGCTGCCACTATGATCCTGCACACTACTGGGGGAGCATACAACAGCTGCCCGCCAGAACGGTCAAGGGAGCGAAAGCGTGACTTTAGCACTCCGAATGTGCGCTCCACTATGCCCCGGGTTGTAATGTGGGCTGTGTTATATCTTACCTCGGGTGGCGTGGTGGGGTTCCGAATTGGCGTCATCATGTTGGGGCTGAGAGGGTAGGCACTGTCCCCTGTGGAGGTGGTGATTGGTATCATTGGTGGGGTTGTGACCTTGCTCAGTATCTGACATGCATGCATGTGCAGTGGCATTCATACTCACCAAGCAGCCATGTATCGCCATGCCGCCCAGCTTCTAGGTCCCGGCTTAGGGTGGACATTCGGTAAATGAAGCTGTCGTGGGTTGACCCGGGATAGTTGGCATATACTGAGGTGATGATTCCCTTGGCATTACATACTACCTGCACGTTGATGGAATGCCAGTGCTTGCGGTTCCTATAGATGTGCTCTGATGCCCTGGGGGGACGTAGAGCCACATGGGTGCAGTCGATGGCACCTAGCACTTTGGGGAATCGTGCCACACCGTAAAAATCCAGGGTGGCAGCATGCCTTTCTGCAGGTGTTCTGGGCAGGTATATGTGCCTGCGGACTGATGGGCGTGCAGTGATGATGTTCAAGACCTGGTGTAGGCAGCGTGACTGGGTGGCCTGTGATACACCACCCACAATGGCACTTGTCCGCTGAAATGATCCAGTGGCTAAGAAGTGCAGTACATTGAGGACCTTCTCCAGGGGGCTGAGTGCTTGGGAGCACAGGGTGGGTGATGTGAGGTCATCCTCCCACTCACTCACCAGGTCCAGTATAATGTGTGGTGGAAACCTGTACCTCCCATGCACCTGGTCATCAGGCATCCCGAAAAGGCTGGTTCTGGGTGTGAATATTCTGGCCCTGACTATCCTCCTCCTCCTCCTTTGGTAGCCCACGCCCACTGCTGCTAGGAACGGTATGTTCATCCTGGGTCTGAGCTTGTTATTTAGTTAGCGCGCAAATTTATGCGTTGCGCGTGTTGTAGTCGAGCGTGTGACCGCACACCCCTGAAATCCAGTACCCAGTCCAATAGCGTGTGGAAATTCCCACGCACACCGGGATACAGGTGCGCTGACGTACTTGCGTGTGTAAGTGCCCGCGCACCCCTGATATACACGTACATAGGCCAATCGCGTGTACACGCACTTTTGTCCAATTACACGCGATGACACTCTGACGTGTTGTCCAATTACACGCGATGACACTCTGACGTGCAGTCTTTCCACGTGTGCTCTGTCATCACGTGCTGTGTGGAAAACACCCGTGCGGGTCACATCACAGACGCGCTTACGCGCTGAGGGCCTTTGGTCCAATAGAATTGCGTATGCGTGCTGACGCGCTTACGCGCTAAGGGCCTTTCCTCGATTTTTACGCTGACGTGCAGGATTTTCAGATGCCAAATCACTCCGTACCAAGCTGGCCACGCGTAAGCACACGGAAGACCACGCTCCTGCCCAGAAGGCCGAACTACTGCCCCCCAGAGCCCCGAGCACGCTCCCACCTGCCATCTGCTGCTGCCTGACTGCCTGCTGCCCACGTGCACTGCCATTTGCTGCCTGCACATCAGCCAGGGGTGCTGTTGCTGTGACCACCCCTGCTGGAACTGAAGACTCCCGACTGGGATTCCATCGCTCCACAGCCCAGCCCCAGGACCCAGTTGCCCACCCACTCCTGCCTCTGAGGTTGTCATGTCGGGGCAAACACCATCTGTGACCACTGACAACCCCCGGCCAGAGAGGCAGAGGGGCACCAGCTTCAGTGCCACCGAAGTTGGTGTCGTGGTGGAGCAAGTCCTGGGGCAGTATGATGCCCTCTTCGGAAGTTCCCGCGCCGACAAGGAATGACGGACTCGGATCTGGACTGACATCGTGACTGCCATCAACGCGGAGGGGGTGGCAGTCCGGGATTTACAACATGTCAGGAAGCGCTGGGAGGACTTCAGGTCCAGGACCCTGAACAAGGCCCAGCGCCTCTTGAAGGCAGCGGATGCCAAGGGGCGCCGGGACCACTTGTCGGAAGAACAGATGAGGGTCCTGGAACGCATATCCCCAGCGCTCCACGTCCAGGTCCTAGAGAAGCAGACCCGTCTGGAGTCGAGCGGTGAGTGTACATGCATCCTGATTGTGAGCAGTGCGTGTGGTGATTATTCGGTATTGTGCAGGTTGCACATCTGTTTGTATGGGGTCGAGTATGGGTCGGGGTGTACAGGGCCGTGGGGCTGACACATGCGAGGGCTGTAATGTGTGAGACATGGATGGTGCTTGTGTGTGTAGGCTTGCATGCCAAATGCAGTTGTGCGTGCACACATGTTTGGATGAATGTGTATGTAAGTAGACATGTCCGTGATGTCACGCATGTATGTTGTTTTCGGCTGCATGTATGAGCACTGTGTACATGTGCATGTGTGTGTATTTGACAAGGGTGCAACAGTGATGCAACATGGATGCATGTGACAGCGGTATGTGGAAGCCTGATTGGCAGATGTGACATGGATGCCCGTCTGAACAGTGCGACACTTGGCAGAGGTGTACACATGCATGCAAGTGTGGTGGTGTGTGTACATGTGTGGTGCACTTCCTGTGTTGCATGTGATGTGTGGCTCCCCTTTGGCTGCTCATGCAGTTGTATGTGTAGGGATGGTGGTGGCAGTTGCAATATGGCTGTGGTATGGCTCATGTGTGCAAGTTGCAATGACATGTGTGTTGGGGATTGTGATGACATGTCTGAGGTTTGCCAATGCCACTCATGTGCAACTGTCATGTGTGTATGTGTCCATTGTGCAGTGCCCTGATGCCTGTGTTTTGTTTCTCCCTGTCTGCAGCGTCAATTGATGAAGAGGGCGGAGAAGGTGCTGTGGAGCACAGCGGCGGGGATCCCACCGCCAGCCGGAGAAGCAAGGCCCGGCTCCCCTCCCGTGTTGTCATCTCGTCGGGGAGTGAGGAGTCCGGTGCCGCGTCCCAGGCCGCAGCTGCCGGGGGGAGGTCCAAGAGGCGGAGGTTGGAGTTGGACTCCTCGGCAGCAGAAGGGGCAGCTGGGACCCCACAGGGCCCAACAGGGGAAGATGGCACGGAGTCATCCAGGTTGGTGGGGGGTTTGGTGGAGGAGGAGGCCGTGCAAGCACCAGAGACAGGGTCTGGAGGTGGGGATCCCACTGGTGCTAGTGGTGCAGTGCAGGACCAGGGACAGGAGGCAGCACAGGCGGCCGCGGAGGTGCCTGTGTGCAATCCTGTCCCCGATCCTGTCCCTGCATCATCTTGCACCAGCAGGGATGCCTACGTCCAGACCCGTTTTCAGGCAGGGGATGAGCTGACGTCAACTGGCCTTCCTCTGCCTGCGGACGTGGCCATCCAGGTCCGGGTTGAGCCTGTCCTGGCTGGTGTGGCGTTGCGTCAACGGGCCATGCGAGGTGACCTGCAGTCTTTTCATGGAGACCCCCTCCTCAACTAGACCCCCTACGCGCCAGTCGTCCTCTTTGCCATCTTCCCACCCATCAGTCACCTGGGTGCCCTGTGGAGCTGCCTCTGACGGTGCAGCCAGGCTGGTGGAGGAGGCATCCCTGCCACAGTCGGGAGTCGGAGGTCCAGCAGGGGTGGCCACATCAACAACTGCACCCCAGCCGGCGGAGGATGTGCAGGCAGCAGGAGGCAGTGCACGGGCAGAGGCAGAGCAGCAGCAGCAACATGGTGGGAGCCATGAAGGCTCGGGGCCTTCGACATCGGAGGGGCAGGCATCGGCCGGAGGGCAGGAGGACCCAGGACAGAGAGTGTCTTCCGTGTGGCAGCGGTTGGGCCACGCCATAGGTGCGGAGCGGCGGCGGGTGGAAGAGGCGCGGCTCACAATGGTCAGGGCGGAGAACTCCATGCGGAGTGCCCTGAGGCGGGCCGAGTGCCTCGAGGCAATCCGCAGGGGGTTGGAGGAGGACACGGCGTCGTCCCTGCGGACCCTCGGGGCCATGGAACAGGACCGCCTCCGGGACATCGAAAAGGAGTTCGATGATGCCCTGGCCCGGAACACCATGGAGTGAGCCGCTGGACTTGCCCGCCGCCTTTGTATATAGTTCTTTAGTTTTAGGTTTCCTTTGTTTCTTATTATGATTTGGAGTCGACGGACACTGCTCCACTTTTTGTATATAGTTGCATTTTAGTTAGGGTTTTTTGTAGGTTTCCTTTGTTCCGTTGGGCTCATGGACCCTTGGATGTTTTGTACACAGTTCTCCATTGGATTGATTTCATTTTTGATGTGACTTTGGACAACATTTTTTTGGATTTGGATTTGTAGTTTTTATTTTTTTAGACGGACATGCAGCTTCTCTTTTTTTCTTTGCCATTGTAGTTTGTTTCATTTCATTTCCATTCTTTTTTTTTAATACAATTTTGTTTTCATACTTCACTGTGTGGTATCATCTCATTGGTTTCATGCATTTCATGTTGGGTGTTTTCCCATTCAATTGCAACCATTGTGTGTGACGGACATGGGTTCATTTGCTTTATGAACATTGGGGGTGTAACATGCAATTTCTATTTCCATGTGGGTGAATGGGTTATTGGTAGGGCTTTTTGGCTGTGGAGGCTGACCATTACGCACATGATTGGGGATTGTGAGGACCTGGTGGAGGCTGCCCATGGTGGCTGGGGGGTGGGGGTGGTGGGAGACATGAGTGGGGGCCTGGTGGGGGCTGCCCCTGCACTGCTGGGGGGTGGGGTGGTGGGAGACATGAGTGGGGGCCTGGTGGAGGGTCCCCATGGTGGCTGGGGGGTGGGGGTGGGTGGGAGACATGAGTGGGGGCCTGGTGGAGGGTGCCCCTGCACTGCTGGGGGGTGGGGGTGGTGGGAGACATGAGTGGGGGCCTGGTGGAGGCTGCCCCTGCACTGCTGGGGGGTGGGGGTGGTGGGAGACATGAGTGGGGGCCTGGTGGAGGGTGCCCCACAATGCTGGGGGGTGGGGGTGGTGGGGAACATGAGTTGGACATGGGTGGGGGCCTGCTGGCAGGTGCCCCACAGTGCTGGGGGGTGGGGGTGGTGGGAGACATGAGTGAGGGGCCTGGTGGAGGGTGCCCATGGTGGCTGGGGGGTGAGGGTGGGTGGGAGACATGAGTGGGGGCCTGGTGGAGGGTGCCCCTGCACTGCTGGGGGGTGGGGGCGGTGGGAGACATGAGTGGGGGCCTGGTGGAGGCTGCCCCTGCACTGCTGGGGGGTGGGGGTAGTGGGAGACATGAGTGGGGGCCTGGTGGAGGGTGCCCCACAATGCTGGGGGGTGGGGGTGGTGGGGAACATGATTTGGACATGGGTTGGGGCCTGCTGGCAGGTGCCCCACAGTGCTGGGGGTGGGGGTGGTGGGAGACATGAGTGGGGGCCTGGTGGAGGGTGCCCATGGTGGCTGGGGGGTGGGGGTGGGTTGGAGACATGAGTGGGGGCCTGGTGGAGGGTGCCCCTGCACTGCTGGGGGGTGGGGGTGGTGGGAGACATGAGTGGGGGCCTGGTGGAGGCTGCCCCTGCACTGCTGGGGGGTGGGGGTGGTGGGAGACATGAGTGGGAGCCTGGTGGAGGGTGCCCCACAATGCTGGGGGGTGGGGGTGGTGGGGAACATGAGTTGGACATGGGTGGGGGCCTGCTGGCAGGTGCCCCACAGTGCTGGGGGGTGGGGGTGGTGGGAGACATGAGTGGGGGCCTGGTGGAGGCTGCCCCTGGTGGCTGGGGGGTGGGGGTGGTGGGAGACATGAGTGGGGGCCTGGTGGAGGCTGCCCCTGGTGGCTGGGGGGTGGTGGTGATAGGGGACATGAGTGGGGGCCTGGTGGAGGGTGCCCCTGCACTGCTGGGGGTTGGGGGTGGTGGGAGACATGAGTGGGGGCCTGGTGGAGGGTGCCCCTGCACTGCTGGGGGGTGGGGGTGGTGGGAGACATCAGTGGGGGCCTGGTGGAGGCTGCCCCTGCACTGCTGGGGGGTGGGGGTGGTGGGAGACATGAGTGGGGGCCTGGTGGAGGGTGCCCCACAATGCTGGGGGGTGGGGGTGGTGGGGAACATGAGTTGGACATGGGTGGGGGCCTGCTGGCAGGTGCCCCACAGTGCTGGGGGGTGGGGGTGGTGGGAGACATGAGTGGGGGCCTGGTGGAGGGTGCCCATGGTGGCTGGGGGGTGGGGGTGGGTGGGAGACATGAGTGGGGGCCTGGTGGAGGGTGCCCCTGCACTGCTGGGGGGTGGGGGTGGTGGGAGACATGAGTGGGGGCCTGGTGGAGGGTGCCCATGGTGGCTGGGGGGTGGGGTGGGTGGGAGACATGAGTGGGGGCCTGGTGGAGGCTGCCCCTGGTGGCTGGGGGGTGGGGGTGGTGGGAGACAATGAGTGGGGGCCTGGTGGCGGCTGCCCCTGTTGGCTGGGGGGTGGGGGTGGTGGGAGACATGAGTGGGGGCCTGGTGGAGGGTGCCCCTGGTGGCTGGGGGGTGGGGGTGGTGGGAGACATGAGTGGGGGCCTGGTGGAGGGTGCCCCTGCACTGCTGGGGGGTGGGGGTGGTGGGAGACATGAGTGGGGGCCTGGTGGAGGCTGCCCATGGTGGCTGGGGGGTGGGGGTGGTGGGAGACATGCATAGTTGATCAGTAGTGCAAGGTGACATGTGGGTTGGCTGGGGGGCATGCCCATGGTGGATGGGCTGCCTGCGTGACATGAGCAGGGGTGCAGGGTAGTTCCCCGTGGTGTGGGCTGCCTGCAGGGGCCGTGGAGGTTGTGGAGCGTACACCTGGGAGGACCCACACGTCCAATTCATGTGTAGTACTCCCCAGAACCCCTGAAATACACATACCCTGCTGAAATCGCGTGTGCAACTTCCCGCGCACCCCTGAAATACACGTACCCTGCTGAATTCGCGTGTGGAACTTCCCGCGCACCCCTGGAATACACGTACCCTGCTGAATTCGCGTGTGGAACTTCCCGCGCACCCCTGAAATACACGTACCCTGCTTGCACGGGGCCAATCGCGTGTGGAACTTCCCGCGCACCCCTGAAATACACTTACCCTGTTCGCACTGGGACAATCGCGTGTGGAACTTCCCGCACACCCCTGAAATACACGTACCCTGATGAAATCGCGTGTGGAACTTCCCGCGCACCCATGGAATACACGTACCCTGCTCGCACTGGCCCATTCGCGTGTGGAACTTCCCGCGCACCTCTGAAATACACGTACCCTGATGGAATCGCGTGTGGAACTTCCCGCGCACCCATGGAATACACGTACCCTGCTCGCACTGGCCCATTCGCGTGTGGAACTTCCCGCGCACCCCTGGAATACACATACCCTGCTGAAATCGTGTGTGGAACTTCCCGCGCACACCTGAAATACACGTACCCTGCTCGCACTGGGACAATCGCGTGTGGATCTTCCCGCGCACCCCTGAAATACACGTACCCTGATGAAATCGCGTGTGGAACTTCCCGCGCACCCATGGAATACACGTACCCTGCTCGCACTGGCCCATTCGCGTGTGGAACTTCCCGCGCACCCCTGAAATACACGTACCCTGATGGAATCGCGTGTGGAACTTCCTACGCACCCATGGAATACACGTACCCTGCTCGCACTGGCCCATTCGCGTGTGGAACTTCCCGCGCACCCCTGAAATACACGTACCCTGCTGAAATCGCGTGTGGAACTTCCCGCGCACCCCTGAAATACACGTACCCTGCTTGCACGGGGCCAATCGCGTGTGGAACTTCTCGCGCACCCCTGAAATACACGTTCCCCGCTTGGCGTTTGCTGGTTGCCAGCCCGGTGAACTGGTCCAGGGTTAGCGCAGCCCTTTGCGATGATTTAGCGATTTTGATGGCTTTTCCTTGCGCGAGGGCGTTCTTGGGGGCGTTACTGGCGCTGCTGCAGGGTCGCCGCGATTCTCTGCACCACAGCTGGTTTGGGAGTCTAAAATCCATGAATACGCTGTGCGCGGAAATCGGTTTTAGCGCACGTGCCTGGCGCAGTCAATTGCACGCGGACACTCTGCGCCAGCCGCTTGCGACACTTTTCTGCGAAATTCTATGAATTACCCTGTTAATCTCCTCCCTTATCTTCTCTCACCTCTTCTACTGCTCCTCCTTACACTTTGGTTTTCCTACTTCTCATCTCGCCCCACTTAAATCTATCTACTACTCTGCCATCTGCATCCTCTGTCTCCTCTCCCCCTGTGACACCATCTCTGCTTCCCTTTCCTCCCTTAGCTGGCTTCCCTTTCACTCCCATCTCAAATTCCAATTTCTCTGCCTAGTCTTTAAATCTCTCCACGGTCTTTCTCCCCCTTATCTCTCCTCCCTCCTCTCGTTCTACACTCCCTCCCACTCCCTTCGCTCTGCCGATCACTTCCTTCTCAATGTTCCTCCCTCCCCTTGTGCCTCATCCTATTTCTGCTCCTTCCATCTCCTAGCCCCCCTACACTGGAACTCCTTACCTCTCTCACTCCGCTATATTTCCACCTTTTCCTCCTTCCGAACTTCCCTCAAATCTCTCCTTCTCCATTCCCCGCCTTGAAACCCCTCCCCCTTCCTGCTTCCCTCCCTCCTTGCCTTATCTCCTTGATCTTCTCCCTCCTCCCCTCCCCCCATTCTCTCCTTTCAACCCTTCCTTTCCCTTCCCCCTCTCCCCCCTCTCTCTCTCTCAGTTCTACTGCACTACTCTCCGTCTCTCCTCCAGTTAATTGCTATACTTATTGGGCCTCATTACACGAATGGCAGTGGACCAAGGTGCTACTAGCACCTTGGTCCATGCTGGTAAAATACCGGCACCGCCTTGGTGGAAAGGGGAATTACCGCCCTATTCCAAGGTTGGTGGGCCGGTAATTCCCCCTTCCCCCATTGCCCTTCCCCATTCTCATTTTTGCCCCATAGGGCATAATGGGAATGGGGAAGGTGCTAATTACGGCACCGCAAATTGCGGTACCATAATTAGCTTCCTGGTCCCTTTGCGGGTTGGTTTTTAACACCTGCAAAAAGCAGGCGTTAAATTCTCTGACCCGCAAAGGGACCTCGTAGTAAGGCGGTAAGGGTTTACCGGTACCGGTAAAATACCGGTACCGGTAAACCCTTACTGCCTACCGTGTAATGAGGCCCATTGTTTTGTTGGCCTGATTCTCAATGGTTAATTGCTTCTACTGTTACTTTTATTATGTTATTATCATATGTATCCTGTTGTTCTAATGTGCAGCGCTTTGGTGTAAAGCGCTACATAAACAAAAATAAATACAAATACAAATAAAGAACATTCTGGATTCACAATGAGTCATCTATTTTAACATCTGGTCCAGAAGCCATTTTGTTTCAGCATCCATCTTATATTCTATCTGAGCCTGTTGAGCCTGAATGTTCTGTTCCGCTACCAATGGGAGTTTGTTATTTACTTTTGTGCATAAATTAGTTTCTGTTGAGTTCTCAGACTATATTTTTAGATATGCATGATGTACATATAATATCTGAGATGCCCTCCACCCACTGGGACATTCTAACCCCAAAAAAGTTATGTTGCCCTAAAACACTATAATTCTAATTTTTGCAATGTTGGTACCATTGATCAACTTGTTAGGTTGTCTGCATTTAGTTTAAGAGGGGGGTCTAGCACCTCCTCTACAACTTTAAGATGCATTGGGCCTCATTATAAGTATGGCGGTAAGTCAACAACGGTACCAGTAGCGCTATCAGCACTGTTGCTACCCTACCGCTCTGCTCGCGGGTGCCCTTGCCCTTGCAGCCACCAGGTCTGACATGGTGGCCATACCGGCAACGGCAAGCAGAACATGACGGTAGCACTGGCACCATTATTAACGGTACCGGTGTTACCATCCTCCCCATTTCCATTGAGCCCTATGGGGAATTATTTTTTCCGGGGCCTAGAAAAGGGCAATTACCGGGTCCAGCAAGGTGGTATTGACCCGGTAATGGCTTTATTATGGGCGCCGGAAAAAAATTAATACCGCGGCAGCCTTGCCTGTTCTACAGGCACGGCTACCGACAGCCTCATCATGAGGCCCATTGTCTGTATTGTGACTTATTGCACAAATATTATATATAGCATGATTGTTTTCTAATATACTTACCCTAGAGAATTTCTGTTTTGAGGTTAGAATTCTGCCCCCTGATACTTGGGTTTGCAGTGGGGTTCCTCCTTTCCTTCTGTTCAATTGCTTTTGTTCAATAACCTGACTGACTTTTGCCTTTAAATGAAGGGGTCTCCCGCTTCTTCTTTGAATTATCTCTTCCCTGTAACCCTTAAAGAAGAAATTGTTTAGAGTTGTTGGGTGAGGAGTCCTTCCCAAAGTCCTCCAGTTGTGGGGTCAAGATAGGTAGTCCAAAGCAGAGGCAATCGCTATCCCCTAACCCTCCCGAGTGCACATTGAGGATGACCTCTCTCCCAGCTACACTGATACCCAAGACCATGCCATGCTGAATGACTGCAGCATGTGTGTGCTAGCTTTCCAACATGTTTTGGAGCCTGAGAAAAGGGCTACTCTTGCCCTGAGACCCTGGAGTGAAACTCACAGTGGCTGAGAGACAAGACAGCCAGGATTCCTGTAGTGTCACCATCAAACTGCTGAAAAGGTGATTTGTTCTACCCTGTTTGAACCTAAAGGACCCTCCAGGAGCTGCCTTTGGCAATCGTTGATCTGTGAACAGCTGTTCCACACATACAAGCCTGTTCATACCGTACTGCACAATATGAAAGTGTGTCATTGCCTCAGCGTGAACAAAAATCATTGCTGCATCTGAAACAAAAGAACCATAGATCAAACCACCAGCCTTTACATTATCAATCCAGTCGCTGGCCGAACCAACCTTGATGTTGATCATTAAATGGCACCTTCAAGCACAGCATCAGATGGGCTTGCCATGCACATCTGGCCATTAGCCCATCCACCATTTATCCTTGACCGTCGAACTGAACCTGGTGATCTCCACAATCCACATTGCTCTAGTAATGCCTTGAACTGCAGCAAGCTTCAGTTCGACCCTGGCCCCAACATCTGCTTGCCACTGAACTACTACGACTGCCATATTTTTACCTGAGTCCAACCACGAAACAGCCCTGAGAAGTCTGGTTTGCTATTACGAACCACCAATACACTGCAAAGCTATTATTGCCTGACAACTGCCAACAGTTCTATTTTAGGCTGGATACCGGCTATGTCACTTTGATTCCTTTTGCCCTTTACAAACATATTATTTTCCTGCCCATGTCATTTCCCAGAGTGCTGCATCTCCATATTTTGCATACTTTGTGTTCTTTCAACAAGGGGGGTTGCAGTGTTTTATATTTAGTTATTTTTGCATATGATGTGTTTAATTAAACTAGACATATTTGTATAGAACTGTGATTCGACATACCTCTATTTGGACTGTTGTACTTCGCTGTTTGGGTTGCTACGGTGTGACAGTCACATCCCTCTTGAGAATTTAGCTTTCTCTCTGCCCATGTTACCACAAAAGACGAAGGAGGTATATCTCTTAATTGCACCTGTTTTATCTTTATGATTCGTTATACTCTTGGTTTTTAGAAGTATGAGGGCAGTGCAGAAGTTCAATTTGTCACAGTACTTACTTATGGTGGTTTTCTGGTCATACCAGTGGTACGCAGGTTCCTGACTGAACTTCAGATTTTTTGTTCTCATATTTCTGGGTTTGGCCATTTTGGATCTGAGGCCAAGTACATAGTCCATTATGCCATGGGAAGAAGTTCGGGGATTTCCCTCCCATCTTTCCCACCCAGACTCAGGGGAACACTAACAGGATATCCCCCATTTGAGGAAGACACTGTAGGGGAAATTCACACAGCCTGTTTATGGCTGGCTTGGACTGATAGTGTTGACATATGCATTATACAGATCAGATGTGGCTTCAATAATTACATGTATTACCAGCTGTCATACCCCAAACTCAGATATGGCTTATGTTTAAATATTAAACTGCTGCTAGTATGATAGCTCATCTTCATCATGTGGTTTTGGAACAAAGGTGTGGCTTTCAAATGCAGCCTCTCTGCTGCAGTGTCTGTGCATATTTGAACTCTGAACCTGCTCTGTGTCACTGAAGAACAGGTGCTACACATCAATATTGTTAATGCAGCATGTCCCAGGTGTACACTATGCTTTTAGCCTGGAGTTTGATGAAAGGGCATCTGGTTAGAAGACAACCCTTTCTAAGATGCAATTACATACATCATGTTATTATTAATAACACAATCAACATATGGATTTTACACACGTGCCGAATGGTAATGCTTCACACCACTCTTACCAGGAAATCCCCTGGGAGTTGGTGATTTAAAGTCAGCACTGCCATTACAAAACTACACTCACAGCAGGGCGAGGGACACTTGAGTCCCTTTGAAGTCAGCAGACATGAGACTGGGCAGAGAAAGAGTAGCTAGAATGGTGTGGTGTGGTGAGCTGAGAGAGGGGATATAATATTTTGGTTCCAGTCCACCATTTTCTGTAGAAAAGACACTCTTTTTGCTCAATATCCGAAGGAAAAGGGCACGTGTAGCAACAGGCTGGAATGTACCGCTTACATCAGGCTTGCTTTGGGCCAATCCTTTGTGACATTTGCCTTTATAAGGAAGAAGACACCCCCTTCTTCTTTGGTTCATCTTTGGGCTCTTACAAGAACTAGAAGGATTCACTTGACCCCTTTTGAGAGTACAGTCTGCTGCAAAGTTCTCTGCTTTAGAGGTGAAGACAGAAAGCATCCAGGGCAGAGGTGAGAACTGTCCCTTAACCATTCCCAGGAAATATTGCAGTGTACTGCTGTGAACCAAGGCCTCTCTTCTGGATGTACACCAGGACTCTGTTCACTCAAGATGAAGGCTTCCCTGCATGTGGTAGCCACTTTTCTGGAACGTAAGTTGTTGGGTGTCCTGACCCACGTTTGGACTATTATGCTGCAACATTTGGTGCTGTGGGCTTAGGAAATTCAAGAGGGCGGAAAAGCCCACATTTGTGCCAGAATCCTGGAGAACCGTGCAGTTTTGCGCACAGCAAAATGGTCCCCTGACCTGCCACCCACCAGTGCAAAGAAAGATGGTTCTGTTCAAAACCCGTTTTTATTAATGTCAAAAATTGCTAAGATCATGGGACCGGAACCACCAAACAAAAATCCAACTATGGTTGAGTGTTTTACTTTACTCTACTACAGATCCACATCAATGCCATGTCAAGCAAGGATCATATACTATCAAGTAAAATCCTTTCTTTTTGAAATGTTTTAATTCAAGACAGCTGTCAAAAATAGGTGCAGTACCGGCATTGGACACTGACCGGCGCTGGCGCTCTATAAATCCTGACAGGAGAGCTGTCTTGCAGAACTGTGCAGTGAACAGAAGGGGGTCTTATGTAATTAAAAGTTCAAAAGACATGCCTTTCCTGAGAACTATTAACACCCCAGAGACCCACACCAGGAGGCAGGATATCACATGGCCCTATTGATTGAGAGGGAGGGGACTTCCCTGCAGCCTGCTGGACCCAACACAATAGACCCTTTCAATTGAATGGAGTATGCTGATTTGGGTGTGGACTGTAAACAGAGCTCTGCCTGGAAGAAGAGACATGTGATCCCTGACTCACCCAGTTCCTAGGGGCAGGCCAGACACTTTTTGTGAATTGAATTGAAGGCAAAAATATGTTTTATAAAAACACTGATAACTAATTGTAACCAGATGACAGGAATGTACAATTTGGAGATCCTTAAAATGGAATATGTACCTACAATTTGAGTCTAAACTCAATTCCGTACGATGTTCTGGGACCGAACCCCGCAATTTATTCATGTTGCAGACACTGGGTTTAAGCTAGAGACATGGAAATTTACTGGAATATGTGTAGAGAGACAGGGTACCTCTGTGTAAATTTGGGTAAAAGTCCAATATTGGGAAACCAACCAAAAAGCGCAAAATGTTGTCATTTCTTAAGTTGGAACAGAGACTACCTTATGTGATATATGATGTGTATATGTAATGTCAACCACTTGTGTATCTGGGAAATGTGTTTAGTTATGAAAATGATTTTCTAAGGTAAAAACAAAGGGGATAGTTCTTTCTGTATGCCATAAAGATGACTCACTCTGTCTCACTGCTCCCTTCTCAAATCAGGTCAAACAGAAATCCTTGACCTATCAAATCGTGAGTGGGTTGGGCACAGAAAGTTAGCATCCACACCCATTTTCAAAAGACATGAAAAGAGCCACTGGAAGCCAGACAGGGAGATTCACTTTCCACTTTCTTGCGGGACGCTTTGCCGGGAGACTCCAGACTTCAAATCCATCAATCTCCAGAGACCAGAACTTTGAATCCAGACTCCAGAACTTGTAGCAGAGAGGCCTGAATCCACAAGCTGAATCCTTTTTCAGCTGGCCTCAAAATCATTTGCAAATTATTCAAACAGCCGGGCTGAGCTGTCGGATTCTGGCCTAGAACCCTGTGCCAGAAACACCCAGAAAGCAGAGCTGTATCCAGAACCGCAGACCGGACCCAGACCAGATTGCTGTGAGCAGAACCAGAGATCCAGACCAGACTAGACCAGAACCAGAGATCCAGGACCAGAGAACCAGTACCAGAAACCGCCCAGAAGTCCAGTCCAACCTGTTGACCAGATCCGTGACGAGGCCCATTCCTTCCAAAATTAGGAGTGAGTACCCAGCTAGAACTGTTCAAAACCAATCTCTTAGCTTAAATTAATCTGATTCAAAACATTTGAACCTGTCCAGAACTGCATCATAGAATCGTGTGTCCCTTCTCCGATTTTAAACCTGTAAAAGTGTCATTTGCCATTTTGAATCATTGTTTCATTTCTGAAAAACTACCTTCACGAAATTGTCCGTATCTCTTGAACCGTTTGTGCGAGATTTAACTTTCATTATAAAGCTAAGATTCTAGGCTTTCCAATGAACCCAGAACCGACTTCCTATTCATTATACTTTTTCCGTAATCGCGCTCGACGCACTCGGAAAAAGTGCCGCGATTTGCGATTTGGCTCAAATTTCTTCACGTGTCAAAATAGCTGCTTCTTGCTTTCCTTTGCTGAAATTCGTTTGCAACCTGACAATCATTCAGAGAGCACTGCTAAAGTGATCCTGAACAAATGTAAAGTAGCTATCACCCACCATGAATCTCTTATAGGGAATTAAAGTCATTTTTTGCATATTTTTCCCTTCTTTGCATACCACATTTAAAGTACTTTGCCTGCGTTTAAAATCATCCCTGTTTCTCTAAGCTTGCTGGGGGGAATTGGAACTTTGTATTGCATTTTTGTTGGTATTCTTGAAGAGTGTGTGCTCTCCTTCCATTTCCTTATATTGCATAAAGGGGAGAAGTGAATTGTCAAAAGGAAAAGTGATCACATTATCTCTTGTTGAAATCATATCAAATGATTTCTGTGTTGCATTCTGTCCCACCTTGCATTTCCTTGAACCATATAAAGCATTCTCTGCTACCTTAGTCCTCTGTTCTTATTCATAAGTAACCAAGAACTGTGCTACTGTAGGATTACCTATTGCTGATTACTGTTCATATTCACAAGTGTGCTATCAATTATCAATTTATTTATAAAAGTGTGATATATATCTATTGTTTAATTTTTCAAATAAACCTTTTTAATTTGTAAAACAAACCTACTTCTTGGCTCAGTGGGGACAGGGGGATTCAAAGAGAGGGGCGTTATACAAGGGTTCATCGTCCAGATTATAACTTGTCATAAAAATATATAAATAAGGGCTTCCCTTGAGCAATCCCAGACAAGGCACTGACTTAATGGGAATGCTTGATTGGAGTCATTAACAGAGTGGGGGCTCGTAGCCAGGGATTCTGGATTAGATCTATCACTTGTGCAGATTAATACAGTGTGCTAACTGACAGAATATATAAATTCTGTTGGATCACCACGCCGTGTTACACTGTAAAAACACCCCTCAAAGGAACGCCCTAAGGAAACGGTCTGTTTTGCAAAATAATATACAAACTTCTGTAAGTCAGGAAGGAAATCAAGTTCCAGAATGACGACCTTGGTAGATATCAAAATAGCCAGAGAACACCTCTTACATAAGCTATTTGTGAGAGGTGAGTGGGCTCATCAGGACCAGGCGGTCTGGTTGCAGGCAATCGCAACCCAGATTAATGAAACAGGGTCAGATACATGGAGAGATCAGGGTCCCTTACATGTGGCCCTGAGTGAACTATATATGGCCCCTAAGGCCATGGATGAGCAATACACTATTTCCAGGGTAGCGGCATATTTATATTTACATATGGGAGCCATACAGGACAAATGTACTGAAGGCCAAGATCTGGCAAGTAGGCAACTGCTGACATTACAGAAGGCCCAATCTGATCTGGACTCTTCTGAGCAGAGGCTGCACAGAAGCCAGGAGTCCGAAAATGAAAGTAGACAGTACCTCATTAAAATAAAGGAGGATATGGATATCCTGCAACAGGAAAAGGCTGACGAGGGTACCAGAATTATGGCCTTGCAGAAGGAGCACCAAGACAGTTTGGACTCCTTACTGCAGTGCCAGAAAAAGCTGGAGCAACAGATCTATTTCAACAGGGCATGCACAGAGCAGGTAGCCACCCTGCAAATCCAACTAGACAGAGAGAAAGAGGAAAGTAATAAATTGATTTTGAAAGACCTGGATACCCAGGAAGAGTTTGATGAAGAGCGCCTGAAAGCTGGTGCCCTTCAACGGCAGAGGGACGACCTGGCGGCACAAATGCAGGCTCTTACTCGGGAAAGGGATACCTTAGGCCAGAAAGACTGCCACTTAAAAAGGAAAATGGAAGAAAATCACCTGGCCCTCCAGGGGCTGGGTGACCTCCAAAAAGAGCATCAGAACTTGTTAGAGCACACCAGGAGGGTGGAAGATGCTCTGGCAAGAAAGGAGCAGGCCAGTAGGGATGGAACTCAGGAGGTAACCCTCCTGCAGCAAAGACTGGCCCAGTATTCCAGGACCAATCAGGAGGCACAGAGAGAGAACGAGGCTCTCTGTCAGAACAATGATAGGCTCCAGCAACAGGTAGCCATGCAGGAGAGACTGATAGAGTCTAGTAAGCCTTAACTGAGGAACTGAAAGCGCAGGCTCTTTCATTGCATCAGGGAGCAGGGGCTGATAGAGATGAAGTTTGCTGGGAAAAGGAAACACCTGAGCATAACCTCAGGAGCCCTAGTACCAGAGGCCTTCATCTCTCCCAGTCCTTGGACTCTGCTACCCCCATGTCCCCTGGCGCACATGAGCACAGGGCCACAGGGAGGGCAGATTACTATCCGGCTAAAAGTATGGGGTTCATAGGCCAGTACCTCCCAGGAATGGATGGGCAGGCATCCGGATATGGGCACCTAAGCACAGTGCAATTTAGTGGGGAACCCCAGGAGAGTAGGCCCACTAAGGGCATCCTGAAAACCTCTGCCCAGTTAGGTAAGTGGGGGGGTTACCCATCAAATCCTGGCAGCAAGGAGGGATCTGAAGAATCCTCTGAGCAGCCCAGGAAGCAGGAGACCAGGTCCCCACATTCTGCCAGTCATTCCCAGGCTTGCAGAATCCGGGAGAGCCTGGAAGATCACTGTTACCAGAACTAAAAAGGCCAATAAGGCAAAAAGGGCCTTGCTTAAGGACCCCTTAAAGCAGATCAAGGCAATCAGGAGTGTCATCACGCCTTATCACAAGAACACCAAGTATTCTGTTTGAGAACACCTGGAGCTCTATGAGCAAATGATGGAGACTTTCCATTTGAAGGACAGCAGTAGCTGCATTCAGTATGTAAAATGGAAATTCTCCCCAGAATACTCCAGTTTCTTTGCAGGGCTGGAGGACCAAAACCATTCAAGATGGTCCACATATAGGGCAACCATCTTGGAACATTTTTCTGTTCATAGAAATCCTCAAGAGGCTTGCAAGGCAGCCTACAATTTGCAATGTGGGGAGGATCAGGCCCCACAAGAATTTGTGCAGAGTTAAAGCATGCTTTTGCGCAGACTACAAAAAGGGTACGCACTGACAGTAAAGAATTTGTTAATACGTTTTTTCATGCCTTACCCAAATACATAATGACCCAGCTCGTGAGAGACTTTCACGAGAAAAGATCTTTAGACTGGGTCATTGAGCAAGCCACCCGCATCTTTGAGGTGCAGAAACCGGTGGAAAATAAGAATCAGCCCAAAAACCCCAAACCCAACAGCACCCCTGCTGCTGCCAAGGTGGCAGAGGTAAAGGTTGCCCACGTTTTAGATTTGGAGATGGGGGGACCTAAAAACCTGCCTGCACCAAATAATTCTAAGCCCAGAAGGGCCTCGGGCCAGTCACAGACAGGGAGTCAAGGAGGCAGTCCCACAAATGCTGTCCCTCACTCCCCTGACTATGTAAGTCCCCGCTATAAGGGAAACAGTCCAATCCTGGGTTATGTGTGGACTCCTCCGGCCCAAGGGGGGGATCCAACCAAGCGCCCAACCCAGGGAACTTCCCACCGCACTTCCCCCAGGAGGGCAGAAATTCACCAAATCCTGGGCAGAACTTGTTCCCCAGGTATCCACCCAACTTCCAACCCCAAAATCATCCATCCTTCTTTCCCCACTTCCCTGAGACCAGACCACCTAATCTGGGAGAGGGCAGGCCAAGGGTGGAGGGGTACCCAAATCTTCCCAACCCAGGATATTACTAGAGAAGGGATAGCTACCCTTCCCGGGATCAGCCCAGGGGAGAAAACAGAACCCCGTATCAGCCTGAGCGGGTTTGACAACTTGAGCGCCAGGTCCAAAATATGGCACGTGATCTGGGTCACATACTGAGGGCTCAACAGAACCCTCAGATGAGCATGCCACCGCAGAATGCCCCAAACTCTGCGCCTGGTGCTCCAGAACAATGATGGGGGCAGCACCCCGATAACCCACTGGTTCCCAGGGAGGAGGCACAATAGGAAGGGGGGTGTCCAGCCTTGGAGGAAGCTGCCTTCCCCACTTGTAAACAGCCCCTGGAAGCCCAGGAACCGGAATCAAAATCTCCTGCCCCTGAAAGTCTGCCTCCCAAGGAGCAGAGGGGGGGTAGGAGAAACAAAGTACCCAAACAGACCCACTTTGAGGAGGAGGTACAGATCTTCCAATTTGAGGGAGAGGGATCCCAAGAGGATCCTGGGGAAAGGATCTTCTCCTTCAGAGATGGGGGAACTCCTCCCAAGGAAAAATGGGTCCCAAGGGATTCCAATCCAGACTGGGTAGATGTGGGGATTGAGCTGTTGCCGCCCATCATCCTATCCCAGAACCAACAACATCAAAATCCCCGGGTTCAAACCCATTCTGGTGACTGCCTCCAAAAAGGGGGGGGGCGGCCCAGGACCGGAACCAGGGGAACTCGAATATCCTCTTTTAAGTTGCCAACTTTTTCTTGCAGATTCCCATGACTCTCCACAGAATTCTGCCCAAATCTCTTCTCTCCCAATGTCCAAAACCAGAAAATTAGCCCACCATTTGTCCAAAAATGTGCATTATCTGTGCCCCCTTGAGGAGAAGGAGGGAAGATACTATGCCCCGGTACAAGTACAGGGGCAGGGTACAATTTTGGCACTGGTGGACACTGGATCCCAAGCTACCCTTCTGTCCAAAAGGGCCTTTGAGGAACTAAATGCAGGAAGGGGGGAGAATTACCGTATTCCTCTCACCTCTCTTCCTGGACAACTCCAGAACTTTGATGGGAAGAAAATTCCCATCGAGGGTACTGCAGATTTGGACATCAAAATTGGGCGACACAAGATGTAACACCTGGTCATAGTAGTGACTCCAGAGGGCACCCCTTGTTTACTAGGGAATGACCTCCGGAGAAGGTTGTCACCCCTAATAGATTGCGTAAACAAGGTCCTCTGGACCAAGACTAGCTGACCAATAAAATTAAAACAGAGTGTCAACCATGTTAGTTTAAACGGCACCTGCCACATGGTTAAACAAAAATCTGACCAAGTAGAATTTCACTTCCAGAACAACCAAATTCCAGACGTGACAGTAATAGCAGTAGGACAACAGACTGGTGATGGGGGGTCCTCTCTATTTCTGAAAATCAACCTTCCTTCCAGTTTAAGGTGGTATTCCACACTGGAAGGAAATACTCTAAAATTCTTTACTAATCCACAATCAGACATTCCCACTCCGATAGTCCAGAAAGATGTGAAATCAGCTCAGAGCCTGGCTGATATTCAGCAAATTGGAGAGCAGTTGTTCATCCCCGTTCAGTTAAATGATGGGAAGGACTCTGTTCTCGCCTGAGTGTGTGTGAACAACGGTAAGAGCTTCATCAGCGAAGCCATGTTCCGCCAACTCCCAAACGATCCAGCCATTCCCGCATTCAAACTGATAGACAAATGGGTAATGGACCTGGAAGCACCTAATTCCAAACATCTCCTGCCAAGCAGGTGTATGCTCAAAATTTCCATTGGCAACAAGAGCATAGTCCATAATTGTTGGGTCGTGCGAGACGTCACTGCCGCCTTTTACTTAGGCAGTGACATTCTCAATCGCTTTGCCATTAGTTTGGACCTAATAAACTTCAAAGCTTGGTCCCGATTAGCGGATAATCCCATGGGCTTTGATGATCCAGAAAAAGCATTTAGGTCAGCTCAATTGCTACCTTATGCAGTTGAAATTCAGATTAAAGAGGAAGTCACCATCCCAGAAAGGAGCCGACAATTCTCCCTGGAAGTGAAAGTTAAAAGAGGACAAAAATTGAAAAACCCTGATGCTTATATTGATCTAAATGCTTCTCTCCAACAGCAAGGGTTGGGGGTAAACCCAACACCATTAGTCAACATAGAACATGACACCATTCCAATAGAGGTGGATAACAGCGACTTAAAGAGTATTACTCTAGCCGCGGGCACCATTATTGGAATGGCGGTTGATGACCGAAATTTCTCCATTGATTTAGGAAATTAACTTTTAGGACCAATCCCAAAGGACTGTTTTGACAGTGACAGGGATGACAATACAACACCAGACAGAATCTTTACCCGGCATGGGGGGAACTTCCTGGTGTACACTTCTTGCCCTTATGGTAAGGAAGATGTGACTTGTGACCTCAGAGGGGATGAGGTGATTTTCCAGGTCCATGAGGGCTGCCTTTCCCACCTGAAGCCTCCGGTCCAAATCAGCACTCTGACCAGGGACTTCTCCACCCAGCTGGAGGAGGCCGCTGAGATAGCAAAACCAGAAGTCTTTCCAGGATTCAGGCAGATGGTGGAAGAGAGAGTCAACCTAGCTGATGCCTCCGTGACTCTGGAACAGAAGCAAAAGTTGAAACAAGTTTTCTTGGATTTCCAAGGTCTCTTTGCGGTAGACTCATATGACTGTGGTCGCACCGACATCTACACAACAACAATTCCCATGGACCCTGGCATGACTCCAGTGTTTGTGAAGCAATACCGCTTGCCTCTCGCATCAATGGAGTCCCTTACTGAAATAATTAAGAACCTTGAGTCCCGGGGAATAATCCATACAGTACACAGCACCTTCAATAATCCGGTGCTGGGAATATTGAAGCCAAACGACCAGTGGAGACTCTGTGCCGATCTTGAGGAGCTCAACAAACGGGTCCATACTTCCCGATGGCCTCTGCCCTACATTGACCAAGGGCTGGCCCAGATCCAGGGGTCACAGGTATTCACTGCAATAGACCTGACCAATGGATACTGGACCGTGCCTGTCACTAGGGAGGACCAATACAAACTGGCTTTTACCTTTGGAGGCCAGCAGTACACATGGACCCGGACTCCCATCGGATACCTCAACTCCGGCAATGAGTTCAACATTTTCCTACATAAGGCCATGCCCGACCTGGGTGCGAGGGGTAACCTGGCTTATGTAGATGATGTCCTCATCAAAAGTTCATCTGTGGAAGAACACATAGCAGAGATCCGTTATGTTCTGACACAGTTGAGGGCCGCCGGAGCTAAACTTTCCTTTCAGAAAGCACAGTGGTGTAGAACCCATGTTAATTTCTTGGGGCATGAGATTACTCCTCAGGGTCTATGTCCCCAGGAAAAGAAAGTGGAAGCACTTCAGAAACTGAAAGATCCCACAACTCTGCGGGAACTAAGGAGCCTCCATGGACTGACTAATTACAGCAGAAAGTTCATTGAGGGCTACACAGAGATCACCAGACCCCTGATTCATCTCTTGAAGGGGGGGGGTCAAGTGGGAATGGGGTCCAGAACAATCCGAGGCAGTAAGACAACTCAAAAGAAGCCTCTCACAAGCGCCTTGCTTAGCTTACCCTGTCAGAAACAAGGAGATCTTCCTGGAGACAGGGTTCTCTAATACGTGCTTAACTGCAGTTATACCAAAAGCATGACAAGGTCAATAAAGTAATCTCCTATGCGAGCAAAACTTTATCCTCTGTGGAGGAACAATTCAACGATTGTGAGAAGGCACTCCTGGCAACGGTGTGGGCATTGAAGAATTACCGCCCGTTCATCCAGGGGGAACACATCATAGTGGAGACTCCACACCAGCCTCTGCAATATCTCCAAAGTGACAGAATCCAGGCCGGAAATGTGAGTAATTCCCAATTTACTTCCTGGATTCTGTCAATGCAAGGCTTTCCTGTGGAGGTCAGATATGGCCGAAACAAGAAGAGTCCCCTCGCGCAAGGTCTGGCTGACTTGCATGATTGTGCCAGAGAAAACTGTCTCGAGGACGAAAGTCTAAAAATCAAGGACAACATGGAGGCATACCTTAATTCCCCACACAAAGTCTTTGAAGAAGACAAGTGTGAGGGAATGCCCACTGTCTATGTGGATGGATGCTCTTACCATGTTGAAAACAACGGGGAAAAAGAACTGGTGGCTGGCGTAGGGAATGCGTGGGTGAATGAGTCTCCAGAACCCTCCGCTGGGTACAAAATCGGTCCCCGAAGTAGTCAAGTAGCAGAGTTGATGGCTGTGCATCAAGCCATCCTCACTGCTGTCCAACATCAACTCCACGAACTGGTCATAATCACAGATTCGGATTATGTACGGAACGGGTTCGTGGAGCACCTGGTCAATTGGAAAACCAGAGGCATGCTATGTGCTAACAACAAACCCTTGAAACATGGGAAGTTGATCCAAAACATTGATGATCTGATCACCTTGAATGGGATGACCATTTATTGGAAGAAGATCAAGGGTCATTGCAAAGTAGAGGGACCAGACAAAACTGGAAATGACTTAGCTGATGCGGCCAAAACCGGGGCCATCCAAGGGGATCTAATAGAAATAGAGTCCCTGTTGGGGGAAATCCAGGTAACTGCTATCACTAGGTCCCAGACAAATGCTCACAATGATC
Organism: Ambystoma mexicanum; assembly: GCF_040938575.1. Classification (NCBI taxonomy): domain Eukaryota; kingdom Metazoa; phylum Chordata; class Amphibia; order Caudata; family Ambystomatidae; genus Ambystoma; species Ambystoma mexicanum. The sequence continues at coordinate 1,276,308,047 of NC_090930.1, read as the reverse complement.
TTTCAACTGCACAATGGAGTAAGGAGACCCCTTATGCTGATTTAATTACGGCTCAGAAGGGGGATCCAATAATTGGTAAGTTTTACCAACACATTGAGGACCCTGAGAACTTTCCCCTGACGGATACCGATTACATTGGGAAAGAGGACCTTAGAGTGTTGAAGAGATGTCCAAAAATGTTCCGAATCCAAGACGGTGTGTTGGTAAGGAAATCCCAAGCTGGCCATGATCAGTGGGTGGTTCCTACCTCATTCCGAAGCCTGATGTTAAGTCACGCCCATGATGCGGCCACCGCCGGTCATAGGGGGTTTCACACAACACTGGAAATCTTAAGAGAGGTTGCATACTGGCCACACATGGGGCAGGACCTCGACCAATACTTGAAGCAGTGTCTTGTGTGTGCACAATTTCAGCCAACATCCCTCACACACTGGGCGCCTCTCCAAAAGAGGGGGATGATACTGCCATGGTCAGATTTGCAAATCGACTTCGTTGGCCCTGTGATTCGCTCATCTAGGGGAAACAAGTACATGTTGACGGTCACATGCTTGTTTACCAAGTGGGTGGAATGTCTGCCGGCCCCAAACGCTCCAGAGTAATTCAGTTCCAACCCTAAAATATCCTGCATATAGTCTCTAAAATATCATGATTCTGGTATGAAAATGTTTTCTGTTATATCTTGTTTTTTAAAATAAGACTGCAAAATGTATCCGGATGTATAAAATGTATATGTTCGCCACACCATTAATAGTGGTGGAAAAATGTCTAGGAATGTGTATTGCCGCTTTGCTTTATCATCCTAGGAGAGATGAAACCATGGAGACTGACCAAGGAGAATGACCCGGGGACCGGGAGCAAAGATCCGAGGGGCCTGGGGTACCGCCCAATATTCCCATCAGGACAGGCGAGGGGAACCGATCGATCCAACCGGATGGAGGAAAAGATGCTGAACTGTGCCATCTGCGGAATTGGAAGAAGATGATGCGGACATACCAGCGCGTGGATCAAAACATCCTTTGCACCAGACTCCCCCTCGACTCGAAATCAAAGCGCAGTCGGGCGGGGGGCGTGTTGCGTGTCCTGACCCACGTTTGGACTATTATGCTGCAACATTTGGTGCTGTGGGCTTAGGAAATCCAGGAGGGTGGAAAAGTCCACATTTGCGCCAGAATCTTGGAGAACCGTGCAGTTTTGCGCACAGCAAAATGGTCCCCTGACCTGCCACCCACCAGTGCAAAGAAAGATGGTCCTGTTCATAACCCGTTTTTATTAATGTCAAAAATTGCTAAAATCATGGGCCCAGAACCACCAAACAAAAATCCAAGTATGGTTGAGTATTTTACTTTACTCTACTACAGATCCACATCAATGCCATGTCAAGCAAGGATCATATACTATCAAGTTAAATACTTTCCTTTTGAAATGTATTAATTCAAGACAGCTGTAAAAAATAGGTGCAGTACCGGCATTGGACACTGACCGGCGCTGGCGCTCTATAAATCCTGACAGGAGAGCTGTCTTGCAGAACTGTGCAGTGAACAGAAGGGGGTTTTATGTAATTAAAAGTTCAAAAGACATGCCTTTCCTGAGAACTCTTAACACCCAGGAGACCCACACCAGGAGGCAGGATATCACATGGCCCTGTTAATTGAGAGGGAGGGGACTTCCCTGCAGTCTGCTGGACCCAACACTATAGACCCTTTCAATTGAATGGAGTATGCTGATTTGGGTGTGGACTGTAAACAGAGCCCTGCCTGGAAGAAGAGACATGTGATCCCTGACTCACCCAGTTCCTGGGGGCGGGCCAGACACTTTTTATGACGTGAATTGAAGGCAAATATATGTTTTATAAAAACACTGATAACTAATTGTAACCAGATGACAGGAATGTACAATTTGGAGATCCTTAAAATGGAAAATGTACCTACAATTTGAGTTTAAACTCAATACCGTACGATGTTCTGGGACCGAACCCCACAATTTATTCATGTTGCAGACACTGGGTTTAAGCTAGAGACATGGACATTTACTGGAATATGTGCAGAGAGACAGGGTACCTCTGTGTAAATTTGGGTAAAAGTCCAATATTGGGAAACCAACCAAAAAGGGCAAAATGTTGTCATTTCTTAATCCAAGCTCTTAGAAATATCAGAGTTGGAACAGAGACTACCTTATGTGATATATGATGTGTATATGTAATGTCAACCACTTGTGTATCTGGGTGTTTAGTTATGAAAATGATTTTCTAAGGTAAAAGCAAAGGGGAGTGTTCTTTCTGTATGCCATAAAGATGACTCACTCTGACTCACTGCTCCCTTCTCAAATCAGGTCAAAGAGAAATCCTTGACCTATCAAATCGTGAGTGGGTTAGGCACAGAAAGTTAGCATCCACACCTATTTTCAAAAGACATAAAAAGAGCCACTGGAAGCCAGACAGGGAGATTCACTTTCCACTTTCTTGCGGGACGCTTTGCCGGGAGACTCCAGACTTCAAAACCATCAATCTCCAGAGACCAGAACTTTGAATCCAGACTCCAGAACTTGTAGCAGAGAGGCCTGAATCCACAAGCTGAATCCTTTTTCAGCAGGCCTCAAAATCATTTGCAAATTATTCAAACAGCCAGGCTGAGCTGTCGGATTCTGGCCTAGAACCCTGTGCCAGAAACACCCAGAAAGCAGAGCTGTATCCAGAACCACAGACTGGACCCAGACCAGATCGCTGTGAGCAGAACCAGAGATCCAGACAAGACCAGACCAGAACCAGAGATCCAGAACCAGAGAACCAGTACCAGAAACCGCCCAGAAGTCCAGTCCAACCTGTTGACCAGATACGTGACGAGGCCCATTCCTTCCAAAATTAGGAGTGAGTACCCAGCTAGAACTGTGCAAAACCAATCTCTTATCTTAAATTAATCTGATTCAAAACATTTGAACCTGTCCAGAACTGCATCATAGAATCATGTGTCCCTTCTCCGATTTTAAACCTGTAAAAGTGTCATTTGCCATTTTGAATCATTGTTTCATTTCTGAAAAACTACCTTCACGAAATCGCCCATATCTCTTGAACCGTTTGTGCGAGATTTAACTTTCATTATAAAGCTAAGATTCTAGGCTTTCCAACAACCCAGAACCGACTTCCTATTCATTATACTTTTTCCGTAATCGCGCTCGACGCACTCGGAAAAAGTGCCGCGATTTGCGATTTGGCTCAAATTTCTTCACGTGTCAAAATAGCAGCTTCTTGCTTTCCTTTTCTGAAATTGGTTTGCAAACTGACAATCATTCATAGAGCATTGCTAAAGTGATCCTGAACAAATTTAAAGTAGCTATCACCCACCCTGAATCTCTTATAGGGAATTAAAATCATTTTTATCATATTTTTCCCTTCTTTGCATACCACATTTAAAGTACTTTGCCTGCGTTTAAAATCATCCCTGTTTCTCTAAGCTTGCTGGGGGGGAATTGGAACTTTGTATTGCATTTTTGTTGGTATTCTTGAAGACTGTGTGCTCTCCTTCCATTTCCTTATATTGCATAAAGGGGGGGGGAGTGAATTGTCAAAAGGAAAAGTGATCACATTATCTCTTGTTGAAATCATATCAAATGATTTCTGTGTTGCATTCTGTCCCACCTTGCATTTCCTTGAACCATATAAAGCATTCTCTGCTACCTTAGTCCTCTGTTCTTATTCATAAGTAACCAAGAACTGTGCTACTGTAGGATTACCTATTGCTGATTACTGCTCATATTCACAAGTGTGCTATCAATTATCAATTTATTTATAAAAGTGTGTTATATATCTATTGTTTAATTTTTCAAATAAACCTTTTTAATTTGTAAAACAAACCTACTTCTTGGCTCAGTGGGGACAGGGGGATTCAAAGAGAGCGGCGTTATACAAGGGTTCATCATCCAGATTATAACTTGTCATAAAAATATATAAATAAGGGCTTCCCTTGAGCAATCCCAGACAAGGCACTGACTTAGTGGGAATGCTTGATTGGAGTCATTAACAAAGTGCACAAGTGAAGGGCTCACCTTGCCCCAGAGCCCCTGGATTGGGACGACCTGCAAGCCAGAAGTCCAGTAGCAGCTTGAAATCCTGTTTCAATGTCGCAAGACATCTTCGAGCACAATGGACTGCACTTGAAATGCTATGAGCCACCACAGAACAAATGGTGCAGCTTTTGGCACTCTCTGAACCTGTGAACCATTTGCTGGACTTTGAGTAATCCGTTGAAGAGTAATGACTTGTCGTGACACAAATGCAGGCTCCCGAATGTGAAAGCAACTGATTTTTGCACTGACCGGACTGCTGATTCGAAACAGCAGAGCCCTGTCTTACTGACGACTTGACTGCTGGCTCAAACCATTGAACGTCTTATCTCAACATCTCAAATGCTTGCTCGACCCATCTGGAGCCTGCACCTTCAAGCCAACTTGACACTGGCTGCCACTGGGATCTCTTTGACTTGAATGTCTTGATACTGGCTCTGCCACAGCTAAAGTACCTTTAAATCAGCTTTACACTGTCGACCAGCAAAGACAAAAATATAGGTATGTGACACAGACCCTGATTCATGGAACTGTGCAAAGTCAGTGCAAAGTCATTGTGTACTGCAAAAATGACTTTGCACAGCAAAAATAGTTTGTACAGTTCCACGAATCAGGATTTGTGCATTGTGTTGGTAGTGCGAAGTCACTTTTTCAGCAGTGTAAAGTCACTTTGAACTATGCAAATAATTCCATGAATCGGCCCAAAATGTATAATTCCATAATTCACTAACATAAAGAGACGGTGTTGCAAGTTAACAAATCTGTGAATTTCGGCAGAGACCAACCCAGAAGGAACCTTGGTTAATTGCAGATTTTAGCCATCCTTCCCAATTCTTGCCATAGGTTTATATCACTCTGTAACAACGAAAATGGTGCGAAAATGGTGAGCTCTGGGCTAGATGGTGCAATGAGAGCTGCGTTGCTATAATGCCGTTTACAGGATTAGGGGTGCTGATTGGCACTTTTATGAGCTAATCAGAAAGTTGATTCAGGAAAAGCAGCTACCACGAGTTGCATCCTGCCTGGGATCATACCTGGCACGAGTTCAGCTACGTCACTTCCTCTGAAACTTGACTGGATACAATAAATCAAGGAAGATGTCATAATGGGGAATAATATTCCGACAGTCACTAGAAAAGTGATACCATTATTCCCCTCCCGTGGATCTAAAGAAATCACAACATGGTTAAGTGTCGGGAATCGCGTTTTCCCCGGTTACTTGCTACCAGCGCAAAGCGACTTCAGTGCTACTTTCAGTAAAACGTTAACTACTGTGGCCCGGCTATCCATGGCGATGTTATTGCAATCAGAATGAAGAGCTTGGCCTGGCGCTGACAGATCCGCCGGAGCAGTCAAAGCAAAGCAAAGTCATTAGCCACAGACCTATACGTCAGCGGAATCGAGTTTGAAATATAAAGAGCAACTAGGGGATTTCAGGCCTTAGTAGACAATCTGTTTCAGTGCCTGGTTTCGCGGGCAGCAGCCAATCAGCGAGGACGCCGAGGCCCTTGCAAGTCACTGGAGATGGGGGTTCCTGCGAAAAGCACTCAATGGCTGTAAGAGCCACTCGCTACGGCTATTAATCCCCATGAAAGATCTCTGCGCTGACAGCCAGAGTGAAATATGTGCAATTGGGGGTAATGCTCGCATCGTTATTGATTGTCCTCTGACCCAGTGCTGCAACCGGATGCCTCCGAGGCCACTCCAGTCCCCTCTAATTTCCGAAAGCTGCAGAATCAAACGTTTTTGAAAGGAGGCGACCATATCATGTTGCTGTGAATGTTTTTGCCCGCATGTCCGATGGTTTCATGTTATAGGTTTATAATTATATGACGGGCATAGTCTATGTGCATTTTTTACATGAGGTTTGTAGAAATAAAGGACACAAGTTTGTGAGGCCAATGCATGTTAATATGTCTAACGTGTGTTAATATATGTTATAGGGCAGCGATAACCACACTATAGTTAAGGTGTGTCGGGCTCCCATAGCACCCCTTCAAAATTCTGTCGTTAATAACTTTTGATTCGAGTAAGAGATTTGAGCAAAATTCAAAAAGTGATTATGGACTCGCGGGTCCCACCAGACTGCAAAGTTTCATAAAGATTCATTAAAAAAATAAAAAGATATTAAGCGTCAAAAACATTTTTTTCTCCAAAAATACGGCCTACTTTCCATTCATTTTCCCATAGACAAACAAGGTAAATTTATGTCAAAGTGCACAGCCCAAACCGCTAGATGGAGACCAGGTCTGAAATAACCTCGGCATGAAGCGAAGCGTTGACTCGCGATCCATGCATGGTTTGGTTTTTTTCCGTGCAGTAGTTATTTAAATTTTGATGGAGATGGGGGTTCCCCTTTCTCAAAAAAAGATACCTATTTCTCAGGGATTTACCCAAAACCAGGGTTATTCGGAAAGGAAACGACCGCCATCTTGTTTTTCTTTCGATGCGAGAAATAACTGCAGCTATAGCCGAGTATATGCGAAAAAAACCAAGGAAAAAAGCTATTTGGAGGTAAAAAACATGCAAATGACATCAGGCTAGAGGCGGGGGGGAGATGGCTAGAGGGCACTAAGTAAAATTTAGGAGCTGGAGGGGGTCTTTGGACTGAGTTTGCAACACAAATCTTTCTGTAGCCTCTGCTATAGCCTGGAATAGCTGACATCGCAAATCAAACTGCGTCACAGAAACAGCGTGTGTTGTGGGGGGAAGGGAGAGAGCAGGAGAGGTGAGGAGGCCTTCTGGGGAGTAGGGGAAGCTGGCACAGATGAGGTGTGCAGTTGGTGATGGCCTAGGGGGGCAGAGAAGCATTTCTTCTGCCGTTTTCTGATATTCGCGGTTATAAAAGACTAGATGTTGGGAGTGAAAATGTACTGCCCATGGTCAAAGGACATGGCCAGTGACCTGATTGCCATCCATGCAGTAATCAGGACAAACACTGCTTAGCTTCAAAGTGAGCAGGGGCCAGCCTCCTCAGGCCATGTTGCGTGTTAAATGAGACAAAATTACAAGACCACTTAGAGATTTGAGACATCCCTTTCCTTGCTTTGAAGCTAAGAAGGTTCAGTCTTTGTTACTGTATTGATGGGTATCTAAATTATTATAATTTTTTTTAACCTGTCTGCTCAGTCCTTGAACGTTTTGTACTCAGAAAATTGTTTGCCTTTTGCTGAAATGCATTCTGGTATTTGTAGTTTTGCAGACAATAATAAAAATAATATTTTACAGCAACTGTGGTTTTCCCATTCCGGCAGTAACTGAGACAAACCCTGCTCAGCTTCAAAGCGAGGAAGGGGTCAGCCCCCTTTGGCCATGTTGCATAGTAAATTAGCCCACCTTACAAGACCACTTAGAGAAACATGGCCTAAGGGGGCTGGATCCTCCCTCGCTTTCAAACTAAGCAGTGTTGATCACAGTTACTGCATGGATGGGAGAAAGTCCACAGTTGTGAATGTGTTGTGTTTTCTTAGTTTTAAATATCCCATAACCCACAGCATCCACATTATAATTTTTTAGGCCATGCTACTGTCATACATGAAAGTTCTGCACTCAGAAACCATTCTTTTGCCATTTGCTGAATTACATTCTGCTAGTTGTAGTCTCACAGTCAAGATGGAGGGAATGTGCCTCAATTGTACACTTTTTGCCTTACATAGTTCTACAAGGATTTGTATATCTGAGTGACACTATGGTATATGTACTTTCCATGTTAGCATTACGAAGCAGAGTATTGTTGAAAACCAGAAATGGGGCGGGGGGGGGAATGATGGGAGGGCTAGTAAATCATGAGTATTAGCCCATGATGTGGCAAGAGAGTTTGCAATCCTGGGCACTGGTGCCGTTATTTTCTCTTGAATGTGGCTGCTTTTCAGGGCACTAGTAAAGGACACATGTGGGTTGACAGCGTAACTTTTCTCCGGATGGCAGATGCAACCCCTTGTTATTTTTTAGGTTGGCAAGCTTGCTGGAGTATTTGGTTTCCAGGATTTTGCTCAGGTTGTCAGGTTCCCAGTGCAGACACTTACTCACAAGACCACACGCACTTGTTTCGTATTGGGATTTCATTTTCCAGTGTATATTTCACAACAGATTGCTGGGTTCATAAGGTGAGCACCTTTTATACTTTTCTAGCATAATTATTGGAACATTTTCACTCTCAGGTTATTTTTCTGGTGTTCATTTCTTTTTTTAAAGTCCAATGCTAATTTGTCTTGTGTACTTTCGTCTAAGAGGTAGGTCTTTTAAACTACATTTAAATATTTCACTTTAGGATATATGTTCAGTTACTGTGCATATATTGATGGGTGCCAGCTTTTGATTTTTGCTATGGGGGCAAAGGTATCTGGGCATATGTTATTTTTGCCTCTGATCATTTTTATCCTTTTTACGTGCTGCTTAAAAGTTCTTAGCTGGGTCTGTGCGAAGTATGACAACAGTCGCCAAGAGACAGGCCATAAATCAAGGAGTTTGTAGCATGCTGCTTAATTAAAGTGTGTGATACTCGGCAAATAGTTTCATCGCACAGGGTATTAACTAAACACATTGGGAGTTCCTAAAGCCTGCAGTCTTTGATACATAATAAAAAAGTAGATATTTTTACAGCTGCAGTGACATCAGGGGTGAATAATGACTGGTGACCCGGGTCTCCCGTTCATGCAGTAATCAGGTTGACACTGCTTAGCTTTAAAGTGAGGAAAAGCAATACTGTGTGTACATTCATGGGTGCCAGCTTTTGATTTTCGCTATGGGTGCAGAAAGTCATTTTTTCCCCATTTCTGTGCTGCTTAAATGTGGTTAGTTGGGGTTGTGCGATGTACCACAACAGTTACAAAGATACCGGCCATAGAACAAGGGACTTGGAGCAGCGGACAGGACATTTCAGTGTGGCCAGTTATGCGCACATTGTTATGGCACAACCGATTCGCTGCAGGTCCCATTTGGGTGCGCCCAGTAAGACGCAGCCAGTGGGGTACAGGAACCCCTCGTGCAATATTTTTTTGGTGCAAGAGGTCACGGCATGTCATGATCCTCCAGGCGCTTTGCATTTTGTACCTCTCGGCGCAAGGATGTTTTGGCGCGAGAGGTCTCAATTGGCATGAACCTGCAGGCACTTTCCATTTTGTAATGTGGATTAAACATGAAAAACATGTATTTACTGCAACATTAGTCTCTAGGCAATATTATAAAACTAAAAAAGAACTAAATAAAAACACATTTGTGTTCAACGCTGCATTTGAGAACCCTGGCCTGCAGGAGTTCAAGAAGCAGCACTTAACCATTATGCTAGAATTATATTATAGCTTGGATCCTGCAAGTTTCATACTTGGCCATTTACAATTGGGCATATTAAATTGTAGACTAAGTATGAAGTATATACATTGTGAAGCACTAAGCCATTGTGGCGTAGTGGTTGAATGCTGGTCCTTGATCTCTGGCATACGCTGGTTCAAGACTTAAAAAAAAAGAAATGTAAAACAGTATATTTTGGTAAACACTCTGTGTTCTGGACTATGTAGTCTGAACAGGCATGACTTTGATCCATTTGCACTCCTTCATGGAAATGTTTACCCAATCAATGCATGATTTTAAGAAGGTCTTTTGAGCTGTACTACCAATTGGTTAATAATAGTTCTCCGTCTCCCATTGCACGTGAGCCAGCACAAACAAGACTTTCTTTGCAGTTCAAGGGGGGGCCTGGCCACACAGTCTCATTATTCCCTTAATATGTTGCACTACTTTTTGACTTTGAAAATGGCTGGGGCAAGTAGACATCATTCCTCTCCAGCCCCATGATTCTCACTTTCCCCGTCGGAAAAAAAAACATATTTTACTTTGTTTTCCCCTCCTCTGATTCTACACTACATACCTCCTCTTTCAACAACTTACATATCCCCTACTGACATTCCACACAAACAAATAGAGGTGCAGGAGAAATCATGAATATAGCCACGTTACATATCTTGTATATATTGTTATGTGACACAAGTCCCTTGTTATTTGGATGATGATCATTCAGATTTACTTTTTACTTTGCATGTTGGGACTTGTACTACAGGACACTTGATGGACAAAACGAAACTACAAGTCACACAATGCAAAAGAAAAACAAGAACTGGATAGGCATCCTCCGAATTACATGGAAACATGCACACACACACAGTGAAAACTCACACTCAACGTGCCACAATGCTCACACACACACACACACACGCGCGTGCACATGTGTGCGCAACCACTAACACTCACCTTCCCGGAGCAAATAGACACTGCACGCACAATCCCTCACACACACCTTCACACCATGTACACACACACACACACACACACTCACATCAAACATACACACATTGCATTCACACTCTCTCAGATGACATGCACACCCTCACACCCCACATTCCCCCTTACACCGCACATGTATTCAAAAAGAGGACCACACCATCTTGGGGTAACATTATAAAACAGACAAAATGAAATAAAAATAAATCACATTTATGCTTAATGCTGCCATTGAAGAACCCTGGCCTGCAGGAGTTCGAGACGTGGCACTTAACCATTGTGCTACAATAATAATATTTTTTGGATTCTCACAAGTTTTAACATTGAACAGATTATATAACTATGAAATGTATGCCCCTTGAAGCTGTAAGCCATTTTGTCCTAGTGGTTAAATGCTGGATCTGGAACTCTGAATGTTTTTTATTTTTTAAATAACACATTTTACTTAATTAAAAGAAAAGCAATGCAATTGGGAGGTGGCAAATTGCTCCATGGCTACCACCATACTCGGAATGAGGGCCCTAGACCGAATTGTGATTTTTAGCCAGTGGCACATTTATAAAGGCCTGTAAATATTAGCCTGCGTCATATCTAGACAGGATTATAAAGGTTTTCTTGCATCGCTTCTAGACAGGATTGAGAACATTAGCCACTACCACATGTAGAGATAATTGTGAATATTAGCCTGTGACACATCTAGACAGGATTTTGAATATTAGCCTTTGCCACATTTTGAGACAACTGTGAATAATAGTTTGCATCACATCTAGTCAGGATTGTGAATATTAGCTATTGCCACATCTAGACAGGATTGTGAATATTAGCCGATGCCAAATTTTGATAGACTTGTGAATATTAGTCTGCGTCCCATTTAGACAGGAATATGAATATTAGCCAGTGCTGCATCTAGATAGAAATGTGGAGATATCCACACATTACCCCAAGAAAGAACTGGGAAATTAGCACGCATCACCTCTAGAGAGCGAGGACATATAACCCATTAACCCAATGCTCAAATCTCTGCATACATAACTCACATGAAAATCCACACAACCACTTTTTCGCTCACCAAACCACACGCACTTCACCACACTGCAACAACAAACGACACATAAATCGCACCAACAGCACACAAGGTCTTGCATCGATCTGATATTCACACCAAAGCTCAGCGCACAGTGAAAACCGAATTGAAGCTGCCAAAATAACACCATTTTTCTCACTTTCCTATTCCCTCTACACCCGACTAACCCACCCGCCTTCTTGTTTGCAGATCTACCTGAATGCCTGGGGACCAATTCCATTGGTGATGGTGTGCGGTCCAAATATCTTTATCATTAACATTAACATTGCCTGCTTTAAACCGTTCACACATATATCCACCAATCACTTAAAAAATACTCCACATATAGCCTATCAACATATTAAACTTCCACCCACCAACTGCCACTTAAAAATGTTCTGCAAATCTTTTGCATCTACATTGCTCGTACTTATACCAACACATTATACATAGTGCTCCTATAAATGCACATATGCATTATGCAGTGAGAGAACTCCATAAATAAAAAATGACAGCACAGATAGACAAGTGCTCATAGGAGCCCAGGAGAAAAGTGCCAAGGGGTGCTAAGGTAGGAGGCTACTAGCTAACTGCTGAGGCAGAGGAATCCCAAGGGTGGGGTACATCTTAACCGTAACGTCCCTTTAACAATATTTTTTCTGGCAATTGAATCAATTTTCATAAGTGAAAATGTTTCATAAGGTTATATCACTGTGTATGTTTTTTAAATAATTCTAATTAAACATATATGAAATAACTAGAACCCTCCTTTAACAAACATATTTTTTGCAATGCATACTTATGTGAGTCGTTATCAACAGTGCATACCCCAAGGGGCAAATCAGAGTAAACATTTGTCCTTGCCGAAGGCCAAGCCCTCTTCCCATGGCAGAAAAGTTATATCACTATTTTCTTTACTTGCGTTTCGACAGTTTCCAAAAAGTAAAACACAGGACAGATTTCCAAAAGTATCATTTGAGGTCCTTGTTGATGTTTCTCGCACAATTTTGCTGCTACCCCGTACAACACTGTGGGCTGCAGCCACAAGCAGATTTGTTTCCTTATTTAAAGCTAGAGCTTCGGCCATGCTGCATGCCCCAATAAGTAAATCAGAGTAGAGATTCGCCCATGCAGAGGGCCAGGCCCATTGCCCATGCATCAATCTTATATCACTATTTGTTGTGCTTATGTTTGGACACTTCGGAAAAATAAAACACAAAACTGATTTGCAAAACCATGCTTTCAACTCCTTGCTGATGCTCCTTGCGCAGGTTTGATGTAATTGAGTACAACACTACATGCTGTAGCCACAAGCACAATATTTCTTCCCATTCAACCTAGGGTTTGGCCATGCTCCATGCCCCAATAATCAAATCAGAGTACACGATTCTTGAATAATTGCAGGGTGGTAGAATGCATAGATCATTGTGCTTCATCTAGTACTTTAACCAGATTACCCTGCTGCTGGTAATGGGGTTCTTTTGTGAAGGTGTCCTTCCTTCTTCAAGTGTCAGGATTTGAATAGGTGAGTGACCCCTCTGTAGGGTCTTTTTCAAAGCATGTGGATTGTGGGCCAGTTATTGCTGCAAGGTTGTTGAAATGAGTCTGCCATCCAATTCTAATATCTTGTCCCACTATGGTTGCAAATAAGGGTGGTTAATGATTTCATAGGGTGGCCTGGTGACCACGTGGGTGCCTAGTTTGGCATGCTTGGTAATTATCTGCTGATTAGCATTGTCTCGGAGTGTACGCAGTGATAGTCATGGTGATCTGTTGATGTAATCCTGTGTAGCAATTCGGCCTGAAGCCACGGACAGAATTTTCACCACATGCAGAATTCTTTTCCATATTCAAACCTATCCTGATTTTGAAATGTTTTACCACATAGCCAGTACCTGGTGGTCATGCCCACTTTAACCCCATTGCCAGTCCCTCATGGTCATGGCCAGTAGCCAGATTACCCGAGTCACGGCCTCTGGCCATGATTTAGACAATCTGGCCACTGCCCATGGCCACAGGCCATGATTCGGACAATCTGGCCACTGCCTATGGCCACTGGCTATGCCTCAGTCACCAAAGGTTTATCACTATTTTTGTACCTATATTATGACACTTTTCAAAAAATAAAACATTGATACATTCACAAAACCATGCTTTCATGTCCTTGCCGATGCTCCTTGCACAACTTTCCTGCATGGATGTCCCTGAACATTTGAAATGTTCGCGAACATTAAAGGGCTGTCCCAAACTGTTCCCGAACTTCGAAGGTGAAAAACCACCCGTTTTTGGGCTTTTTATTGCCATATCTCATTCCGTCCTAATCAGCCCTCACCTCCCAGAGATTGTTTCATTTGGTTGACAAGTGCAATGTTGTGTGTTTTAATATGTTTTTACTGTGATGTTCACGGACAATGGGCGCTGTCTGCGAATCCAACATGTCGGCATTTCCCGAAAATATGACGCACCTCACGCTTTTCACTATACAATCAGTGGCCGTGTACGATGTCCACAGACATCCCCCCACCCGCTGGGCCAATCGGAGGCCCAAACGTGGTCCAAACAGGGAAGTTAGTCCATGGACCGAAATCAGATAGCAGAAACATTTCTACCTACTTGTTTGCAGTTTTAAAAAAAACGCAGAATGGATTCACACCAAATTTATGAAAAGCACACTTTCAGGATAAAGCCGCTGCTCCTGGGACACAGCTGGTGAAAATCCGTCCAATGGTTTGGGCTGTATAGCAGCATAGGAAATGTAAATCTCTGGCAACATTTTCAGTATAGAGAACTAACTCAAAACTGTGTCAGCCTGCAGGCCTCCCCTATGCAAAAATTTAAAAATGCATTAGAACTTGTCTGCTTACTAAAGATGCAAAATCAATCTTAAATAGTAGGCTAATCCATGAGCTGTGTGGGTGAAAATCTGTTCCTGATGTAAGGGAAAAATGAACTGAACAAAATATAAAATGCATGTCCTTAATGCCAATCCTAGCAAGCTGCAGTCAATTCAATGAGACACTGTTAAAAATGAAATGCAACCCATACTGCATATAAACTCCACATACAAACCTGAAGTGCATGGAATGACACTCCCTATGTGCCAGCAAGCAACAGCACAACTAAATAGCTTAGAAAAAAAATCTATCTCCAACACAGCTGGAGAAAATGTTAACATTGTGTTTAAACTGCAGAGTAATTCTAAAATGTATCCTTGACTTAGAACAAGGTTTAGTCAATGGAGCAATTGGTACAGTTGTTGGCTTCCAAACATATCCACATGACAACAACATTCAGTTTGTCAACATCCACTTTGACAAACTTGCAGAAGTTAAAAGAATAGTCAGCACAATAGCACAATTCCTTCTTTTCAAAGACATGTACGTGCGCAGAGAAGAATTCTCTGTGTCTCTTGCATATGCTGTCACTATTCACAAATCGCAAGGTTCAACCTTAGATCATGCCTTTATTGACATTAGCAGCACAGTCTTTAAAGAAGGTATGAGGTACGTAGCACTTTCATGTCTATGAACACTTGGAGGTTTATTCCTAGTCAACAGTGCCATTCCTTGCTTCCTGGAATACAACAGGCTATGTGGACTTTACACATCCTATCTAGATATGTATCCTGTACCTAAAAAAAACTAAAGCTTTAACAAGAAAAAGTAATACAAACAGAACCTATAAGAGATTGCCCAACAATACAACTAAAGAAACAAAAAACAACTGCTACTCCTTCAGAAGACAAAAAGACAAATATTTCTACTAAGAAAACAAGTGCAGGCCCATCAAATAACACGGAAAAACAACTCTCTGGTCCATTTAAATTTAGCAATACAACTGGAGCAAATTGCTATGCAAATGTAGCAATCAGTCTTCTCTTCCAATTACCATCAATTGTTCAAAACATTTACTTAAATGGCTCAGACCAGTTGTGTTAACAAATGCTCGTCCTTCATATAAATGCCACAAATAACCCTGACAGCACTTACAGTGTCTTGGTTATAAGGCAAGAATTAGACTATTGTATAGGAATGGTGAAATTCACAATAGACACACAGGAAGATCCACACACATTTCTAATGTACTTATTACAAGTACTAGAGACGAAAAACAGACAGATTGCATACACATGGAAACGTACATGCAGTCTCTGCAACCATGTTTCACAAGAGAACATCCTTAATGAACAATTTGTGTATGTATCCACATCAAATTGTGAAGCTGTTCCATTTCACCAGCTACTGCAAAATGCACATCTTGGCATATTATGCACTTTTTACAATTCAGACAATCGTTCCACCATGCAAATAAACTTACATTCCAATATCTGATACTAATGTTTTTTAGGTACAATACAGATGGTACCCAAAACACCTGTAAGCTTACTAGCTTCACACATGGTCAAGTATCCCTTGGCAAGAAATCCTTCCAAACAGTAGGTATAATCGACCACATGGGTGCCACAAACACTGAAACCCACTATACTGCATATGTTAAAAAAATAAGTGGTTGGTTTGAATGTAACAACACTTCTGTTACTCTAAAACATAGGTTACTAGCAAATCTAACAAATGCCTACTTAATATTCCTTAAACCCTAATTAAATCAATCGGCCTCATTACACGGAATGCGGTAATGGTTAACGGCCACCGTTAATGGTAACGGTGACCGTTAACCATTACCGCCTTACTACGAGGTCCCTCAGCGGGTTGGTGCTTTAACGCCTGCTTTTTGCAGGCGTTAAAAACTAACCCGCTAAGGGACCTCGGAGCTTATTACGGCACCGCAAAATTGCGGTGCCATAATTAGCGCCTTCCCCATTCCCATAGAGCCCTATGGGGCAGACATGGGAATGGGGAAGGGCAATGGCGGAAGGGGGATTTACCGCCCCACCAACCTTGGAATGGGGCGGTAAATCCCCTTTCCGCCAAGGCAGTGCCGGTATTTTACCGGCATGAGCCATGGCGCTAATAGCGCCATGGCTCACCGCCTTCCGTGTAATGAGGCCCACTGAACTGTAGCACTATCAACAGTTAGAATATCCCAACTGGTATCTAACTACATCCATATTACTGCAATACTACTTTTATCTAACTACTTTAAAACATACCCTTCATTGCAGTACACTTCAAATACACCATCACAATTCTTCTTACTAAAACACTTCTAACATCAAATATTCTTAGAATATGCAAACAGGTATCTAAGCACTTTAATCATCCCCTTAAGTACAACACACTTCAAACAAACTTATTGTCAAACGTACACTCATATAAATATAGTATTTTTTTTTATTTTGTTTTATCCTGTATGGATTTTTTTTCCCAATGTCCCAATGATTAGTTAATGTCAATACAACAACTGTGTAGGAAACACTAATGTTGTACCAAACATAGTACATAACATGGACTGTTTATGAGGGACTAGAAAGTACATGAATATGTCAATTGTATACAATTAAACATTTTAAACTATCCTGCTTAACATAGTATACTTCTTTATTTCACACAGAAAGAATCAGAGATTTCTCCTTCATCACCATCTGCAACTAAGTAAACCTAACAAGAATAATCATATTTGTTATGGTTACAAAGAAACAAATATAAATGTGATCACTACTACCCTCAATTTTACGCACTTCAATTGTATTATGCCACCACATTACAAATACTGTATACTCCCCCTACAGTACCTATAATTGTTATACACATATTACTATAGTGGTTATGGCCAGTGGGCGGATTCTGGGGAACCTAGCCTATGGCTGTGCCCCCAAGAATCTGACCACTCACCACAACCACCACAATATAATGAAAGCATATAACAAGTACATACAATTCATGTTGAAATAACCAAACTCACTCAGAACCCCCTTCCAATGCAAACTATATCTGCAGACATCGAAACTGACCGCGGACTCAGTGGCATCTGCAAATCCTTTTCCCCATCTATACAAACAGCTCCATATGATTTTTATTCCACTTCACTACACTTTCAAAACCCCCTTCACCCACCAAATAACTCCAAATGTGCTTCCCAAGCCATCCATTCATGGCGCTATGTGTGGACTACCGCGGTGTCCGCGGACATCCACGACACCTCATGCCCTTTATCCACTGATACAAATAGTGCCATACCATTTTTTTCAACTCCCACACCCTTCCCCACCACTCTTTCCACCACCAAATAACCCCAAATGTGTTTTCCAGACTTTTTTTCCACCACAATGTCTGCGGTCAACTGTGACTGTCCACGGATACAACATGGTGGGCTTTCATAAAATATGACACACCTCACGCTTTTCAACATCCAATCAGCGGGTGCGTCCAATGTCCGTGGACATCACACCGCTTTCTGGACCAATCAGGGGCCTGTCCACGGACTGAACAGGGAAGTGAGTCCATGGACTGAACCCAGATATCACACATTTTCTTTTTTACCTACTTGTTGGCAATTTAAAAAAAAAAAAAATACCAAACAGATTTACTACAAATTTACAAAAGCATGCTTTCGGGACCAAGCTGCTGTTCCTGTCATGACTTTGGTGAATATTCATTCAGCTATTTGGGCTGTAGGCATAAGCACATGTCTTTTCCCTTGCGTCTATGGGAAAAATCAGATGTTTTGGGATCGCCCTATAACTTTAGCCCCCCCCTCACGAAACATCACAAAGCCTTGCAGAATCAATCTGATTTTTTTTTTTTCTTCAAAGTATCATCAGTATTTGTTCAGTGGAGGTGAAGTTATAAGCCTCCCAAAAAGTGCTCTTCCTATGGGTTCAGCAACTTCACCACAACTTTAGGGCTGCTACTGCAGTCGCTGTAAAATATATGTTTTATTTCTGTACAAAATATTAAATAACCTATTTCTAGGGTGTTAATTTACACTGACAGCAGCTGGGGAATGTTCAAGTGCTATTGTTAAATGTGTCAGAGATTGTTCAAAATGTTTCAGAAGAGTTTGTAGGTGGAGGGATTGGAGGGAATTCCCCCCACCCTGAGAAATATTTTTAAATTTAAGGGGTCAATATCCTGCATTTTACAGTACATATTTCAGTTCAAATTGGCATAGAAGTTACAGGGCCTCATTACACGGTAGGCGGTGAGCCATGGCGCTATTAGTGCCATGGCTCATGCCGGTAAAATACCGGCACCGCCTTGGCAGAAAGGGGATTTACCGCCCCATTCCAAGGTTGGAGGGGCGGTAAATCCCCCTTCCGCCATTGCCCTTCCCCATTCCCATTTCTGCCCCATAGGGCTCTATGAGAATGGGGAAGACGCTAATTACTGCACCGCAATTTTGCGGTGCCGTAATTAGCTCCGAGGTCCCTTAGCGGGTTGGATTTTAACGCCTGCAAAAAGCAGGCGTTAAATCCCCCAACCCGCAAAGGGACCTCGTAGTAAGGCGGTAGGGATTTACCGGTACCGGTATGTTACTGGTACCGGTAAATCCCTACCGCCATCCGTGTAATGAGTCCCACAGTATTTTCTTAGAGTAAACACTGCAAAAGATGTGAGGTCCCCAACAGAATACAAAAGTATTTCATGACATACTTTCATGCTAAATGCACACAAAGAGAATCACGAGGTACTGTCTACTCAAGGGGCCTCATTACGACCAAGGCGCTAATGGGTTAACGGTGCCGTAAAAGGCTGCGACGCCGTTAACCTATTAGCGCCTAATTATGAGTTCCCTTTGCGGGACCCGACCTTAACGGCTGGTGTAGACCAGCCGTTAAAGTAGGGACCCGCAAAGGGACCTTGGTGCTAATTACGGTGCCGCAATTTGCGGCACCGTACTTAGCGCCTTCCCCATTCCCATTGAGCCCTATGGGGCAAAAATGGGAATGGGGAAGGACCATGGAGGAAGGGGGAATTACTGCCCCGCCAACCTTGTAATGGGGTGGTAATTCCCCCTTTCTCCATGGCGGAGTCGGTAACAGGGTCGTAATGAGGCCCAATATATCCCAATATTGCCACTGCAAAACACATCTTCATGTTTGTTCTTGTCAAAAAATTACAAGTTTTATCAGCAATACATAAGGCATCAAGTTCATACTTTCCTGCAGTGTGTGCTCAAAGAAAATCATGGCCCTCAGTCTCAACAAGATATGTCAGCATTTCCATGATAACAGACATTGGGCCTCATTACACGGTAGGCGGTGGACCAAGGTGCTATTAGCACCTTGGTCCATGCTGGTAAAATACCGGCACCGCCTTGGAGGAAAGGGGAATTACCGCCCTATTCCAAGGTTGGCAGGGCGGTAATTCCCCCTTCCCCCATTGCCCTTCCCCATTCCCATTTTTGCCCCATAGGGCATAATGGGAATGGGGAAGGTGCTAATTATGGTACCGCAAATTGCGGTACCGTAATTAGCACCCTGGTCCCTTTGCGGGTTGGTTTTTAACGCCTGCTAAAAAGCATGCGTTAAAGTACCAACCCGCAAAGGGACCTTGTAATCAGGCGGTAAGGGTTAACGGTCACCGGTACCATTACCGGTGACCGTTAACCTTTACCGCCTTCCGTGTAATGAGGCCCATTGTCATGTTGCTTTTAGTCCATGCTCTGTTCCGTGTTGCTGTTTCTTGGGGTCTACATTGAGATACTGCAGCAATGACATTGTAGTCCTTCTTTTTACAGGTGCATCTGCACAGTGCAAATGGGGCAGTACTATGAGGCAGGTTCCTAGGGGAATAGAAATGGTGAGAATCTGATAATATAACACAGGGGTCCCTAGGATATCACCCATGGGAACATATTAAAAGAAATCAGAGGACATGGGTGCGTCCACCATTAAAGGAGATCCCGAGGAGCACAGAATGCTGGCATCGAACTGGTCCACGCTGTTCCCCCACCTGAGGAGCTGCAAAGAACAGGGATGCATCATAAAAAGTCAAAAGAAACAGAAAAAGTGGCAGGGGCAAATAGAGCACTGGATGGGGGAATTGGAGAGCCATGCCGCAGAGACAGGAAGAAAGGAGGGCACTGGGGTGATAGTGGCACAGATGTGACAACAAGACCTGAAGAATCCCAACACACAGTAGGTTCACCCAGATCTTTCCATGCCCGTTATCTCTCTTTGTATGCCTGTTCTGCCCTAAATCTGCCTCATGGAACATGTCACTCCATTTCTCTTTCACTGCCACAGTTCTGAACTATGTGGCTCTCATGGCTGAAGTTCTGCCACTTGACCCTTTCTCCACCGCAGTCCTACATCATATCCTTCTTACTGGCAAGATTATGCCCCACATCTCTCTCATTACTCCAGTACTTTCATTGTGTCAAATTCCCTGCTCAGTTTATGCCCAAAGTGATTCTCAGTGCACAAATGCTTCCTTAAAGTTACCCTAAGTACTCAACTTATTTCCAAATGTCACCCTGAGAACCACACCCGCACCCTTAAATCCCAATGTACAAACACAGACACACACATACTTACCTGCTCTTCACGCTTGTGCCTTCTCTGTACCAGGCTTCTTAGGAAGGAACTGTCAGCCTGTGCGCACACTCGTTCATGGCATGGGGTGTGGCTTGGGTTTGGTAGTCCTGGGTATGCTGGCTTTGGTATCCGGTCTCTTTTGCCCACAATGAATTGATTGTGGGCAAAGACTGCATACCTTTTATCTGAACCAATGTCTCTTGTCTCCCATAACCCTTAGCAAGCAGATTATGCTAATGCGTGCAGTCTACCGTCCGCTCCCTTCTCTCATCTGCCAACTCCAGAGTTTCTTTGCATATGGGTTACAATGTATATATTTGAGATACTGGAGGGAGGGAGAGAGATAGAGACAGTGTGAGAGAGAGGGGGGCAGTGGCAATGAGAGAAAGTAGAGTATGACTTGTCAGAGGCCAGTATTCGGCATAGAGGGAGAAGCCAAGGATATTTTGCTTTGTAAGGTCCACTCCACTTTTCCCCCTAACTCACAAATTCCCCATTTGAAATCTCCTACCGTCTTACACTAGAAACACAAAAAATATCCCAGAGACACCACAGGCCTAGCCATTAGTAAATCAACCCTAGTCAAACTATAACTAAGCTCTCCTATGAATCCCTATCACACTCCCCCACATCAGCAACTTATTAGAGCTAAAGCACTGTAATTTATGAGATATTGGGACCTCTCCTTCAGAAAACATACTCCCAAGGGTCTCCACCAAACCCATAGAAACCAGATCCAAGCTTAGGATCAAGGTACTTTTAACCTGCACCCATCAACACCATAGGTTTAGCATCTGCCTAGCCTACTATCACACTGCCTTTTCTAACAGAGCCATGACATCAAGGACAATAGAAAAAGCAGAATGGTGTTTGTTCATGGCCCATTACATAACAAACACTACAATGCTAAACCACATTTTATTTATTTTATTGCTTTTTTATAACACGTCTAAAACCGCAGATACCAGGATTTGAACCTCTGTTGTTCTGCGTGGTCTGGCTTCCAAGACCAGCATGTTGCCCCTGTGCAATACTCAGTTCATGAAATCAGGCAGTTGGACACTGAATGTATCTAGTTTCATGACAGTTATTCAGTTTTGGACTTGGGCAGGCTTTGTATGGTTTCCTAGAAGAATTAATTCTGACTTTGTCGGGTTGAGCTTCATGTAGGCACATGACATGCAGGTTTGGATGAGGGACAGACAATACTTGGAGTCAATGAATGTTATTCCTAAAACAAATTGTATTGCAATCATTCTCTGTCTGGTGCAAAGGGAGTGGTGAAAAAAGCAGGATACAGCTGTAATCCTGGAGAAGAAGCCTCTTCCCATTTTTAAGTTAGTCTTTAAGAACAAAGTATCATTTGGACTGTCGCACGCCAAACCTATGAGGATTTTGTTATGTGATATCATAGAAAAAAGAGATACAAGTCATTTGGGGGTAGACATTGAGGATTGGTGCCTTTTAGGCTTGCAATCTGGTCTAATGGAATTAGAGTATCCTCCAATAAATTGCCAAACTGAGAACACAAAATATTGTACAAATCCTGAAGAAAGAGGATTCATGGCTTCACTATTAAGCAATGAGAAGTTCTGCTCTTCCTTAAATTGCTTTCCATTAGGAATTATTGATGTTTTGCTCTTTCATGTATTTTAAGCCCTTTTTTTGAAGTATTAATGAACCTAACTCTAAAGAATAATGTCCAGTAGGCACATCACACTTTATAGGTCTTAAGATGTCCATCACATTGGGCAATAGTGCCCATTAGGGAAAAGGCCCACAACAGTGGGCAAGATCATGTTGGTGGTAGAAAGCTTCCTCTACCTTTACAGTAGGGCATAGGTCTAAGGTACTAGTGTGGGTTGGGACATAGCAAAAATAAGACAACAAATCAACCAAATGGGTATTAGCTAAATTGTTTGTTTATAATTGATGGAATGCTACATTTGACCGAATTCAGCCCGTACCATTCGATCGACCATAAAACATACCAAACATATGGAGCGGGAGTTTGGGGGTGTCCCCCGCTCCCCATGTTCAGCATTATTGGCCTTGCGGAGTTGCAGGAAGAAAAGGAGACCCTGCGGCATCGGATCTGACCTGTGTTAGAGGGACGGATCTAACGCTGCAAGGGTGCAGAGGATGTGGAGGCAAGCAAACAAGTAAGTAGGGGAGGGTTTATGGAGGCAGCCACATTTTGGTTTCATATTTTTTGGGGTTGTTTGTTCGTCTGATAATGTTTCTAATGCAAGCAGATTTATTGCGGACAGTTCACGCAAACAATTATCAGAGGTACAAACAACCACAATCCACCAAAAGTGCACTTATGGTAAACTTAGAAAAGTAGCTACAAAAAAGCCTCAAAGAAGAAAAGCAGCATAGAAAATGACCTACACAAATGTTATGATGCATTTCTAGAAACTGACCTGGTGTACACACTTTAGAAGGCCACCCTAGTTTTAGTGAACATGGAACTCTGAAAGGTTAGCCAAAAGCCAATCAAGGAAATGAGAAGAGCTGTCAAGGCTATTCTCAGGAGAATGTGATTGAGGCCAGGGGTCAACAATGAGTCCACACAATGAGGCACACAATGGGCCTCATTACGAGTTGGGTGCAAAGGGATACCGAGCACCGGTAAGGACACCGGTGCCGGTAATCCCTTTGGGCCCTATTCCGAGTTTCCTTAGCGGGTCCCTTCCTTAACGCCTGGTTTTACCAGGCGTTAAGGACGGGACCCGTTAAGGGACTTTAGTAGAGCTAATAACGGTACCGCAATTTGCGGTACCGTTATTAGCGCCTTCCCCCTTCCCATTGAGCCCTATGGGGGCTGAAATGGGAATGGGGAATGGCTTTTTCAATGGGGACTTACCAGTCCCGCAAAGGTCGGAATAGACCGGTAAGTCCACATTGAACAAGGGCGGACTTGGTACCGGTATTGGAGGTAGTCATGGCGCTAACAGCGCCATGATTACCTCCAAACTTGGAATGAGGCCCAATAAGTCAGTTTGGACAGAAATGTATAAAAACACAAATATGTATTCTAGGCCTTTAGCCACTCTAAAACAATGACACTAGCATGTGGTATTAGTGCACAATGCTCAATAATAAGCATATACACATTCACAATAAGTTCAATTTAATTCAACTGACTTAACCAACATCAGAGGTAAGTAAATTGATGCAGTGAAGATGGAACCAAGTCAAAAGTGAATTTCCAGCACTTCAGCAGTCCAATCCCTAAGAAGAATGGTGCTGTATGCTCAGAGGTCACAGGAGGCACCATGCTTCACCCCAGAAAGAAGTCTCTGTAGGTAAATTCTAATGTTGCTTATGTTGGTGAGCTCAGAGAAGATATTAAACAATGTTACAAGGTAAGTAAGTTGTTTGCTTATCTTTCAGGTGGTACTACTCAGGTTTGAGAACCATTATGTAGTGGAATGGAATGATAGGATTCAATGGGACTGGTTCTGAATGTTAATCTATGGAGTAAAGGGGGAGACAAATGTTTTGCATTTACTTACCCCCCCTGACTACGATTTTTGCAGATGATTTAACTTGATGCGTAAACTGGGTGTCGCTGTAGGTTGGATTTCTCGAAGTTGGTTCTGGTGAGAGGTGCCAAGGATATGCGGATGCAAGGAATCTTCCTGTCAGGTCAAAATGCAAGTTGCAACTCCTGGCGGTAAAGAAATGTAAGATTCACCACTGCAGTCCTTTTCAGAACACTTCACAGGATAGGGGAAGGTGAGTTCCAGCGACGGCCACTCCACACGGACATTTTTTGGGGTTGTTTGTTTGTCTGATCATTTTTCTAATGTGAGCAGATTTATTGCGGACAGTTCACACAAACAATTATCAGAGGTACAAACAACCTCAATCCACCAAATATTAACTTATGGTAAACTTAGAAAAGTAGCTACAAAAAAGCCTCAAAGATGAAAAGCAGAATAGAAAATGATCTACTCATGTTATGATGGATTACTAGAAACTGACCTGGTGGACACACTTTAGAAGGCCACCCTGGTTATAGTGAACATGGAACTCTGAGAGGTTAGCCAAAACCCAATCAAGGACATGAGGAGAGCTGTCAAGGCTATTCTCAGGAGTATGCAAGTGAAGTCAGGGGTCCACAATGGGTCCACACAATGAGGTACACAATAATTCAGTTTGGACAGAAATGTATAAAAACACAAATATGTATTCTAGGCCTTACCCACACTAGAACAATGAAACTAGCATGTGATAGTAGCGCACAATGCCCAATAATAAGCATATACACATTCACAATAGGTTCAATTTAATTCAACTGACTTAACCAACATCAGAGGTAAGTAAATTGATACAGTGAAGATGGAACCAAGTCAAAAGTGAATTTCCAGCACTTCATCAGTCCAATCCCTAAGAAGAATGGTGCTGTATGCCCAGAAGTCACAGGAGACACCATGCCTCACCCCAGAAAGAAGTCTCTGTAGGTAAGTTCTAATGTTGCTTCTGTTGGTGAGTTCAGAGAAGATATTAAACAATGTTACAAGGTAAGTAAGTTGTTTGCTTATCTTTCAGGTGGTACTACTCAGGTTTGAGAACCATAATGTAGTGGAATGGAATGATAGGATTCAATGGGACTGGTTCTGAATGTTAATCTATGGAGTAAAGGGGGAGACAAATGCTTTGCATTTACTTACCCCCCCTGACTACGATTTTTGCAGATGATTTAACTTGATGCGTAAACTGGGTGTCGCTGTAGGTTGGATTTCTCGAAGTTGGTTCCGGTGAGAGGTGTCAAGGATATGCAGGTGCAAGGAATCTTCCTGTCAGGTCAAAATGCAAGTTGCAACTCTTGGTGGTAAAGAAATTTAAGATTCACCAGTGCAGTCCTCTTCAGAACACTTCACAGGATGGAGGAAGGTGAGTTCCAGGGACAGCCACTGCACACAGACAACAGCAGGTGTCCTTCCAGTCATGGTTGAAGAAGCTTCTCTATGGCAGGATACCTTGAGGTTGGGATGTTGAAATTCACAGGGTAGGTGAATTGTATCACAAGCTGAGGACCACTAAAGTTCCAGGTTCAACCACAGAATGGTGACACTTCTGATGAGGTAGCCCACATGAGAACTGGTCAGTCCACTGGGTGGTCCATGGACACTTCCGAAGGCTCGGGACAGCTGGATCCTCGAGATGGCATTGAAACTAGTTGATCCCACTAGTATAAGGGCTGGAGTTGGCTCTTTGTCTATCAGGGATTCTTGGCTCCAACGATGATCTGAAGAAATGGCTGCAGGTGTCCTCTTCTTATCCAAAATGCAGCCTCAAAGCAAGTTTAAGTCAACCAATGGTAAGGATCTGCACCATTCAAACAGCCAGTTGTTGTCCAATCAGGGACAACTATTGTTTTCACTCATGCCCCACACATAGAGTCTCTGGCACCACAGATCTGCAGTGGGACTAGACAGTTCCACCTACATCCTGGGCCACACACACACACAAAGACAGTACTAGCCGATGAAAACAGTAGAATATCCATGCAGGTCCATGACCTTATATGGGATTTCCAGACCTGACAAGGCAGGAAGAAGACCAAACTACAATATGGTGAAAGAATAAGAGAAAATCCTGTGGCCTGGCCATTTTAGGGCACTAGACACGTTTAGTAGATATAAGTGGTAAATGCAAATGTGCATACTAGAAACAAGCTGATGGCAACATATATATTTTTACAATGTCTGCATTGTCTTTAGGCACATATAAAAGTTACCAAAATTCCCAAGTTAAAAAAGTTAGGGTGTTACAAAAATATCCCATTGGACTGCCATGTTGATGCTGTGTGCAATGATAAAAAGTTACAAACATGAAAAAGATAAAAGGGAAACATATTTTCCCAGTGCTGATAGTATGAAGGAATGATCAGTTTCCCCCTAACAATTGCAAAAAAGGCAGGGGAAGTGAAGGAGGTACTTCCCCTCAAACATCATAAAAGGTTACAAAATAAAGCAAAAAAGGTTTGGGGATCCATATAAACTATGAAGGGAATGTTTCAAAAGAGAATACTTTCCAAACACTGGCCTCCCCAGACTATGGACAGTGCGATCTAATACACCCCTGGATAGGTTTCCTGTCCCAGTTCATTATACATCCTGGAGAGCCTGTCAGCATTGCTATGTTGTGCACTGCACATCTGCTCAATGGCAAAGTCAAAGCTTTGTAATCTGGCACTTGGTATCCGTTATGGTCAGATGGGCCTGCTGACGAGACTGCAACACAATATCAAGGTGTCTAATATGTTCTTCAAAGTAGGGCTGACAACTGCTATATTGTCCAACTATAGCATGCAGAATTCATCTAACCCATTCAGGACATGGTTGACCAACCTTTAACAATTGGCAGGTGCATTCTTTAAGTCAAAGCATTACCCATAACTGGTTAAGTCCCTCAGTTGTTGAAAGTGCTGTATTCTCCTCGGCATTTTCTGTCAGGGATATTTGCCAGTACCCTGCAATGAGGTAAAAGGTGATAAGGTACTTGGCAGCACCAAGCTTGTGCACTGACTCATCAGTTTGTGGAAGGGGATGTGCATCTGTCTTTGTGACGTTTAGAGCTCTGTAGTCCACATAGAATCTTAAGTCAGAAGTTCCTGCTTTTGCTACCAGAACCACTGGACTGGACCAGGGACCAGGGACCCCAAGAGGGCTCTATCACCCCTAGATCCAATATTTTGTTGACCTCAGACTTAATGTTGGATCTCGCCTTGTCTGACATCATCTAACTCCTATTTTTGCTAGGCACAATTTCTCCAGTGTCATTGTCATCCATGCACCAAGGTGTCAAGCCTGGAGTGAGTGAAAACAAAGGGGGAAATTGCCCAAGCAAAATGTTTACCCAACTTTTCTTTTGTGGAGTCAGTTGAGGGGACAATTTGACACACTCAATGGAGCCATCAGAATGGCTACCATGGCACAGGTCAGGGAAAGGTTCATATTCCCTCCTCCCGATCTTAAGCTCGAGGCAGGGCTACAATTTCGAACCTAGAAATGAATGCCTTCAACCTATTCATGTGGAACACTTTGGGAGCCTGACCACGTCTTTCAGGGTCCACCAAATAGTTAACCTCAACCAGTCTTTCAACAATGTGATAAGGACCAGAACGTTTGTCCTGAAAAACTCTAGGACTTATAAGATACATAATCAGTATTTCCTGGCATGGGGAAAAATTAACATGTGACACTTTCTAGTCATACCAATGTTTCACCATTGCCTGTCAAGCCTTCAAATTGTCTTTGGCCTGTGCCACCAGTAAGCCCACCCCCTTTCTCATGAGGAGTGGGCATCTCCCATCCTTCCTTTACTATGGCAGCGGACACCCTGATAGGGCGACCAAATAAAAGTTCAAAAGATCAAACACCATCCCTTTCTAGATGTGCCCCTCTGTAGGAAAATCTCAAGAATGGCATAAGGAGATCCCACTTACTCTTCGGGTGCTCCTCAAGAGCTCCAAACATGTAGAAGCTCTCAAATAGGCCATCAGTCTGTGGATGTATGCAAATGACAATATATGTGATACCCCACATTCCTTCCACATGGCCTGCATATACTTAAAAATGAGAGTTGCTGCCTCTGTCAGACACAGCTTCTTTAGGGAAGCCAACCATAGAAATTATGCCCAGCAATGCTCTTGTAACTGACTTGGCAGTCACAGTCCTCAGCAGTATGGCATGATCAATAACCACAAGGATAAACCTACTTCCAGAGCGTGTAGGACGGTCAAGGGGACCAACAGCATCAATCCCAACACTCTCGAATGGTATTCCCACTACAGGTATTGGTACCATTGGAGCCTTGATTTTCATACCAGGTTTGCCAGAGATGTGACAAGTAGCACAACTCCTGCAATGACTTTCTATCTGTGCCCCCATCTTAGGCCAGTAGAAGAGCTTATTCAATCTTTCCTACGTCTTCTTGATGCAAAGATTATCTGAAAGGCAGACCTCATGCGCCAAGTGCAGGAGGGAGAGTGTCACATGAAGAGGCACCACCAACCTCATTTGGTCTCCTTTAGTTTTCTCTGTGGGATCACTATACAGGAGTCCACTTTCCCAATAACTCCTTTACTTCCCACAGGTTTCACCCTCCAACTGGGAGCAGGCCTGTATCCTTAGTGTAGAGGAGCAGGTGGATGCATTTCACTAGCTCCCGACTCATACTTGAACAGCAGGATAAGGGCCCTGTTTGAGACTCCATGTGTTATGCCTATACCTCATTGAGTGTATGAGAGATGTTATGCACTCAGACAACCGTATCAAATGTACCATCACAGTGAAAGTGTGGAAGGATGCCATATGGAAGGATGTCAGCAGGCACCATTGGACATCATGGAGCGCTGAGTAAATTCTGACGAGGGCAGAGTGACGTCATGGAGAAGATATACAAAGCCAGGCTGAAACTATATGAAAATAATGACGATGTAACTGAAGCGATAATCGAAACATGTACTAAACGATAAAGTAATCATGAATGCAAAAGAAGACAACGTAACTTGCTGACCAATAAGTGTAAAGACACAATAAAGCAAGGTACAAAAGATACATAGAAGCTTGCCATAGAGGAATATATAATGTGGCAAGGACAGACATAGTTGGAAAATGGATGCTGGCTCGTGTAAATATTCAATGCAACTACCTCAGAAGCTGATCAGGGTTGCAGCGTCACAAAATGCTGGAAGAACAGCTTTGTGTGAAAAACAAAGAGCATTCAATGTTTGCTTGGAATCAAGGATGCTAAGAATAGCTGAAAAGTACAAAGGGAGGGAGACAGATAAGCCATGGGTGGGACATATTTCTCTTAGATTAAAGAAGAAGAAAATATCTGAAAGAGTCAAGTATTGGACAATTAAAAGTTTATAAACTGTACACGAGGTAGAGTGAGCAAGTCTCTTGAGGTCAAGAAGAACAATGACACCCAGTATAATCAAATCATAATTGCAGTAAATAAGAAGCTGATATGGAACAAATCGTGGTCTCTTGACACATGACTCAGAAGTCAAAAACAAGGGCTGTTCATTAAGCCTCGGATGAAGATAGTGATGTGCTTTCGCTCCCTCAAATGCCCTAGAACAGAGAACAGACTACAAGGTCAACTACAGATGGGAAACTTTGGCTCATTGCTGGTCGGATGAGAGATGATGTACTAATTGGGAAAGTATGAGTAATTTGACATTATCCAAGCACGTGGGTTTTGGTTTCCTTATGTGCTGCTAGCCACGCTGCAAGCGGCAGGGGTGGCTAAGAACGTCAACCAATCAGTGGGTCTATGGGGCAACCTGCTATTCAATGTTGCCTAGACCAATCCGCTGTCATTTTGTTCTCTATAATCAGTATTATATGTATTTAGAGGTAGTTTGGGGGTTGTCACACAGATAATAGGCAGCCAATGAAGTATTAACCCATATATATATTATATAAGTAGATATGTTTTCCCAACCAATCTCTCCTGCTAATAAGTTTTATGGTTTGCCATGTAGGATGAAGTCATAGATGACGCATTTTGGGGTATAAGACCCTTGTGTAATCAAATTTATGTGTGAGTGTGCAAGCATCTATTTAATGTTCGCTAGTGTCCCTGCTTTATTAAACTGAGAATAAAGTAGTACTTGGCCATATTCCTTAAATCTGGCCGGTTACTTGGTCTGCAATCTTTATTCATAATCCCATCTAGTACAAGAGACACTTCAAGGTGCTAGAGCACATGTTGGTAGTGGTGCGGATGGTTCAGGTCTAATCGACGTAGGCACAGAACGTCAGACTTTTGGCTGCTCCCACTTTTAGTCAGAAGACCGCAGAGCTACCTGTGGAGAACAGCACGCAACAATACACATGTAAAAGATACCGTTGGCATGTCCCCCTTTGACAAAATTCCTGTCTGGTCCCTGCAAGTGCCATGCGTATGGCAGGCGAACTGGTCCGTTGAGGGAAAGTTGATGCTGAGGCACAAGAGCTGAGCCACGGATGTAAGTAGAACAGTGAAAAAAGGATTTTTTGGGATTATAAAGAAGAGAAGCAGATCCATCAATTCCTGGTTTTAAGGGGACAGAAGGGTATGCACTAAAAAGACTCCAAATGGGTAAGTTAAGGATTCCGGAGGCAAAGCCAACAAGAAGAGTGTGTATCAAGATCCAAAATTGGGCAAAAATGAGATGAGAGATATTTGCTAAAGATAGTAAAGGAAACCATTTGCAGGGGAACATTTATTAAAGAGCGCATGTGTGGGGTTATAAAAATGTCAGGATAAAGCTTTTATTGTGTTTAAACTAGTAGATATAAAACAATAGTAACAAATGAAGGAGATTTTTTAGATTGTTTGATCAAGAGATTGACGTCAATCAGAATGATAAAAATAAAAGGCATCTAATAAATAAATAAAGAAGGGACTCTTAAAATATCAATGGTAGAACAACAAGATATTACAAATTGATAGAAAGAGTAAACAAAGGGGAAAAAGAACATTGTTGTGTAGATTTTTAAAAGCAGATAAAGGCCCTGATTCATGGATTATTTGCGCCGAAAAAGACGTGATTTGTGCGCCATTCTGCCCGCAAATTCCCATTTGTTAAACAGGGATTTGTGGGCAGAATAGCGCACTAATCCTGTTTTTTTCAGCGCAAATAATCCATGAATCAGGGCCAAAATATTTAGATTTTCGGATAGTCAAGCAGTAATTGATGGTGCCTTCTCAAATTGATCGGTGTGTTATATTTGATAACATAAAGTGAATAATAGTATATGGTATGTTATGGTATTGTTTATTTATATAGCGCCTATACACAGTCAAGTGTTTCAAAGTGCTCAAGGAGGGTGGGAAAAAGGGGGAAAAAAACAAACAGTCACTCAGACCACTTGAAATTCTGAGGCAATAATAGTCTGCACACACAGAGTAAGTGCATGAAAAATACATTGAACAGTCTGGGTAATAGCAAATAGGCCTGGCGGCGATTCTGCAGTATTAACAAAGCTATTAAGGGGTGAAGATGAGGGAGAACAGACATACGATCTTCAGGCGTGGTGAATATGGATAGAGCAAGTGCACATAGGGTCACAGGGGTGATGGAGGATCAAGTGCACCCGGTCGGTTGAGTCTGGGGTAAGTGCAGATAACCATTCTCTAGGGTAAATTTCTCAAGTGCATTGAGTGTGGGTGAGGTGTATGGCCCTGAGGCAAGTGTGAAAGAGGACTGGCGGGGCTGCTCGGGACTAGTGAGACTCTGAGGTACACCCAAAGGCCAGTCAGCGTGCTGTAAGGAAGAGGAGGGAGAGAGGGAAAACGGAGAACTGGGTTAGCAGGGTAGAAGGAAAAAGGAGAAGAGAAAGGTCTTGAGGAGTTTCCGGAATTTAAGGAGATCTGGCTCAAGACAGAGGGTGGCAGGGAGGTTATTCCAGAGAGAGGCACCTGCTGAGGATAAGGATCTCCCTCCAAATCTCTGCTTGGAAAACCGGCTCACTCGTAGAAGTTTGGAGGTAGATGAGCGGAGGGCTCGTGAGCGACAGTATTTAGGTAGGCAGCGTTGCAGGTAGGTATGTCACAGGCCCTAGAAAGCCTTGTGAACAATGGGTCTTGAAAGTGTTCCTTGAAGCCACAGGGAGGCAGTGGAGGGATTTCAGCACCTGACAGATGTGTTCCCTGTGTTTGAGGCCAAGGATAAGTCTTGCGGTTCTGTTCTTGATGAGTTGCAGAGGGTGCAGGGCAGAGGAAGGAAGGTTGAGGAAAAGGCTGTTGCAATAGTCCAGCCTGGCGAGAATCAGGGCTCTGGAGACAGTGAGCCTCCTGGGGAAAGTGAGAAAAGGTAGTGTACCCCTGAGGAGGTGAAGCTGATAGTTAGATTTTTTGGAATTAAAATTCAGGTAGATACGAACAGTCCAGATTGACTTGTCATCATGGGCGACCCTCCTCTTCTACACTTATGCAGGACATTGGCAAGATACACAGCTAAGAAAAGGAAATATGGTTCAGAATGGATCTGAGGTACAACTAATAAGACACTCATGCCGTGGAATAAGCAGGATTTGTTGCCAAAAATTGTACTGCAGCATATGACAATGTATTTGGTGTAAGGCGCGATATAAACCACCAGCGCTTTGGTGTAAGGCGCTATATAAACAAAATAAATACAAATACAAATATCTGCATACTACATTTAAGTGAAATACGTTACTGAAAAGGTTGGCTGTTTTAGAGCTATGGAACATGGACCAGAGTGAGAAAGAAGATCCATCGGAGAAGGAGTGGGAGCTTAATCAGCATAAAGGGGAGAATAAAATGCCGTTGGCTCCCCTTTCCCCATCTGAAAACAAGAGCACGGATACAGAGGAGAAGGGATTTTATCATTTAAAGGAATTGAAAGCAGTGATGGGGTAAATGAATCCCACATATGAGCCCCCTGCTTATAACAGTGAGGACAATGTCGAAGATAGCACAAGTAGAGAACACAAATATATATCAACATGTGCTGAAAGTAAACAGCGTGATCTGATGAAGGACAGATAAAATAAACAGATGTAAATAAAGGACAAAGCTAAGGGTATAACAATAATACTGAATAAATGGATGGGAGGACCAATATTATTCAAGTTGGATGATAAGGAAATTGATGGGGTTCGAGAAAGAAAAGAGAGAGAAGAGTGGGACAAGTAAGAAAAGGAAGAAGAGAGAGCATCTAAATAAAAGAAAGAAAGGGAATGCAAGAAAAGGGAAGAACAAAGAAGCACGAGGCAAGGAAAGCAAAGGAGACATTGAAAGAGAAGAGACGAGCGGAGGTAAAAGTGCAAAGAATGCAAGAACATGGGTTGCAAAGAAGGTCAGGGACGATGAATTAAGTGAGATGAGGAGAAGAGAGGAAGAAATAAACAGAAGTAGACGACTAAAAGATGATGAGATAGATTATCTAATTTGTAGAAGCATAGTGCTGATCAAATCACAAGAACGACTTGAGGAAGAGAGAGGGTCACAACAGCCCCTAAGGGAGCTGAAAGGGGTACCGAGAATACCATCATGGGCTGATGTGCGCGACACAGAAGGCAATGAGAAAAAACTTGGGGGTTTATATAGGAAAATGAGGGATAAAGAAGGGTATAAAACCCAAGAGAACATCGAAGGATCTTTATCAAGGGAAACTGGAGGTAGGTCAGATAACGTGATAACTGACGAACATAGAATGCTTTCTTTAAGTAGACTAGATCTTGAGTGATGTGCAAAAGGATAACAGCCATATAAGCTGGGACATAATAATGTCAGACGAGGAAAGGCAAGAAAATGAAAGAGCATGAAGGGAGAGCGCATGCAGATTTTCAAAAGAATTGAGTGTATAAAAAGGGATAAAATGGACAAATTTAGAAGACCCCAAAAGATAACACCAGAATCGACACCATACAGTGAGCGACCATAAGCATGATTGTGCAGTGTAGGGGATGTATCCCACCTTATGTAAGTAGATTAAGGGCACTGCCAGGACAGAGAAAAATGGGCGAGACTAGCCATGCTTGGAAAACAAGACATCTAGGCAGGTATGATTATGGACCAGGATTTTCACAATTCCCATTACTAGAGAAAGGGGAAGGACGACCACAATATATACTGTGGTCACAAATGGATAAAGATAATTTAAGATGTAAGTTCCCGAGTTTAACTTCCAGTGTGGGAAAGTGGATTTATTAGCAAGAGAGAATGACTTCAGGAATGACGATAGCCATAGGTGATATAAAAGGTTTGCTAGCAGCTATGATAGGGGTGAGAGCTGACGACATTTGGAAATGAGCAGGATAAGCAGGTGTGACTGCACAACACATAACACACAATGGAGCGCCATTTAATAATAATTGCCGAGCAGACATATGGAGTGTGCTCAGAATGCAATACCCCAATATATCAGATATGGGTGCGATTATGAATATGAAAATTGGGGAGGATCTATATTCAAAAGAATTGGTACCCTTATTTTACCACAATTTGTTTCAGGGACTACCCGAACCAGTGCAACGGCAATTGAAGAAACAGCTGGGAATGCCTGCGACCGGACGGGAAATACAATTGACAATCATGCATCACTGCTGAATAATGCAGGAGAAGAATAAGAAGAAAGCTGATAATAGAAAGCAGGAGGAAACAAAGTTAGTCCAGAAGAAGTTGTCAAAAATAGCCATATAGGGAGCGGTATTGACAAGTAATGAAAGTGCGGTGACACAGGAGATGCAATCAGTGCCACAAAATAACAAAGGTTATGCCACAGATCAGAGTGGGTGCAATATTAGTGGAAGAGGAAAGGGACCGAGAGGAGGAGGACGAGATGGATTTCAATGCCCTCAGGGAAGAGGAGGATTTAATGGTGGACAACCGCACAATGCAGGAATTGCGCAAAAATTGGACACATAACTAGAACATGTAGAAGCAGATGAGGCATGCAGCAGAATTGGCAAGCTCAAAGAGGGGGGATGGGCAATGCTCCACAATATAATACAGAACCTCATGAATATTATGCACAAGATCACACACATGTTCAGACATATGCACCACCACCCCAGTAAATGCAGCAAGTGCCATTACAAATGCAATCAACAGAAGGGCAATTACAGCAAGTACCCATGCAAGCACAACAGGTACAAACGCAGAAGGCACAGACACAGCATGCCATGGTGCCCCAATTGTATTTGACTACAGAAGTTCAGCAAGCACCTGCATCCTAATTAGGGTGTGTCACTCTGGTAGGAAGAAATCCTTTCAGACGTACAGGAATGAATTTATATCCATAATAGGACAGCTCACAGAGTGACCTGATGTGTTCAGTACTATCAGTAACACAAGACCCCCAAGAGGAACCAAGGGTCAAGGTGATGATAGGGGGCAAGACATTTTCATTTCTTGTAGACACTAGAGCAACTTGTTCCTGTGTCCATGAGGGAAAATACCCAATGTCAGGTATTGCAATGAATGTGCAGGGATTCTCAGAGGCAATGGGCCTCATTACACGGATGGCGGTATTAGCACATGGACCAAGGTGCTATTAGCACCTTGGTCCATGCCGGTAAAATACCGGCACCACCTTGGTGGAAAGGGGAATTACCGCCCCATTCCAAGGTTGGCGGGGCGGTAATTCCCCTTTCCACCACTGCCCTTCCCCATTCCCATTTTTGCCCCATAGGGCATAATTGGAATGGGGAAGGTGCTAATTACGGCACCGCAATTTTGCGGTGCCGTAATTAGCACCAAGGTCCCTTAGCGGGTTGGTTTTTAACGTCTACAAAAAGCAGGCGTTAAAGCACCAACCCGCTAAGGGACCTTGTAGTAAGGCGGTAATGGTTAACGGTCACTGTTACCATTAACGGTGACCGTTAACCATTACCGCCATCCGTGTAATGAGGCCCAATGTGTTTAGTACCTTTTGCAGACAAATTACCAATCTCTTTAGGAGAACACACCATGGGTATGCCATTATTATATTGTAGGAAAACACCAGTTAACATATTAGGGTGTGACTTAATGACAAAACCTAACATGACAATGGGGGTCATTATGGCCCTGGCGTTAAGGGTTTAACGGCGCCGTAAAAGGTATTCGTGCCGTTAAACCTTTAACGCCTGATTACGAGGTCCCTTTGTGGGACCCGACCTTAACGGCTGGTTTTACCAGCCATTAAAGTAGGGTGCCGCAAAGGGACCTCGGTGCTAATTACGGTACCGCAATTTGCGGTACCGTACTTAGCGCCTTCCCCAGTCCCATTGAGCCTTATGGGGCGAAAATGGGAATGGGGAAGGGACATGGTGAAATGGGGAAATACCGCCCCGCCAACCTTGAATTGGGGCGGTATTTCCCCATTCCACCATGGTAGACTCGTTACAACACCGGCACCAACCATGGTGCTAATAGCGCCATGGTTTAGCGCCGGATTTGTAATGAGGGCCAATATCTTTTACCGACAAAAGAATAGTGTCTTCTGCTCCAGAGATACATTATATGAATGTGAGAGAGTTTACATTAGCCTTTACAGGACAGAGAGCATTACGAGGGGTTCCTTTGGACCCAGAAGTATGTTTGTATGGATGATGATGAGTTTTTGTTTAGATCATAAATCCCTATGGATGATGAAGAAGGGCAGATTATCCCTTGGAGTTAGAAGCAGCAGTCGCTAGAGAGGAAAGGGTGGTTCTTCATGGGACAGATGATGAGGGAAGAGGATGGAGAATAGTGATAGCCCTCAGTGAAGGATACAGACTGACAGATTTTACAGATGAGGAGTTGTTTAAGGAGAGTACACAGATGATGAATTTGTATTTTTCCTATGTCTCACGTATTGGCTAAAAATTGAGATTCGAGAAATACTGCAGAGAATGGCATTGGTAATAAAGACTGTCATTTTTCCAGGAAGATTTAGAGAAAGTGCCAATGATTTGATGTACCACAAGTCCATATGATGTGGATCTATTATAGGAGTAAGAGCAGTTAAAATCAAGCTTAAACCAGGAACACTTTTGCCTCGTGCAAAGCTACACCCCATGTCCAGAGAGGCAGATGAAGGTATATTTGAGACAATTTCTGCTTTGATGAAGCAAGGCATATTCGGTCCATCTGATTCTCCATGTAACACGGCTTTGTACCCAGTGAGAAAATCAACGGGGGGCGGGGGGTGTGGAGATTTCTCAGGACCTTTGCCCTCTAAACAATATAGTCAAAGGTGAGTTTCCTTTAGGTCCAAATCCCGTGTTCAATTCCTCTCCATTTCGACTCACAGGATTTGACTTCCTTTTCATATAGAACGATCCACCAGAAACATACTCGACTGCCCCAGGTGTACTGTGAGTCCCCTTCAATCTTTAATAGAGTGTTCCAGATGGACTTATGCAATGTCCAGCTCGAAAGAGCAATAGTTCAGTATGTGGATTACATTTTGGTGTGCAGTGAGACAGAAGAAAGGTGTAGAGAAGATTCAATTAAAACTCATGTCTATCCTCTCAGAGAAAGGACATTAAGTTGATAAAGAGAAGTTTTAATTATTTCAGTTAGAGGTCTTGTATATAGGACAATGTATTTCTCATGATGGGAGGAAGGTGATGCCTGAAAGAGCAGAAGCAATTATGAAAACTTCAGAACCTCAAAACAGTGAGGGAAATGCAAACATTTGTATGCCTATGTAATTATTGCAGGGCCTGGGTTTTTGATTACAGTACTTATATTCAATCACTTTTAAAAGGGCTTAAAGAAGCACAGGTGGTTAAGAGTAAAATAATATGGACAGATGGAATGACTGTAGGAATTGAAGTATTAAAAAAGTCGATCAGTACAGCCCCTGTGTTGGGAATTCCAGATCATCATGAAGAATTGTATTTATTTTCTTATTCAAATGGAGAAGTCATGACAGCAGTCCTTACACGAAAAATCAACAATAGGACAAGGATACAAACCATTAGCCTATTGCAGTGGGATTTTAGATACAGTCATGAAAGAACATTACCTTGTGAGCAGTCTTTGGCTGCTGCTGCATTCACAATTGAAATAGCTTCAAGTATAACAATGTGGTGCTCACTAACATTATTTATTGAACATGCATTATTTGCGATTTTAGAGAAACCCAAAAGTACATTGACTACACGCGAGCATCAGGATATGAAGTAATAACATTGAATCCAGTGATAAAAATTGTCAGTTGTAAGATAGCGAACCCATCTATGTTTATAGCTGAACCAGTAGGAGAGGATGATTATGTACGTGATTGCACAATGTGTACGAAGAACTATAATGAAATTCCCCAAGCTAGAGAAAGTGCCTTCAGGGGGGAGGGGGTTGTTTTTATTAATGGTTCTTCAGAAATGTATCAAACAACTGGTGAAAGGCATACTGTATCAGTGGTAGTAAAGTTGAACCGAGATGGTGAATTTGAAGTAGTGACAAGGGCGAGATTGCCTTTGCATTGCTCAGCACAGACTGCAGAATTAGTGGCGTTTATCACCGCTCTTCAGAGATTCGAAGATGAGGAAGTGCCGGTGTACTTTGACTCTGCATATGTGATTTCAACGGTACACACTGGTCTGTCACGCTGGAAAAGGAAGGGGCTTCCTCTACACAGAAAGCACTCCAGTGAAACATGCAGTCCTATTGCATAAACTTAGTGAAGTGTTAGCACTCCGATTGACTCTAGCAGTCGTAAAATACACAGCGCATTCTAAAAGGACAGATTTAATTTCTCGCAGAAACAAAGCCACAGATTTAGAAGTCAAAAAGTCAGCCTATTTCCAAACTATTTCTAATTTTGAAATAGAAAGTGTTAAACAAATGACAGGATGATGCATGTTGGTAATGGAGGGCTTTAACATGCTGTCTATTGTCCAGTTAATTGAGATCCAAGGGTGAGCACCACAAGAAGAGAAGGAATTATGGAAGAAGCAGGGGTGTTTTCTATCCCCCATTGAGGCAATTTGGAGACAGGGTAGTACTGGAAAGCCAGTTATGCCTCTAGCATTATTGAGAGAAGCCCTGGAGCAGCTCCAATACCCCACGCATGTGACTCTAGAGAGAGTCTAGCTGTTACAATAGTAGAAGAGTGATTTTTGCCAAACCTGTTAGAGCATGTGGCACAGTTTATTGTAAATTGCATTGTGTGTCAGAAATGTACTGCAGGGCATACTTTGCGAACAGTGTGAGGAACAAATCCTAGACCCAATGGGCCATTTCAGCTCCTATATATAGATTCTGTAAATATGCTACAGACATGCAACGGTTAGAGATATATGCTGGTCGCTGTATGTCCTTTTTCTAGATATAGCAAGACAGGTCCATGCACACTTCCTGATGCCACATGCAGTGCCAAGTGTGCTGCTTGAAGTTTTCCCAAGATGTGGTGTGTGTAAAGTTTTGTGGTCTGACAATGGACCGCATTTTGTAAATGAGTTGTTCGAGCAAATAGTTCTTCTCTTAGGCATTAAGCATACATTTTCTTCCACCTATCACCCACAGGCGAATGGTGTTTGTGAACGATTAAACAGATTATTGAAGGAAAGGATTGCAAAGATCAAGATGACTCTAAAGAAGGGATGGCTACATTGCCTACTCCTTGCCCTATAAGGTCTAAGCAACCAGCCTGGCTCAGATCACCATTTAACTTCTCATGAGTTGGTGACTGGATGCTGCATGAGAACTCCCCTTGCTCCTCCAACCAGGTTAAAAACTGATGCCCATACTGTAGCAAAGACATTAGGTGACAAGATGCATGATTACCTAACAAAAATCACTGGAAGTGTTTCTTTCATGTCTCAACAGGTCAAAAATTGAAGGGAGGGGTCAAAGAGAAGCGACAAAGACGATCAACTCATTGAAGCAGACGAATTGTTAAAACAACCCAGTCTATACAGCAGAGACCGAGTGCTGGTCAGAAAGTTTGTATGCACTTGGAGCACTCTCCAGTTTGAAGGTCCATACGAGATGGAAGAAGTCACATCCACAGCAGCCAGGCTAAAAGGACGAAGAGCCTGGATTAATTTGCACGACATCAAGCCACATAAAGGAAAAGCCCTGACCCCTCCTGCAACCCACAGTGAAGCCAAAGAAGAAGTTTGGCATGTGCCAACTTGTTCTATGGCTTAAAGATCAGGAAAGTGAAGAACACAGCAGCACCCAAGACTGAAGGCAAATATCTTTTAACATTTGACAAGTAGTAAACAGACTGGCAGTTATCCTGGAACTTTTTAGATAGGCTCAAGAGACAATGTATTTCAGTACCAGAGCTGAAAGAAGAAAAGCACACTTCATCTTTATGTTACCTATTGCAATAACATTACACACATTATTTTATGCTGTTTTTTGCTAAATATAACAGTCTTATCCAGCTCTAATAAAAAGATATGTCAATGTCATAACGTTTTTTGGAAATTGTAAGAACAATTAATATGGGATCCAGACGTGGACCCCTTGCTCACTGTTCTTAGAGAGGCACAGCTCCACCTCACTGATGAGGCCCCACCAGGCTAAAACATATGTCTGGGGTTACTGTGGGTACTCTTGTTCAGAGGAGAATTGCCTAGCATTTCAGTGCTGGACTTCCCTTGGGCAGGACAAACACTGATAAGCATGGATATTTCTACTCTGTGAAAGGGACAGGGAGCTAAAGACTTGGCTAAGACTCTCCCGGGTGTCATGCAAACAAGTACAGGTCAATGGGCTGTGTTTGTGCCAGTAGAGGGACTCCCAAAAGCCCTCTGGTTTTGCATATTAAGTAACTTTGGGTTTCACCATAAGTTACTAGGGGAATCCAGACGTGCACCCCGTGCTCACTTTTCTTAGAGAGGCACAGCTCAACCTCATTGATGAGGCTGGACTAGGTTGAAACATGTGTCTGGGGTTGCTGTTTGTACTCTTGTTCAGAGGAGAATTGCCTAGTATTTCGGTGCTGGACTGCCCCTGGGCAGGACAAAGACTAATATGCAGGGATAGTTCACCTCTGTGAAAGGGACAGTGAGCTAAAGACTTGGTTGAGACTCTCCCGGGGTCCATCGACCCAAAAACAGGTAAATGTGCTGTGTTTGTGCCGGTAGAGGGACTCCCAGAATCCCCCCTGTTTTGTAAATGTGGAAAGCAGCCAAGAGGTTCTCAGGAGAGTGTGAGTGGGGTCAGGTGTCCACAATGAGTCCACACAGTGAAACACACCATAATTAAATTAAGACGGACTGTATACAAATGCAAATCTGAATTCTAGGCCTTTACACACACTACAAAATAAAATTACCAGGTCATATTATCACACAATACTCAATGTTAATCATTTA
The DNA here is from genome assembly GCF_040938575.1 of Ambystoma mexicanum. Taxonomy (NCBI): domain Eukaryota; kingdom Metazoa; phylum Chordata; class Amphibia; order Caudata; family Ambystomatidae; genus Ambystoma; species Ambystoma mexicanum. Next base: position 1,276,266,427 of record NC_090930.1, on the reverse strand, counting down.
TACATTCACCATAGGTTCTTAAGTGCATTTAAATAACTTAATCAACATGAGAGGTAAGTAAATTAATGCAGTAAAAATGGAACCAAATCACAAGTGAATTTCTCTAACTTCAGCAGTTCAATCCCTAAGCAGAATGGTTCCTTATGCCCAAAAGTCACAGGAGCCGCAATGCTTCATCCCAGAATTTACTCTCTGTTCATTTATTTATTCCGTTTTTAGTATTTATAGCAGCGCAGCAATGCCTGGGGCATCAGGGAACTAGTTAAAGTAAATGCAAAGCCTGTGCCCACTCACACGTTACAATGTACAGGTGGTACATGATAAGTACAGAGTTAAGCTAAATGCATAGTCCTACACAGCCATGCCTCATGGTACGGGGGGGCTACAGTAGGCAAACATATACATTAATTCAAGGTCAAGGTGGATGCAAAGTCCACCAATGCTGCTCCTCGTGGTACGGGAGGCTACAGTAGGCAAACATATACATGTAATTTAAGGTCAAGGTAGATGCAAAGTACACCACAGCCGCTTCTCATGGTATGGGGGCTACAGTAGGCAAACATATACACGTAATTCAAGGTCAAGGTACAGGCAAAGTCCAACACAGCCTCGCCTCATGGTACAGGGGCTACAGTAGGCAAACATATACATGTTATTCAAAGTCAAGGTAGATGCAAAGTCCAACACAGCAGCGCCTCATGGTACGGGGGCGACAGTGGCCAAACATATCCACGTAATTCAAAGTCAAGGTAGATGCAAAGTCCAACACAGTTACGCCTCATGGTATGGGGGCTCCAGTAGGCAAACATATACATGTAATTCAAAGTCACGGTAGATGCAAAGTCCAACACAGCCACACCTCATGGTATGGGGGGCTACAGTAGGCAAACATATACACGTAATTCAAGGTCAAGGTACATGCAAAGTCCAACACAGCCGCGCCTCATGGTACAGGGGCTACAGTAGGCAAAAATATACATGTAATTCAAAGTCACGGTAGATGCAAAGTCCAACACAGCCACACCTCATGGTACGGGGGGCTACAGTAGGCAAACATATACACGTAATTCAAGGTCAAGGTACAGGCAAAGTCCAACACAGCAGCGCCCCATGGTACGGTGACAGATTTAAGGTCACAGTAAGAGAGCATAGCCAAGTCAATAAGGCAGTGTGCTTCCCACTTCACAGTGATGGGTAGTAATGGAAGTCCATGGCCTGTGAATGCAGTGTGCAGAGTAAAATGAAATGCTGCATGAGAAGTTGTCACCCAAGAAAGTGTGAGATGAAGCATGCAGCACAGTGTGGTGAGCAGTAAGGGTGTTTGCCTCCTTACCTTAATGACAAAGACATAGCATTTGGAAGGAGTATAGGGAAATTGATGAATTGTCCACAGCCGAACAAGGCCAGACAAGTGCCATAAGTAGGGGCCTTAGGTGGAGGGTCGGCAAAGCCTGTCGGTTTGGGGACATGTTCCTTTGTGCAAGTTCCATTCAATCCGAAGTCAGCAGAGCAGCCTTAGAGTAGCCAGGAGGCTGCTGAGTGTCGCAGGGAGCAGAGAGGCAGTCTCCGTAAACAGAGGTTCAACCTGTCGGACATCTTGGAAGGAGCACGGGCTCTATTGGAAAAACAAAGAAGGTAGGCATGGGCCTCCTCCTGCACTCCGACGTGGTACAGCAGAGGCCTGATGCTTGTCTCAGGATGTTGTAGGTAAGTTCTACATGTACTTGATTTTGTGAGCTCAAAGAAGATATTCAAAAAGGTTATTAGGTAAGTACGTTGTGTTCTCGTTCAGATGGTACTACCCATGTTCAATGACCAAAGGTCAGTGGAGAGAAATGATAGGATACAAAGGGGCCTGTTCCCAATGTTATCCTATGGAGAACACAGAGAGATACATCTTATTTTCCAAGATGACCTTATGGGTTGACTGGGGGTCACTGGAGATTGGCTTTCCCGTGTTTGGTTCTGGCAAGAGGTGCCAAGGAGCTGTGGGTGCAAGGATTCATGAGGTCAGGTCCAGTTTAAAGGTGAAACCCCAAGTGATGAGCAAATGCAAGATTCACTGATGCCTACATCTTCAATACACTTCACAGGACGGGCAATCTGAGTCCCACACACACATATGACAGCAGGCATACTTCCAGTCATGGTTGGAGAAGCTTCTCTAGGACAGGATCCCTTGTGTCTTGGATGATACAATTTGTAGGGAAGGAAACCCGTACCACAAGCTGGCAACCACTGAAATTCCTCATGCTGCTGCAGAATGGTGATGCTTCTCATGAGGTAGCCCACAGGAGAGCTGGTCAGTCCACTGGGTGGTCCAGGGACACTTCCGAAATCTCCGGATGGATGCATTCTCAAGAAGGCATTGCATCTAGTTGATTCCACTAGTCCAAGGGCTGAAGCACTACTCAGTTTCTTTGGAGATTAGATAGTCCAACAGACACAGGAACGGATGACAGGCCTCTTCAGGAATCTTCTTCAGATCATCAGTCAACTGTTTGTCTATGAGGGATTATTGGCCCCAACACCAAGAAATGGCTGTAGGAGTCTGTTTCTTTTGCAAATTACAGCCTGGAAGCAAGTCCAAGCCCACCAATGGTAAGGATCTGCACCATTCAAACAGCCAGTAGTTGTCTAATCAGGGAGAACAATTGATATCACTCATGCCCCACAGCTACACTCTCGGCGACCACAGATGTCAGATGGATCAATCCCACCCACTTCCTGGGCCACACACACACAAATGCAGCACTAGCCTACAAAAGGCCAAACAACAATATGGCCAAAAAACAAGGGAAAATCTCCAGGAGTGGCCATTTTAGGGTACTGTCCATGTTTAGTAGTCATATGCGGTAAATTCAATTGTGCACACTAGAAGTAATGCCAGAAATTGAACAAATATATCTGCTGCCACCAGCTTGACTTCTTTGGGCAAAAATCCAGCAAAAATCCAAGTGTAAAAAGCTACAGTAATAAACATGTAGACCTATTGCACTGCATTTTAGGATGCTGTGTGCAATGATACTAAGTTACAAAAATTTAAAAGATAAAAGGCAAACATAGTCTCCCAGTATTGACAGCCTGAAGGACTGATCAGTCTCCATATAGCAAAGGAGCAAAAGGCAGTGGTAGTAAAGCTGAAGGCGTTGTGTCCCTTCAAAAAGTCAGAAGACTTTTTTTTTTTTTATTTACTTGTCTACAATCAAAAGAAAAATTTGATTTTTACAAGAGATCACATCCCATATCTCAGATGTGAATTGATCATCAGAACTGTTAAATTGCAGAACAGATAGGATCAAAAGAAAGATAAAGAAGAAGAAGAAGAAGACAGTGCAGCATGAAGAGAGAAGAGATGAGATGTAGTACTGCATCGTGGAGATTTTGTTAAATGGAACCGAGTGCGGACCCACTCTCTGATGCTCGCTTAAGAGCTGCCTCCAAAATGTTTACAGCCGCAGTTGCCCATTTAGTTTTTCGCCTGCAACCAGTCTACACCACCATGTATCTTCTTCTCGGAGTGACGCGTCATGCATTAATGGTAGCAAAAAAGCTTCACACAAATATGCTGTTTTTGCACAGTTTAAAAGTAGGTGTTTTACAGTTTCCTCCTCTTGAGTCTCTGGGCATAGTCTGCATGTTTTTATGGTGGATTTTGACCGGATGGCTTTGATTTCCTGAGTTAGCATGAGATTAAGCCTCAATTTCATGAAGTTCTTCTGTAGCCTTTTGTCAGGGAATTTTATGCAGTAATTCAAAGGTCTGTTCAGCTTGTTAGTAGTTGGCGGCAAGTGAGCAAGTAATTTATTTGCCGTAGCTGCCTCGCATGTATGAATCCAGTCCTCCTGGGCTATTTTTCTCTTTAGCTTGGCAGGATTGTGGATTAGGTCTTCTGATGTACAAGCCAAATCAGCCAGATTTTCCTGTAATTCTTGCTCCCATTTCTTCAGAGCGATGCAATGGCCTTGGGTAAGTTCCTTCTGAATTGCTTTGAATAAAGGTAAAGCATCTGGAGAAATGATTTTACACAGAAGTCTCATTTGGCTTTGCTTGACTGACGCTTTCATCGATAGGAGGCCCAATTCACGCCTGATAGCTGAGATAGATGTTGATTTTGGAAGGCCCAGTACTGCTTTCCACAAAAAGCCCTCCAATTTCGGCCATATCGAGTCTTGGATGTTTAGTGCTGCATCCATTGCGTAGATCATTGATGGGACCACCTTTTGTTTATAGAATTGTATCGCTGGTAGGAGGGAACATTTTCCGTATTTCCGATAAACAAGTTTGGTCTGAGTGGTTAATGATTTTATTTTCAGCCACAAGGCCAAATGTGTGGCTTTTTCTGACCGCGTTGCGTCGAACATTATTCCTAAGTATTTTATGCTAGCAACTGTTTCAATCTTCTTGTTGTTCAGGAACCAGCGATCGTTGCTACGTGTAGATGGACAAGTTTTCCTCATGATCAGAATCTTGGATTTGGCAATGTTTATTTCCAAATCGTTCTCCTCAACGTATTTGGCCAGGTTGTTAAGTTGGCGCTGAAGCCCAATTTGTGTCTGATCCATAAGGATTAGGTCATCCGCGTAGAGTAGTCTAGATATTGCGGTGTTTCCTACTTTTGGTGGAAAGGCTCTTAACGCCGTTTGGGTGTGTTAGTAGTCACCCAAAAATGCTATGAAGAGGGCTGGGGCAAGCGGGCATCCCTGCTTCACGCCTCGTTCCGATGGAAATTGCGCTGACATCAGGCCTTGTTTATTGAGACGAACTCTCAGCTTTGTGTCCGTATGAAGAGCGATCATCGGTCCTAGGATTTCTTCCGGGCAATTCCAGTTCGATAATTTTGACCAGAGCTTCCGTCGCCCAATTCTGTCGAAAGCCTGCGTCAGATCAACGAACGCTATGAATACTTTCGGTGCACCATTCTTCACATTTTCTTTTATGATATTTAGTATCATAATGTTTATACTTGTACTCGCGTTTTTCACAAAGCCTGTTTGAAGTTCGTCAAGGCATGGTGCGGTTCTTGCCCACCCGTGAAAGCGCGAGAGGAGAAGAGTTGCGAAGATCTTGCCCATGATGTCTAGCAGGGCTATAGGCCTATAATTCGCTGGATTGTCTCTACTTCCCTTTTTAAAGATGGGCACTATCAGTGCTTCTGTCCATGTTCTGGGGATCTGTTTCTTTACCTGCCATTCATTGAAGATTTTGGATATTAAAAAGGACCATTCTTTGGGATGTTGCTTTAAGTCCATGTTTGTTAAGCCATCGGGGCCCGGTGCCCTAGAAGTTTTCAGCTTAAGAATTGCGGTCAAAATTTCTTCTCGATCTGCAAGATCTGCCCATGTGGTCGTTACCGGAAGAGCAGATGGTTCTGATGTTTCAGGCAGAGATGCAAATTGAGCAGAAAAGAAGGATGTCCAAGTCGATTCTGGTATAACATTAGATAGTTGGTTAGCTTTCTCATTGCTTTTGTTTTTGATCAGCGCCCAGAAATCTTTCGAATTTTTGGTCATCAAGGTTTTAAGCATTTTTTCGGCATCATTCTGATACATGACTCCTTTGTGGTGTTTCAGCCATGCTTTGTATGATTTTTTGCGGCGGCTATAGCAGTTTCTTTTTGCTTGTTATTGTCCGAGACTCTAGCCAAACGCCTCAGTTTACGGAGTTCTCTTCTTCTCAGTACTAGTTGAATATCATATTCATGGGATCTGTTGTCATTTGATGGGTTTTGGATTCTTTGCTTTTTCCTGTACTTCACAAGTAACGGCAGATAGTTTGGTCTGGTTTGCGAGGAAGTATTGTTGTCATCTACCTCGTCAAATTTCTGGGCAATATCTATGATATTTGATGCTGAGAGTTGTATTCGCGAAAGGTTGCTTGAAACCTCCAAATCAAATGGATAGAAATCTTTTGGAGTCCACACTGACTTCAGTGTCATAGACAGCAGATTATGGTCGCTGGCCTTTGTACGGTAGACTTCATAGGAGTCAATAAATGACAGAAGGGAATGGGAAGCAAAAATGTAGTCCAGAGTTGCGAAGGTGTCGAGTCGTTCCCAAGTTGGAATCAATGGAGGGCTGCCACGCAACACTGCCACATTGTGGAAATTTCTAGAGTCCATGAGATCCGACCAAAATACACCTCGTTCCGAGGATGGTAATAAATGAAGGCTTGTCTCAGATTGTTCACACCTAGCGTTTAGGTCTCCGCAGATAAGGATATAGTCAGTGGCCAATTCGATGGTAAATTTGTCTAAGATGTCTATGATCACGATGCAGAACTCCGAATTTGTTGTTCTTTGTGGGTTCCAATAAACGTTTATGATGGCTAAACTGGATTTAGTTTTCTTTCGTGATGGATTTTCATGGTAGATCCATTCTGTTTGTAAAGCCAAAATACCGTAGGATTCTGCCACTTTCTTTTTAATGGAAATGCCTGATCCGAGTTTAACTGCGGTTAGAAGGCCAGACGATGGTCTGCCAAACAGGCCCTTACTTGCCGGAGAAATACAGGTTTCATAGCCGTCGATCGTTGGGAGGTCCATCAACCAAGTCTCTTGGAGGCAGATGATGTCGAACTGTGCTAGGTCAAAAGCATCTAGCTTGGTTAAATGTTCATGGCCTCTCGTGTTCCACGAACACATCGATGCTTCTTTTGATACAAGAGATTGGCAAGATTCATGCGTTGTGTTGTCGGTTGGCGTTTGTAAGGTGTTTCGTTGTTATGTTTGAGTATTAGGATTTAGCACCTTCTTTAGCCATCTCCATGGCCCCGAGGGTTCACGTTTTTTGTTGTGGGACCATTCCGCACTTTGCTCCGTCGATGAACCATGTCCTCGTTTATTCTCCCATCTGTCGTTCTTACTCGTATTTTCTATGTAGTTTGATCTCTTATGGCCTTCGTTCTCCTTTGTTACGTAATGTCTAGACTGAAATCTACCTCGTCGACTCTCCCCGTCCCTCCTGTACGTGTAAACTCTTTTCTTTGTCATCTGGAATTCTGTGCCCGATCGATGATCGTGCTGGATTTCTGTCAGTCCACGCGGGGAATGCAAGCGTTTTTCAAATGGCGACGGCGATGGTTTTGTAATTTCTTCCAGGGCGAAGCCCATTTCCTTCAAGGATAGAATCACGTCTGGTTTAAGATGGTTGCTTGCTGCCTTTGTTACGTGAAGATACGCTTTGGCCCTCTTGTGTGTATGATAGGGTTCAATCAACACGAGATCAGCCGTCTCCAAGGTTTTCAGTTTCGGTATTTTTGCTAAAATTTTAAGAATTGTTTTCCTGTTTAATACTACATAGTTTTTCCCGGCCGTCAATTGCTCCATCTTGAAGGTTCGTGCTTGGGGGAGCCTTGCACTCATGGATAGACCAGTCCGAGATTTCACCATGTTTTGTTCCTTACCAGGATTCTGCCTTTGTTTAGGGATTTCAATTTTCGCTGCAGTAGAGTTCTCGTTTTGTTGAATTTTCTTTGAAGGGGCCAATATAGCTCTCTTTGCTTCTTCACCCGAGATGTCTGTAGGTCTCTGAGTTTCAGATATGATTGTAGTTATAAGTGGTTCTCTCAGATTTTCCTGAGTAGCAATGTTTTCTGGTGTGTTCGTTTGCAAATCTCGATTTTGATCAGAATCATCTTGCGAGTCATGGGTTCCTTCATAATCTAGGTGAACTGTTAGGTCTGAATGTGATATATTTCCCAATGAATCGGCTAAAGATGCGCAGGAATTGTCCAATTCAATTATCTCTTGTTCCTTTATTGGGTTTTGACAGACCGGACCTTTAGACATAGTAGTAGTTTTAGGTGGTAGTGCAGAATTGATGGAAATTGGCAAAGTTGCCTTTGCGGTATTGAAGATTTTCGCTATTTTAGTTTGGTTTTCACTTTTTTTCCCCTTTCGGCATTTTAGACCAGGGCGTTGGGTCATCTTAATAGGAATTATATTTATCCCGTCAGTTTTAGGGTCCTCCGAAATCGACGTCAATATTTGCTCCTTTTGGGTCGTCGAGTGTACTTCTTGAAGGGAAGTTGCAGTAATTTTAGCTTCAATTAGGTTTTGAAGCTGAGCAAATTTGGCATCTTGTTGTTTTTCTTTCTCTGTGTTTTGTTGGATTAACGCTGTAATAAAGCCCTCTAAGAACGTTACTTTGGTGTTTATTGAGGTTGACAGTTATAGAGTTATAGAGTCTTTCATTGGGTCATTTATTGATTCATACAGCTTAACAAAAGGAGCTAGTCCCACCGTGATTGCTGACATAATAGTGAGAAGATCCGTTTTTTTTGATGGAGTCTCTTTATGCAAGGTTCCAGACCTACTGCTGGATCTTTCGTTTCTTAGTGGACTTGAGATATTGTATTGAAGGCCACTTTGAATTGAAGGTCTCCTGACTGGGGAGTCTGTGTTGTTCATTGTTTGGCCCGATTGGGACGGGACTGGTTGGCTCTGTAATGAAGAGCGTGAACTTCTTTGCTCCCGTCCCTCAATTGCAGAGGTATTAATTGACGGAATTAGGAGCTCATTTCCAAGTCCTGACCTCTCCGTGTGGTAGGATGGAACATCATCATCGAGCAGGTTAATTTGAGGCAGGACTGTGTCTGTAGGCGGTAAATTTTGAACGTTTTCTTTCTCCTTCATCTCAACATAGGTTTCTGGATCTGGGACGGTGTCCTGTGCCCCTGTAGGGGCTTCTTGAAGTAGAAGGGATGATGCAGGTATGGTCTTTCCCTGATTAGAAACTAAAAAAGCTGGGGGAGCTTCAGCGACTGCATCTAATAATTCGGCATCTGAAAGTTCAACCTCAGATTCTGATTTCCTTTTGGTTTGTTTAAAGAAGAAATCTTTTAAGGAGTGATTCGTCAAAGGGTTTTGTAAAAATAGCTTTCCTGATTCTCCCTTTTGGGTTGTTCCTCTAGAACCTTTTCTTTGGTGTTGGCGATCTTGGTTTAAGAGTTCTCCTTGTTCCTTGAGGATCTTTTTTGTTAGCGCTCTTTTTTTTAACAGCGCCAAAGCTGTATCTCTTTTCTGTTTGATTAGTTCATTTGTAGTCGCATTCAATGGGGTGAGTGTTGGTTCTTGATCAAAATCTGAGTCCGTATATTCCTTCCCCTCTGAATTATGGGGGGTGTTTAGAGTGCTTTTCCTCTCTTTGTTTAGGAGAATGGGGCGCAGTGCGACTGCCAAGACAGCAGAGGGCGCCTCCAATCCAGCGCCGCAGTCGCCAGGCGGCTTTCCCATCTGACTGGGCTGGGGCACCGTCAGGGGAGCGGTGCGCGAAGACTCTCCCTTAGCCGCTTTACCCGTGCCCGGGTCCGATTCCTGGATTGCACACTCATGACCCGCGGCCGCTTTCTGTGCAAGGTCGCACAGGGCACCACCCGACCCCCTCCCCACTGAGGACTCCCCGGCCCGCGGGCTGAGGTTGGCCTCGCTGCGTCCTCCGCCACCGCTTGGCTCCGCCTCACTCGCCACGGCGGAGGCTCTCGAACCGTGAGCAAGCAACAGCGGGAGGGGTCGAGCCGCTACGGGCTCCTCCACCGGGAAAGGCAGCAGCAGTTTGGATGGCGAAGACGAAGACGGCGAAGACTCTACGGAATGGCACACCGCATCCAGTACTGCAGGTAAGGGCAAGGGCGTCAATTTTACGAGCAGAGCAGTAGAAATTAATTGGGGAGATGGTGAGTCGAATGGTCGGAAGGATGTTTTGGAGGAAGGTGAATCGTCCCCACTCGCGTCCTCGTAGCTCTCCTCTCCCTCCTCCTCATCCTGCGAGTCCTGCAAGTTTTTAGTCACATCTTCTGGGAGGCAGGGGGTTGTCTCAGAAGGAATTGAGCACATTTGTGCCGACACGATAGATGCTGTTTTTCGTATGGGTATGCTCAAAGTGGATTTGATAGCGCCATCAGACCCCACACTCAACGAGCACGGTTTCGAACTTTTGCTAATTTCTTTCCGATTTTGCAGGGGGGCATACTTACTCCTCAGCACTCTACCGGAGGGGCTTTTTTGTAGAGCCTGGGGAGCCGATTTATCCAAGATGAGTGGATTATCACGGTGTGATTGCGTCGTTTTGGGGAGCAGCAGCAGGGTTCTAGAATCGTCTTGCACCGACATGTCCTCTCGCCTCCGAGCCTCTGTAGACTGCTGAAGACTGCTCGCACCACAGCGAGCCAACTCCGCGTGCCGCTCCGCGTAGTTTCAGGGGATTTTAACCTCTGAAGCAGGTCCAGTAGACAGGGTAGACAGACTACCAGCAGGAAAGCAGGGACTGCTGAAGACTGCTCGCACCAAAGTCAGAAGACTTTAAAAAGCAAAGCAGAAGAAGATTGGGGTTGCATACAAATTATGGAGGGAAAGTTGCCAATAGAAAAATCTTTCTTAGCACCCAATTCATAGCAGTCAGATGGTTATACCCATAAACCTTACTCAATAGCAAGTAAGATGTGTTTTGCCTTGATCCGATATTCTTCTGGGCTGTGTCAAGATCTGCAATTATAACTGTCCTAAATGTTATCATGTCATAACTCCATTAAAAAAGGCTACCTCATACAGCACTGCAATACGCCACGCCACAATTCGGCTTCAATGTATTGAATTACAGTAGGAACCAAGCACTAGCTCTACATGAGTGATTGATGCGGTGTCCATAACATTTGCCTTTTTATGTCAAATTTGCAAAAATGTTATGTTGCTAATAGCTACCGCTGAAACTTCGGTCATAGACAATACTCACCAAATGTTCCCTGCCTCCCTGTTTCAGACCCAAATCATCACACACATCACAAACTCTCTAAACTCATCCAACCATGCCACATCGCCCTAACCCAGGCGAACCCACACATAGGCAATGGAGGCTGGCATTCAGAACACCAAAACTCAGCAAAACGCATACTCATACTGCACTCGAAGCACTCACATACCCACATGCATGCACTGCTAGGATGTGGCCTTCCCCCATGGATGATGTAATAGCAACTTTTATTCTTCTCTGCGGCCCCTCTAACTAACTCATAAATCACCTTTTCACTTTAAAATCCCAAAGCGTCTAGACGAGCCTTGCAAATGTCAAAAGAAGGCGGCAGCATGACTCAGTTGTGCAACATAACATACTGTAACTGAAGTGTAAATGAAAAGGTAACGTGCCATGGCAGAGAAGGAGCGCTGGAAAACATTGTTCCTCACTAATATTAGGTATTTCTGTGATGACTAAGGGCCTAATTCACAGAAGCGTTTTATAATGCAAAACCCCATTGGAAATCCCTCTGTAAATTAGGCCCTAATAGTGTAACCCTTAATTGCCACCCTTCATCCCCCTTCTTGTGTAATGTAATGTGGTCTGAGTACCTGCCATTTTGCACACGAGCCTGTCTAGAATGCACACTCAGCATAGTTTAAAGCGAACTGTCTATGTTAACAAGATAAATGGCACCACATTTATTAATGCAGAACAACTGTCAATTTCAGACTAAAGTGTGTAAAGAGGAGTGTGCAAAACTCGATCCACTTCTCGATGCTTTCTTGATGCTGACCACGTTTTGAAACCAGCACTGAATCCGGAGGCGTAAGCATTGCTTTGTGTCAATGAAATTACTATTACACCACTTCTCTGTCTTTTTTTAAATCAGAAACACTGAAAAAGATAATTGCTGTTGAAAAAGGTTTGAACACTTGGACAAAGCATATGTTCACAATGTCATACATTGATATTTTTTATTTGAAGCTGCAAAGGATTGTAACATATAAAAATGACCAATGCCTGGTTTAAAATGGAAACAAGAAATAGAAATTGTACGCTTTTAATTTAAATGATCAGACGTTAGAACACAGAATTAACATATTGACGATTAGGGCATTCCGTGTAAAATGTGCTCAATTTGAGAGGGTATCGAGGATGAAATAAAATTAAAACATAGGCTTAGTGCATCCCATTATTTGCGGTACATCTGTTGTCAAAAGTTAATTCACAGAATTTCAAGGGTCAATGAGATGCAAATGGACTGCACATATCTGAGAGAACATCTTGATTTGGTGGAACAAAATATTGCTAGTAAAAAAAGCAAGTTTATGCTCGTCGATGTGTATCTTCGATTTCATTTAAATTGCTTTTTCAAGTATTACAAAATCAACTCATGCATAACTATCAAAGAATGTCGTTGTGCCTTACTTTCGTTTTCATTTGTGTTCAATGTTTATTTTTGCAAGACGAATACTATATTGTTAAAACGTTTTTAATTTTTGACAGAAGTCTATCACTATTGAGTTCCACTGCTCGTGCAAACTTGTAAAAAGTGATGTGTTTTGCTGTGAAATATAGGAATTAGCAAGTGATGTTTAATGTCCTGTTCCCACCTAAGCTTGTTATTTTTTTTTTTATCAGGTCATTTTATTAGAAAAGTTAATTGCCTGCAGATGACCATCAACTTTGTGGATTTTCATGCCATTTCAAACATTCACAAGCCAGAGTAGAAAAAGGGACCATGTTCCCATTTACTCCTCAGTTTTACACTTCCTTTTGACAAGACTTACATAAAACCTGTGAATAATGCTTTGTAGGCAATGGGGGTCATTACAAGCTGGGTGGTAAGGGGTTAACGGCGCCGGTAATGGTGCCGGCACCGTTAAAACCTTACCACCCTATTACGAGTCTGCTTGCGGTAAAACCAGGCGTCCTTAGCGGGTCCTGCTAGCAGACCAGGGAGCTAATTGTTAGCTCCCCCCCATTCCCATTGAGCCCTATGGGGGCTCGAATGGGAATGGGGATAGGTTCCCTGAATGGGGAAATACCGTGTCCTCTAAGGTTGGAATGGCCCGGTACTTCCCCATTCAGGGAACCCGGACCCGGTATGCGGTATGGGGGTAGCCATGGCACTAATAGCACCATGGCTACCTCCATACTCGTAATGACCCCCAATATGTATCATTGGTTTCCCATGGAATCCGCCAGGTCTTGAACAGGTGCAAAACCCAGGGGAATTCAATAGGAATCTGCCCGCTTTATGTCTGCATTAAAATCCAACGCAGGTGTATAATAAAACCCACTGTGAAGATGGAGGCGGTCAGCATGGTAGAGATCATATCTCTGCTATGTGCACCTCCCCCGCCTTGTCATGCAACAAAACAGGGCAGTGCAGAAACGGAGGTGTATAAACATTACACCTTGCTTTTGCATGTGCATTGTCAGCCATTCTCATTTAAAATGAGGCTGCAAGTGTCGTTGATTGACAATGCACATATGGATTTAGGTAAGTGTATCACCAAGACATGTGTAAAATATATGTAATAACACAATGATGTTTGGTTTATAATATGAATCCATACTGTGATTAGCCCGAGAGAGAGGGAGAACATTGAAATTGGATTGGTTGGTAAACGTTTTTATTCGAAATCCCATAGTTTGTTGGAGGCAGGTAGTAGCTTACAATTCCATAGCTGCAATTGAGTTGCCATATTTCGTTGCAACTACTGCTGTAATTACTAGGAAGAAGATATTCCCAGAGTTAGTTGGAGGCAGATGATTGTCAGCCGATGGCGGTAAATGAGTGGGAAACATATACACCAAGGGCCTCATCAAGAGTTGGACGGTAGCCTTTAAATGCAGCGGTAACGCTATTACCGCTGGATTTAAGGGTCTGCCCATTCTCAGGCTGGCAACATTTACCTCCAGCTCTAGGCAGATTATTGGTGCAATTACCACATGGTAATAGCGCTGGCAGTAATTACGCCAAAAATTCCCCATTGGGTCCAATGGACACAATGAGGAATTACAGTTACCGCCCAACCCGTGATCTGGCGGTAATACCGGCAGAGAGTTGGGTGCTAACTCAAATATAGTTGGGTGGTATCCCAGTCGGGATACCCCCCAACTTGTGATGATGCTCATGAGATAGTGACGAATACTGGAGGAGAGTCTCCATGACCAACTAGCAAGACATGCATGTGACAATTCTTGAGCTAGAGTTGGGTGGAGTCAGGTGGTTACCATTCAGTGATTGTAAATGAGAATACAACAGATGCAATGTATGACTAGGAAGAGGAGGAAACATCTTGTTTGCCAACATGTTCAAAGTATCTAAACCTATCAGGAGCAGGCATGCTTCTATAGGGAATTGCACATCACAACAGCAGCTGCTCTGTGCACTGGGGGTGCACGAGTCATACGTCATAAGTTGAAGGCATCAATGTTGCATTGAGAAGCACTTTCTGTGGGTATCCATAATACTTGACAGTTGTGTCTTCAAATATTTTCTCTCACTATGCATGCAAGGAAATAGATGCAACCACAACTATTTGCCTGGTTTCCATGCTTCATAATAGCTGCAGCCTCAAATATGTATTGGTGTCTCCCTGTTACAAAAAACCTGCAACAGGCATTTTTCTGAGTCTCTGTGCAATGCAATAGTCGCAGTAGCAGTATTTTTCTGTGTCCCCCTGGTAGAAAGAGTAATAACTATAAGTATTTCTGGCTTTTCATAATACATGATGACTGCTTCATTTAAATGTTCTCATAGAGCCACTGCTGGTCTCTCCTAACTACCTTTGCTCGCATTTCTGGCAGATACATATACCAGGAGCACCAGATGAGCACTGCCCAGTAACTGCCTGCAGGTTACCATCGCTCTGAAATGAGGGTAGTAAATAGGTGCATTCCAAGACAGACATTAATGCCAGTTTCCCTCCGTATGGTGGCGTAGTCACCTTTTCAACCACAGTGGGAAGGGACCCAACATAGGTCTGATAGCGGCAGATGCTGAAACTTGTCTATGTACATTCCCTGTGTTTGGAACTACTGTTCAATATCTGAGCTAGTCAGTGAGTTGTCGAGCAACCATCATTCCCAGATGTGCTGGTATGCACTTCCTTCACAACAATTGATGGCAAAACCGAGACAAGACAGGAGTGGCACATGCTGCAAGGGATCTTACCGTCTGCGCTATGCTCTGTAAGGATATTTAGCAAACAGCACAGAGTACAGCACTACTACACAGGTAGCAAACAGCACAGAGTACAGCACTACTGCACAGGTAGCAATTTTTTTTCGCAGCACCAC
This sequence comes from Ambystoma mexicanum, assembly GCF_040938575.1. Classification (NCBI taxonomy): domain Eukaryota; kingdom Metazoa; phylum Chordata; class Amphibia; order Caudata; family Ambystomatidae; genus Ambystoma; species Ambystoma mexicanum. The sequence continues at coordinate 1,276,251,383 of NC_090930.1, read as the reverse complement.
CACAAGGGTGCATTGCTATATGGGTTACCAGATTAACAAGGAAAGACAGGCTATTCAGTCAAAAACGATTTTAACATATAAGATGCAAATCTATTTTTACAGTTAAAAGCACACATGCTCATTTAAAAATGCACACTATTTTTCACCTGAAATGCCTATGGTGCGAGAGACACGTTTGAAAATTAACAGCTAACCTATTAACCATTAACCTGACTAATAAAACCTTATTTAACATAACCCACTAATAAAATGTGTTCTCCACTGCAGAATTAGGCATACTCTGAAAACCATTTAAATGTGTGTGCAGATTTTTTTTTCTTCTCTTCTCTGCCTGATTCTCCGTGTTTTTGTGCACAGTAACTGCAGGAAGAAGGAAGTCAGATTTGCAACAATTGCAAATGTATAAGCGAAGCTATTGTTGAGAGTAGGAGGATGAGAGATGATGGATTTCATTGGGACACGTCATACAGAGGGCTGAGATGAAAGTTTTAGTGGGCAGTATCGGGGAAAAAGACAGGCAGACATGTTTCTGCACTACTGGGGAGAAGACTTGGCTGTGGGACTCCTGACTGAATGCAGATCCCTGCGTCCTGCTACAGTCAAGATTTGGCAGTCGAGATTGGGGAGAGCTGAAAGAAAAACCTTTCCACTGGCTGAGGCGTTCCTATCTGAAAAAGCTGAGAATTCCAGGCAATGAACCCGGTTTGAGAAGGCAAGCGTTCCTTTTTGCTGGAGTTAATCCAAGGGAGCCACATTCACAAAGAGAACAGCCAAAGAGAACAACTAAAAAGATAAGGTAATGAGAAGTGTGGGAGCTGAGTGTGTACGGTAATATGCAGTCAGTGTAGGATTCCTGTGCATGCCTTAATCAAATGCTAATGTTGCAATTTGAGTTCTGTTCTCCGCCACGCTCTTTGCAGTGTGTCATAGACAATGCTTTTACTGTACCATTTTATTTATTTCTGTAAAGAGTGAGATCGTGTTTAAATGCAACTTTTATAATACAGAAAAATATTTGAAAACAGACGGGTGGTGTATTTAATATTTACCATTACAATGCCGATGAAGTGGGGGAGATTTTTAAACAGTGCAATGGTCATTTTAAGACAGATGTGTGCATGTCAGATTCAGTATGAACAGTTGTGAGTGATTGTAGCATAGCTCGTTGGAGGTACATGAGCCAACGGGAAGAGAGACTCTCAGAACATAGCTCCCTACCGTATATAAGGTAGTGGAAATTACCACAAGATTACCATATATAGCTCTCTGTCGTAAATAAGTCAGTGAGATCGCCCATGGTGGCACACTATCACTGAAAAATGTGGTTTTCCTAAAATGTAGGTCTGAGGTCTCTCTAGTGATTACACGAAAAATCTAAGCAAAGATAAGGGATTTTGGACATTGGGGCCACAAATAAAACAAGGGAATTATGCTCACCAAAATACCACCAACCGCGCCTACCACCCACGCATACCAAATATGCATGCATGGGTGCTGAAATAATGCATGTTCACTGTATTATTGTTGTACATGGCCCAATCTGAATACAAGGAGTGATTGTTGCTAAGTTATATTTCGGCGGTAAGAAAATACCGTCAGGCCCCAAATCTCCACAAAATACCCTACATATTTATGGTGCGTTGCAGGCCGGGAAAGTGATCATAGAGTACCTACTGGGCGTGGCAAGCGTGTCTCACACTGCCATTTGCACATTAAAGGGAACCCATTTTATAATAGCAGTGTGCCACTAAAAACGAATTTCAGAATGTCACAAAGGGAAACCACATTCTCAGATCTAGTGCAATATTTAGAGGCAAAGTTATTTGCACATGGGAATTGGTCTTCGAATAGCACGTTAGAATGGAGTAACCGCATTCAGGGTGAGGTGCAGAAAGAAAAACTAGACAATATTTTTGCAGAAGGCAGCATAATTCAGGTCTGCCTTACAAGATTATTGAATGCAGCCGATAAAAGTGCAGAGAAAGACTGTTTAATACAGCTATGCGGCAAAATATGGTTTATTTTAAACAAGTCCCTGCGAATGCAAGAGAATGATACTCAGCTAATTAACAGGTTAAAGACTGAATTAGAGGGGGCAAGTAAAAATCAGGAAATGTTGAGAGCAGAATTGGATGTATGCCAAAAAGACATGCAATTAAAATGCAGAGACTTTGATACTCAATTATCCAAAAGCAAGAAACAATTTGAAGATAGTGAGCAAGAATTGGCACACTTAAAAGCCTTAGTGGATCACATTAGGCAGGATAAAGATGAGGTTGTTTCAGAAATGCAGATTTTACAAAGAGAACATTGCGAAAAAGAAGAAGGGGATCTCCAGAGTGCAGAACAAGAAATGATTAAAATGATTCAAGAAAGAGACAAGAGAAATAAAGAGTTCAATGAATGCCAAATGCAAATGTGCGATATGCAGGAGGTGATTAATAAAATGAGTGATGAAAATAATTATTTGCATGATGAAGCCAACAGACTCCTTAAAAAGTGTAAGGACTTAGAACAGCAAATGTGCATTCCCAGGTCCCAGGAGAGGCGGCAGGGAACCACATTCAATGGAGTGGAGGTGAATTCTAGCTCTGCCCAAAGAGCTAGTGCCCCAGTGACTGGGCCGGTGACTGAACTTGGTTGCAGCGCCCTTGGGGGATTTGATACTCCCATTGGGGGCAGTCACCAATCTCATACACCTGAAAACAGGATTGACTCACAAAATAGTGCAATTCCATGCATTGCAACAAGTAGCCCCATAAAAATAATGAAATCCATTAAAGCCCTGATCAAACCATTTAAAAAGGGAGGTGAATGCTGCATTGAGGATCACTTAGAAGCGGTACATGACATTTTTAAAGCACTCCAGATTCCTAGGGAACAGTACAGACAATATTTTAATTTAACTTTAGATGCCCCGACGGCCAGCATCATAAGGGGATTAAATGAACAGCAGAATATGACATGGCTGGAGTTTGAAAAAGAAATTAGGCGTCATTTTTCTCCTTTTCAGTCATTGCAGGAGGCAAAGAAAGTCGCGTACACAATTACTGCTGGACCTAATACATCCCCTCGCCAATTTTTACAAGACTTAAAAAGAGCATTCTCTCGCTTTGATGTATCTTTTGACTCAAATTCCAATGAGTTTAAAACTGCATACTTCTATGGGCTACAGAAAGACATCATATCCCAATTGGTCCGTGAATTTGACCGTGACAAGTCCCTTGAATGGATTGTACATCAAAGCACAAAGCTATATGAGGTACTCTATTGTCAGGGTAGAGAAAGTGATAAAATGAAAGATACTAGGCCTAAATCTAAAGAACCCTCAGCCACAGTAATGGAAATCAGGTCAGCCAAAATGTCCCTTGAGTCTGCTCAAAGCCAAGGTAAAAATAATGTGACACCTGAACAAAGGGGTAATCAACAAAGATCGCCATTTCCTGTACCAATGTTCCAATCACATGATCCTAGTAATAGAGAGAGCTACATCAGCCCTAGGTATCAAGGGGACAGACCCCGGGTAGGATATCGGCCTGATATGGCAGGTATGAACAATAACCAGAGACAAAATCAAGATCAAAGAAATGATGGTACCTACCAGTCATTGGGGACACAGAGCAGATTTGATCCCAGCACCATGATATATGGTAATCAGGATAGGCCCCGATATGTGGATCGATTTACTGATAATGGAAATCAACATAGGGGCCAGTACCCACAATCTGAGAGACAGGACATGAGGCAAAACGTGAACTACAATCCACGCCAGTACAATGATTCCCCACCAGGGGACTATAATCAAAGGATGGGTGCAACCCGCTCCCCTCCACAAATGAATCAAGAGTTCAGAAACCATCCCAACCGACATCAATCACCTGAGAGGTATCAGAATAGATCCAATCAGGGGGAAAACAACCAATATCGACCTAGGCCACAGAAAGAGGATCCTAGAGAGATGGAAAGGTTCCAGTGCCTTGAGGCCCAAGTGAAAATGTTAGCTGAGCAAATAGGAAAGCTCTATACAGCGCAAAAACAACCTTCCAAAGAGGGGGCTGATGGCCATAGCAATGACCGGGGGGCTTCCGAAAAGTGACTAAGTACTCATGATAACTGCAGTGCCAAAATGACAGATTGCTCTGATATAATTTTGCATAACAACTCTGAGATGACTAATGGATTAAAAATGAAAGTACCAGTAAATGAAATTGTGATAGAAAGTGCAAATACTTCTAAAAAAGAGGTACGGTTTAACTTAGAGCTAAATAAAACAGTAAAGATTTGCACAAATGAAAAAGAAACATTAGGAATTCCAAAAGAACAAAGGGACAGATTTAAGAAAAATGACTCATGCATGGGGAATACCAGTGAACAGGGAGTAAGTGGGGATGCCATAGCTCCTTCCCTGGGCAAGCAAAACAATGACCAAACACAGACAGAAAAAGGAAATACTCACAAGGAGGGTACAAGTCAATCAGCTGAAGAATTCTTTGAGCCACATATTTTTGAAGAGGCTGAAAGGGCTGGTATTACACTAAATGATCACAAATGCACAGAATTAAAAAATGACAAATTGCTGAATGATGTTGTTACACATGTTCAGTTGGAAGGTTGTAATGTGGTCTCTGATGTTACCCAGATGGATGGGCGAACAGTGGCCACACTCCAAAAAACCTCTGAACATGGAGAAATGAATAAAATATCTCGCACAGAAATGGGTAAAAAGGAGGGAAAAATGTCTTTTCATTTACCAATGTGCTTAGCCAAAAGTGAAAAAGACCTGAGAAAGGTGAGCCCTGAAATCAGTAAGAATTCACATTTCTTATGTGTATTAGAGGAAGTTGAGGACAGATATTATGCACCCATCACTGTAGAAGAAAAATGCCACACCTTCGCTATGATTGACACTGGCGCACAGGCCACAATTATGTCCAAGGAGCTGGTAAAGAGTATCAATGAAGGGAGGCCTCCACAGAGTCAGATCACAGTGAAGGCAAATCAAGGCCCAGTGCATAACTTTAATGGGGAGGAGGTGCCCATCATAGGTGTAACTGAGGTTGACATAAAAATAGGAAAGCACAGAATGAAACAAGAGGTATTGATCACATCTATTTGTGAAATTCCATTTCTGATGGGGACAGATTGCCTGAAAAGATTGTCTCCTCTCATAGATGGGGTGAATGGAGTGCTGTGGTCCTTAACCAAAAAACCATTGAGGCCTAAGAAACTAAAATCACAAAACAACAATATAAATGAATGTCACACCGTTGCCAAAACAAATGATGCTGTGGAGGTATATCTCCAGAATAGCTGCATACCTAGTGTCACTGTTATATTAATGTGTCAAGACAAAATGCAGAGCGACAATGATAAACTACCTGTACAAATATACTTGGACCCAAGGAAAGATTGGCAGACTGCCATAGATGAGCACACATTACGTTTCTATTTAAAAGAGAAAACATGCAAACAGAATATTGCTCCTAAAACAGATTCAGAAAAACACATTACCACTCTGGCAGAAATACACATGGAAGATGAGCAACCATGGGTTCATGTTGGTATAAATGATTATCTTAAAACAATAAAAGCCACTTTAGCACTTGAACATGAAAGGAGTTTCATTAATGAGAAATTGTTGCAAAAAATTATGGAGAGGGAAGAAATCCCGAAATTTAGGATTAAAAACCAATATGTTTCTGGGTTGGACAGTCCAGACTTTGAAAACCGAATTGCAGGCAGATGCATGCTTAAAATTAGCATTGGGCAGAAAATAATTTACCATAATGTATGGATAGTGAGTGGAGCACAAAATGAATTTTACATGGGCAATGACATCATGCACAGAATGTGTATGGTGTTAGATTTCCTTAATCAAAAAATATGGTCACGCCTAGGTGGTCCGGCACCTGAATTTGAAGACAAAAGAAGGGCTTATCATTGTGCACAACTGGTTCCTTATGCAGTCGAATTACAAATGAGGAAAAATACTATTATTCCTGCATTTACAAAACAGTTTGCAATAACACTGAAATGCAAAAATGGACAGCAGATGAAAGGCTCTGATGCATTTGTATGCCTGAATGAATCCATAAAACAGCAAGGCCTGGATTATGAATACATTCCATTGGTAGACATTGGTGAGGGATCTGTAAAAATCATGGTAAATAATAAAGGTTGTCAGGATATTCATTTAGAGGAAAACTCCCCATTTGGAATGGCCATACAAAAATCACATTATACGGCAGATTTAAATAACATGGTGATTGGGAATATTCCTGAAAAATATGTAGATGCCAAGGGTGAGTTGCCAGAACACCTGGAGTCTCAGCCCAAAGGAATATTTAAAATTCATTCTGTGTATCCTTATGATTCAAATGAGACAGTGTGTTGCCATCAAGAGGATTGCATAATATTTACTTTAAATGAAAATGAAACAGGAAATCAGCCCATTGAAGTGGAAGCTGATATGCCAAAATATTTAAAAGTGGCAGCTCTACAAAAAGATACAGCCACACAGTTAGAGGAAAGCGCTGAGATTCCTTTACCAGAAGAGTTTCCAGAATTTTCCAGAATGGTAGAAGAGCAGATCTCCTTAGCGGATGCATGTGACAGCGATGAGGATCGAAACAATCTGAGGGAAATATTTATGGAGTTTAAGGATGTATTTGCAAAAGATGCTTATGATTGTGGTTTAACTGATTTACATGTGGCCACACTACCAGAAGGTTGTAGCAGAAATCCAGTGTTTGTACGCCAGTATAGACTACCGCTGGCATGTTTAGAATCATTGGCAGAGATTATTAAAAATTTGGAATCACGGGGAATAATCAGGCCCATTCATAGCACATCCAATACGCCTATTTTAGGTGTGTTAAAGCCAAATGGTCAATGGCGGCTGTGTGCAGACTTAAGAGAGTTAAATAAAAGAGTACCAGTATCTAGATGGCCACTACCATTCATTGATCAGGGCCTAGCTCAGATACATGGTTCAAAGGTATTTACCACATTAGATCTCACCTCTGGATATTGGTGTGTGCCATTGGCAGAGGAGATACAACACTTATTTTCCTTTACATTTGACAGGACTCAATATGCCTGGCTTAGAGCTCCGTTCGGGTACATCAACAGTGGGAGTGAATTTGGCATATTTTTGAGAAAGGCCATGCCGGATGCAGCGGAAAGAGGGACAATAGTTTATGTGGATGATGTCCTGATAAAAAATGAAAGCCTGAAAAGCCATTTTGATGAAATAAGACATGTACTTGGCCAATTGCAGAAAGCAGGCGCCAAAGTATCTTTGCAAAAAGCACAATGGTGCAAGAAAAAAGTGAACTTTCTAGGGCATGAAGTGACTGAACATGGGCTAAATCCACAAAGGAAGAAAATAGAGGCCATACAAAGATTAAAAGATCCTAAAAATGTGAAAGGAGTAAAAAGTTTATTAGGGATGACAGGCTATAACAGAAAGTTCATTGAGAATTATGCAGAAATCACTCAACCATTGACTAAACTGCTTAAACTAAATACTCCCTGGAGATGGGAAAGAGAGCAGTCTGATGCAGTGGCTAGATTGAAGGAATGTCTTGTAAAGGCACCATGTTTAGCATACCCCATAAAGGACAGGGATTTCTTTATAGAAATAGGTTTTTCTGAACATTGTATGTCAGCAGTATTATCACAAAAACACGATTTGAATCACAAAACCATTGCATATGCAAGTAAGGCATTTTTCCAAGTTGAAATGAAATTTAATGAATGTGAAAAGGCCCTATTAACCACTGTGTGGGCGCTACAACATTTCCGCCCCATTGTTCAGGGAGAAAAGGTGATTATTGAAACAAATCATCAACCTTTGCAATTTTTAGAGAGTAAAAGAATTAGATCAGGCAATCTAGCGCAATCCAGAATCACTTCATGGACGCTGCCATTACAAGGTTTTCCCGTAGAAGTGAGATATGGACAAAATAAAAAGAGCCCAATTGCTCAAGGGTTAGCTGTCTTACATGACTGTGCAGCTGAACAAATACCAAATGAAATGGAAGTGGAAACTAGTTTGCAGGAATTTGAACAATCATCACACAAAGCTTTTGATGAAAAAACATGCAAGGATTTGCCAACTGTATATGTGGATGGTTGTGCTTTTCACATTGAAAATGACAGTAATAAACAATTAGTGGCAGGAATAGGAAATGTCTGGTTGAAATGTGAAGGCGTTCCCAGTATAGGGATGAGGATTGGAGATAGGAGCAGTCAGGTGGCGGAATTGGCAGCCATTTATAAAGCAATTGCTACTGCAGTTGATAAAAAGTTCAGTGAAATTGTCCTGATGACTGATTCTGACTATGCACGGAATAGCTTTGTGGAGTATTTGCCTGGTTGGAAAGCAAGAGGCATGGTTACATACAACAAAAAGCCACTTAAACATGGAAAAATGATACAAGCCATAGACAAATTGGTGTCAGAAAATAATTTAACAATATACTGGAGAAAAATTCGTGGGCATTTAAAAACACCAGGAGAGGATAAGGAGGGAAATGATAAGGCAGACCATCTGGCTAAGATTGGGGCTGTGATGGGAGAATTGCTACATATTGATTATTTAATGGGTGAAATACAAATTGATGCAGTGACACGTTCGAAAGCACCAAAGGAGGTAGATCAACCGGTGGTGCAGTGGAGTCATGACACGCCAGACCAAGATTTGATTGAGGCACAAAAGAATGATCAAATTTTGGGAATCTATTATAATCATTTGATAGATCCTGAACAAAATCCTTTAACAGAAAAAGATTGTATGGGAAAAGAAGAGTTGAGGGTGTTATTAAAGAACAAAACACGAATTAGATTACAGGATGGACTCATGATTAGAGAGTCCATAACAGGGCAAATACAGTGGGTAGTACCCCTTTCATTCAGAGGACTAATGCTACACCATGCACATGATGCCATAACTGCAGGCCATAGAGGTTCACAAAAAACATTAGAAATACTAAAAGATTATGCTTACTGGCCACATATGTCCCAAGATGTGGAATTATATACTAGAGGATGTCTAGTATGCGCCCAATTTAAACCTGCTTCACCAATGCATAGAGCACCATTGATGAAAAGAGGCCTAACTCTCCCATGGTCAGATTTGCAAATAGACTATGTAGGTCCTTTAAAAAGGTCGAGCAGGGGACACCGTTATATTTTGAGTGTGGTATGTTTGATGTCAAAGTGGATTGAATGCATTCCTGCACCAGATTGTAGTGCGCAAACAGCAGCCACATTGCTGGTGAACCATGTGTTCTCAAGGTTTGGGTTGCCACAAAGAATTGAGTCAGACAGAGGAAGTCATTTCACAAGTACTCTAATGAGTAAGGTATGGCAAATACTAGGTGTAAAAAGGAAACTACATATCGCATATCGGGCGGCGTCTTCAGGTACAGTTGAAAGAAGCAATAGGTCTGTTGTGGATATTTTAAAGAAATTTGTGGCAGAAGCAGGTTCCAGCTGGGATTTGCGTTTACCATTGGTTTTGATGGCAATCAGGTCGACTCCTGCCAAAGCAACAGGTGTTAGCCCCCATGAGGTCTTAACAGGTAGGAAAATGGTGTTACCACAACACCTACTATACAGAACACATGAGCAAACCCTTGTGAGTGCATCCACAGTTCATGAATATATTGATGAACTGAGGAGACATTTGCAACATGCATTTGCTTTTGTGCAGAGAAATCTGGAAAGAGCTGCTGACAGTGAAAAGTCATATTATGATAAAAAGACATCAGTAAAGGAATACAGTGTAGGGGATCAGGTGTACAAGTTTCATTTTGGAAAAAGTAAACAGAAAAATTCTAAATTTCTAGCGGCCTGGCAGGGGCCATTTCGAATTATAGATAAGGTCTCTCCTGTAGTGTATAAAATTTTGAAAAATGAAGGTGAAACAGCAATAGAGCAGTTTGTCCATGTAAATCAAATCAAACCATGCCATCCCAGACATGAGATCAGGCAGCTTGAGCATGTAGAGACAGATAAAGTCCCTTGAACAAAAAAGGAGAAAATAAATGGGTACAATCAGGAGGCAGTGACAAAGAAGTTAAAAAGTTGATTGTTATGAAGGCACATAAACACTGTAGTATATGTAAAATATAATATAAAATAAATATAAATAAATAAATAAATAAATAAATAAATGCACATATAATGGAAGCTCATGGTTGGTGTGCAGAGAGAGAGTGTGTTAAATATTGAATATATGCTTGTTTTCTTTTAACTTGTGTTTAATTTCAGGAAAAAAAAAAATAAAAAAAAATAAATAAAAAAAAAAACAAAAAAAAAATGAAATATTTTTACCAAGCATGTTTTATTTTTGGCAAAAGGATGAAGTTAGTATTATGCTATGTACTTAAATTGTTTATTTTCTATTTTGATTTAGACAATTAACATTATTTGATCGGAGGTTCCGAGATCAGAGCCCACGGGAGAGACGATGGAGTCCTGGAGTCCCCTGGATGAAGACCAAAAGATGCCTGCCTCCAGGTGGAGGTGAAGACAAAATAACCGGAATGCCAAAAGAGATGACTACTGTGGATTCAAGATTGCCAAGATGAAAGAGTACTCGAATGAACCGAATAACATCGCTGGTCGGGACATACCAAAAGAGACAAAACAAAAGTTCCGGCATATGAAGTTCCACGTATTTATTATTTTAATTATTTATTTTAATTTGTTATATTAATTATTTGTTTTAGTTAGTTGTTTTATTTCGTTGTTTTTAATTGACTTGGAAAATTTAAACTTAAAGTAATGCCACTTCCACTGAGAAGGCAAATGTGGAACATTTTATGAACTGATGGACTCAGATGAAATGTTGATTGCAAATTTTCATTGATGCACATGAATATTCATTTTGTTGGATTGCTATATTGTAAAAAAAAAAAAAGAACAAGTTGTTTTTAGGAATTGGCTTGGATTATAGCCAAGTTCTAAAAACAAAAGGAGGGTATATGTAAGGATATTTAGCAAACAGCACAGAGTACAGCACTACTACACAGGTAGCAAACAGCACAGAGTACAGCACTACTGCACAGGTAGCAAATTTTTTTCGCAGCACCACCACAAGGGTGCATTGCTATATGGGTTACCAGATTAACAAGGAAAGACAGGCTATTCAGTCAAAAACGATTTTAACATATAAGATGCAAATCTATTTTTACAGTTAAAAGCACACGTGCTCATTTAAAAATGCACACTATTTTTCACCTGAAATGCCTATGGTGCGAGAGACACATTTGAAAATTAACAGCTAACCTATTAACCATTAACCTGACTAATAAAACCTTATTTAACATAACCCACTAATAAAATGTGTTCTCCACTGCAGAATTAGGCATACTCTGAAAACCATTTAAATGTGTGTGCAGATTTTTTTTTCTTCTCTTCTCTGCCTGATTCTCCGTGTTTTTGTGCACAGTAACTGCAGGAAGAAGGAAGTCAGATTTGCAACAATTGCAAATGTATAAGCAAAGCTATTGTTGAGAGTAGGAGGATGAGAGATGATGGATTTCATTGGGACACGTCATACAGAGGGCTGAGATGAAAGTTTTAGTGGGCAGTATCGGGGAAAAAGACAGGCAGACATGTTTCTGCACTACTGGGGAAAAGACTTGGCTGTGGGACTCCTGACTGAATGCAGATCCCTGCGTCCTGCTACAGTCAAGATTTGGCAGTCGAGATTGGGGAGAGCTGAAAGAAAAACCTTTCCACTGGCTGAGGCGTTCCTATCTGAAAAAGCTGAGAATTCCAGGCAATGAACCCGGTTTGAGAAGGCAAGCGTTCCTTTTTGCTGGAGTTAATCCAAGGGAGCCACATTCACAAAGAGAACAGCCAAAGAGAACATCTAAAAAGATAAGGTAATGAGAAGTGTGGGAGCTGAGTGTGTACGGTAATATGCAGTCAGTGTAGGATTCCTGTGCATGCCTTAATCAAATGCTAATGTTGCAATTTGAGTTCTGTTCTCCGCCACGCTCTTTGCAGTGTGTCATAGACAATGCTTTTACTGTACCATTTTATTTATTTCTGTAAAGAGTGAGATCGTGTTTAAATGCAACTTTTATAATACAGAAAAATATTTGAAAACAGACGGGTGGTGTATTTAATATTTACCATTACAATGCCGATGAAGTGGGGGAGATTTTTAAACAGTGCAATGGTCATTTTAAGACAGATGTGTGCATGTCAGATTCAGTATGAACAGTTGTGAGTGATTGTAGCATAGCTCGTTGGAGGTACATGAGCCAACGGGAAGAGAGACTCTCAGAACATAGCTCCCTACCGTATATAAGGTAGTGGAAATTACCACAAGATTACCATATATAGCTCTCTGTCGTAAATAAGTCAGTGAGATCGCCCATGGTGGCACACTATCACTGAAAAATGTGGTTTTCCTAAAATATAGGTCTGAGGTCTCTCTAGTGATTACACGAAAAATCTAAGCAAAGATAAGGGATTTTGGACATTGGGGCCACAAATAAAACAAGGGAATTATGCTCACCAAAATACCACCAACCGCGCCTACCACCCACGCATACCAAATATGCATGCCTGGGTGCTGAAATAATGCATGTTCACTGTATTATTGTTGTACATGGCCCAATCTGAATACAAGGAGTGATTGTTGCTAAGTTATATTTCGGCGGTAAGAAAATACCGTCAGGCCCCAAATCTCCACAAAATACCCTACATATACCGTCCGCGCTATGCTCTGACAAATGTGGCTATGAATTTCAGTGCTGCTTATGTCTAACACTCACTCTTTTTTGCTCTGTGCACTTTCTACCTGAATCCCATCTTAGAGGCAGCAGCGTTGGAGGACAGACATTGATGGACTAGTTCCCTGTCCTTGTCCCATCCTTTAGCATGCCTTGCCTTATCCGCAGAAAGGGAGCCACTAGTATCAGGACAATCCTCTGCTTTGCTGCAATTAATTAGGCGGTCACACTCAGCTCAGGGAGACCCCCACAAACAAGGTGGCGCACACCCAAAGTGCTTAAACAGATTCAAATTTAGTGAGAACCCCAACCCGTCTCGAACCCACCCCAACAAATACCCTATGTCACTGATAGACTAGGAACCAGGCCAGGTGTACAGTAAGAATATATTTTTATTTAAGGTTTGACAAAACGGACAATCAACCAAAATCAACCACCAATGCTGTGGCACTACACAATATCACAACTCCAAATTAATTTCCGTTATGAAAACAACACAGGTAAAAGTTTGAAATATGCAGTCACAATTTACATCAGATTTAATTGCAAATTAAACAATGGGAAACATTCACAATACAATTAAAACATTGTTTTGCAACACACATTCAAAGGATAGGCAGTGCTTTGGGATTCTGGTTTGGGAGACAAGGGACTCAATGGGAAATTTTGTTTGCAAAACACATACCATTGAGATGTAATGCTTGGTAATTCTGGTTTGGGATGCAAGGGAGTAAATGGGGAAATTCGTTTTGGGATTATGGACATCCCCCTCTGGTAAAGGAGTCAGTGATTTCAGAAGGGCAATCACGCAAGTCTGTATTCTCTATACCGGTTCTAACACACTGGGCATGAACTTTGTTTGTTTCAAATTATAACAACAATCAGCCCGTGATTTTCTATATGGGAATTAATTGATTTAACTTAAATTCAATGCGGTATGAATCTTCACAGCTTCCCCCTTCCCCACAATATAATGGAAAGGATTAAGGCAGGCTGTTCCCAACACAATTCAATTTAAATGGGTAGGGTGATTTTCTACAGTGGAATTAATTTGAATTGGATTTAATAAGATGTGCTAGGGGTCTTCCCAGCACCACTCCCCTACCCTTTGATGGCATTTTGGATAGCTCTACTTACATGGAAGGCTTTGGTCAGGGAAAAACAGCAGGGCTCCTATGAGAACAGCACAGATCTGGTCAAGGGCATCAGTGAAGGATTTTCTCCTGCACCCAGACTCCCTCTGGGTCCTCAGATAGGGGCTCAGCTAACTTCTAGATTTCCCTGTCTCTGTTGTTTAGGTGGTGATGAGGATGTATATTCCCATACATTTACTATACTGGACAAAAAATATGAATTTGTCAAACCTGAGGTTAATGACCCGCTACAAATCTTTGTTGAATTTTAACATTGCTACTAAATGAACCTGCTCACAAATTGAATAGCAATATTTCTTTTTGACTACTGCTTCTGTATTTTAAGAGATTATGAATAGTTAAGACTAATTATTGACTAGATATATATCTCAAATTAGAGAAAAAAATCAATAAGGACGAATTTACATTTATTTCTTTCTGTTCCAGTTTAACACAGATGTCTTTGTTTGTATTTGTCAAAATCACCAGGTAATCATTGCACCCCCAAAATATAATACAATACTAGACAGAATAAAATCAGATATATAAAAACATAATTAATTCATTTTAGCTCAAAGTAAACATCAGTCAACTATTGTTCCTTGTTTAGATGTGTCACACTCATTTACTATGGTTAATTTACATGCACACTAATGTGCCTCTACACCACTGTGTTGTTGTTGGTAGTATTAGGCAACTTCCCGCTTTCAACTACAGCCATGGCCATTTGTGCAGTATGTGGGAATGTTCTTTCACATGAATCACACCACCTTTATTATCCATATCCATGGATATGGCAACAGAGTTGTCCTCAAGTACATCCTCCTCTCATGGTGTAATAAAGTTGCAGATCACATCAATGTTCAACTGAGTTATTGCCAATGTGGACAACCATGCACCTGTGTGCCAACACACCCTGTAGCACAGCACTTCCAGAGCCTGCTACGACAACGGCTTCATCCTCTGCAATGGAGGCAGCAGTGGAGGAGGAGGGAACATCCATGGGCACCTTAGATAAGTGTACACTACACACGTTTAAGTGATGTGCAGTGGAATGTGCAAATGATGCATTGTCACCAGAGCCAAATAGTGCAATAAACAGAGATTAATCTTGAGGCCACGACACATTCCATAGAGCGTGTCCACAACATGTATATACAGTGGTCAACTGAGTACTCTAATGCCATGGCATGTGTCATCATGTTGTGGGTCCACACATAAATGAGTCAATAACTGGACAAGCGACTGTCTATGTTGAGTGATGAAAACATTGTCCATGTTGAGTATCCTCCCTGCATACATACCCCTGGCCCTTGCATCTGCAGCAGTCACCCCTTAGCTGACAATCATCCACAACTCCCTGAGTCATGGCACCTTCACCTCACCAAAGGCATGTGTGAAGTCTTTGCAATAGTGAATTGACCGAGAGTGGACCCCAAGTGGCTCATTGATTTCTGCCCTTAAATGCCATTCTAGGTTTCTTCCTTGAGAATCCAGTGGGCACATATGTGGTGGGACCATGTCCTTCAGTGCTAGCAATATTGCTTAAGTGGTAGGTGCAGGCGCTTCACATACACTGCTAAAATAAGTACAATTGTGTTCCCTGATTGTTAGGTAATTAGCTTCACATCAAGTTGCTTTATGATGGGGGTAACTCACACTTCCTACAGACTGTCTTTACCTCGTGCTGGAAACAATGAGGGGGAGCAGGTATGTAAATACAAAATGGTGCAAGTATGTGGCAGTCCAATATTCCAATCATTGCTATGCTTCTTGGAATGGGTACTGTTGGGAGGAGATGTTGATGTAGGAGTAATCAGGGATAGTGTTGAATATCCTGATTATTTACCAGTAATCCCAAACTCTGAGGCCTTCTCTTCCTCTTTCCGGTCCTTACCATGTGTGGATATACCCAGCAATAAGGGGGTTAAGGTGCACACAAAAGATCAGAGACATACATGTGCATTGCAAAAGCAACACACTTAATAAAACAATTAGTCTTTGGCACAAGACAGCACAGCACAGCAGAATGATTGTCTAGGAAGACCAACCTACATTTTATAAAGAGTAATTAATGTCTTAGGGGAAGTCAAACTTTAATTCCTACAAATGCACCTCAAGTACTCTGCATTGGCTCATAAGGGGGTATATCAAATGCTTCATTAGCCATGCTAATGACTGTCCTACTCCATCTACTCTAGGTAAATGTGGATGTCTGCCTACATGCACACCCAGGCAAAAAGGTTACAAACAACTGGTCATAATAGCTGAAAACAGCCAAGTGGGCCAGGTACATGTTCATAGCCATAACCATATCCAGGGGCTGTACCGTGGAAGTACCAACCTCACCAGAGAAGTCACTAACAGTGGGGAGGACTAGATCCTCATGTATATGATATTTAGAATTGTCATTGGCCCAATAGCAGGGAGGGGGCTCCCGGACAGAACTCAGTTAAGGTTCCAAGACATCCAGTGCCCCAACTCTCTAAGGGCAGAAGCCATAGGCACTAGAAACAGACACTTGTAAGACAAGAGACTGATGTTAAGCTCCTGCAACTTCTCAAAGGATAGGTCCACAAAGGAACCTAAGAACCAGTATAAGGTCCCAGGTAGAGAAAGGCGAAAGAACCCTTGGACAGAAGATGTGTACCCCCCAAAGGAGGCAAGCCAGCAGGTCCTCCATAGGGACAATGGACAACAATAGTGGCCATTAAGTCCCTATCTGCTGTTTACTTAGCCCTAAGGGCAGAGGCAGACAACCACAAACCAGATCCCTCATAAAGAACATGTAGGCCCCATATATGTTTGCATGAAAGAGGATCAATTTCCTCTCAGAGACTCCAGAAGGCAAAGGACCACCATGCCTGGGATATGCCCTGAAAGTGGACAGATGACTGAAGCCCTGCAGAGCCAGGGGCAGGCCTGGAGAGAGGCCCACCTTCACCAGATCTACTCATTGAGAAGCCAGACTGTCAAGCACAATTAGTACAGAGATGGTCTTGTGTGGGTAAGCCACCTCAGGGGTGAGGGACCCAGGAACCTCAGGAGGGTGAAACTCTGAAGAGATACAGTATGAAGGGAAAGAAAGGCTTATGAGATCAGACAGGGGCCACCAGGATCATGTGAACAATGTCTCTCTTGGCCTTCAGCAGGAATCTGTGAATCAGTGTGAATTGTGGAAAGACAAACAGAAGAATAGGACCCTCGCAGAAGACTGGGCATCTGTTGCTGTTGCTTGAGGATATTGTAACATTGGCATGTAGTGTAGGGATAGGACATCACTACTGGAAGACCACAGGATGATGCAGAGATTCCAAACCTGTCACAGATCATCCTGATCATCAGGACACTTAAGACACAAGGATATATGAGGGTTGAGAAGACAGCGATTGTTACGCTCACCTGGCCCCCACAGGGGCGTCGATCAGACC
This sequence comes from Ambystoma mexicanum, assembly GCF_040938575.1. Classification (NCBI taxonomy): domain Eukaryota; kingdom Metazoa; phylum Chordata; class Amphibia; order Caudata; family Ambystomatidae; genus Ambystoma; species Ambystoma mexicanum. Next base: position 1,276,234,061 of record NC_090930.1, on the reverse strand, counting down.
CGGACAGCTGCGGTCTCCTCCAGCGTGAAGCGTAGTGCAGAGATGACAGATTGGACTGGCCCGCCTAATCTCGTCTGCTTGACCCGTAGAAGTATTCTCCTGCAAGTGGAGAAAGGGATTTAGCCACCCGTGGATTCTAGTAATGGCACCCCACTGTTCTCCCCATTAATCACCTCCGATATTCCCTTTCAGTAATCTCACCTTATGTTTTTGAATGATGAGCTCTCCATCCTGCGTGGAATGCAGGGGCGTGTAGATACCAGTTACTTCACTGGTTCGAAGGCGTTGGAAGAGTTCCGGATGAATATTGACTCCGAGGTTCCTGGCAAGAACCCGTAAGTGTAAAGTCCAAAGAGTTCAATATGTCCGATGTTCACTCTTGTCCCATTCCCTTCTTGTTTTGCAGCTGGGTCCAAGAGAACATTGTCTTGTGACAGCTGATGGCGTTCAGGTAAGAGTCTGTATTACCCAACACTGTCCGGTACAAGATGCGTGTATTTAACTTGTTGTTTTCTCTCTCCTTACAGGTGCAGCGTCAGAAGTTGCGGATATTAAAGAACAATGCCTCCGGTGATAAATCAGGTAAGTCTATGCTGGTGAAAAAGAGATTGTATTTGTTGGCTCTCTCGGCTCACCTTATATTTCTTTTGTCCCCTAGATGCTGGAGTTTGGCGAAGAAAATGATGGAGGCAGCGCCGAATCGGCAAAATGCTGTGAGGAATGGTGAGTATGGCGCGGCGCTGCAGCTGGCGATGCGACGCGTGCAGAAGTAATTTCCTTTCCAAGTTCGAAGACGTGATGGATCCGGAATCAGGTAAGGAATTAAAATAATGTCCGTGTTCTAACCTTTCCTTCTTCTTTTCTCTTTTTCTAGGAGCTCTAGATTCCAGGTGGGCGTGGCAGAAGACTGGATGCTGACTACAGGCACAGTGAGCGTTACGCTGCTGGATGCAGAATAACGCAAAGCATGTGCTGCTGTTCAGGCGTGGTTTAAATAGCCTCCAAAGTAGTCCCAGGCAAGAAATTCCCCCAGAACCACACCTGAGTAAAATAAAGTCCCTGATATAAAGTAGTCCCATTCAGGCCTCACGTTGGCTTGGCTTCATTGCAGCATGGTCTACATGTGGTAAGTAATGTACATGAGCCTGGTGCCTATGGCGCCAGGACTGATTTCCTCTATGAGCCTGGTGCCAATGGCGCCAGGACTGTACCCAGACAGCCCCTAGCCGGGGCTTCTGGGCTTTTAGTAAGCACCTGGATGCCTGCTCCCGGGGCTGATGGGCTTGGTCCGGATGCCCGGGGATAGGCATCATGACACAGATTGACCTCTACCCATTGCAAAATCCAGACCACAACTTGTTGTAGAGAGGGAAATCTTGTGGCATACTGGCGGTTTATGTCTACCATTGCCACTTAATTGTCCATGCAGATCTAGACAGCCTTCCCCAACATATGACAGGTGAAAGCACTAAGAGCCTTCCAAATGGGAGCTACTTCCTTCTCATTTCAGACTCTTTCTCTCTCCCATATAGACATTTTTTCCTGGAGGGCAATGGACATCATTGTAGCAACCTACTACATCTGCCTAGCATCCAATGTGAAGATGTGCGTCTGAGGTGGATGGACAGAGAACACCTGAAACAGGGGGTTCGCCTCGCGTCACCAGGCCAACTTCCTCTTGATAATGGGGGAGATTACTATCTGCCTAGTGTAGTCAATGGAAAACACATCAAAGTTGGGCAGGAGGTGGCAATCCAAAGTCATAGTCATTACAACCCCTGCAATTGTGTGCTCTAAGTCAAACTTTATGACTTGGCCCCTTGTTACAGTGAGCTGGTCCAGACATCACTGATGCGGTTTTCCCAGGTTGAGTAGCTGGAGGTGCCGACCCACTGGAGATAACATGTGGTGTCCTAGCCTCTTTAATTCGCCAAGTGGCAGCAGTCTCGGAGGGGGCTGCATAGCTATACATGCGTGCACAGTGAAGGACAGCAGAATAGAATCAACATTGAGCACATAAGCGAATCCCTGGCCTAACCATTGTAAACGGAAAGCTTTGCACAACATGTGGACAACACGTGGATGATGTACCAGGTACTCTGCAGGGAAGGAAGGTCAGAGGTAGGGACATAACAGTCAAGGAAATCAAGTTTATTTAGAATATAAAATTCCATCAAGCTTACAACAAATAAAATCATTTGGTGCCTGTAAACACTTGTGTACAGGGGCGTTATAAATGAAACATCATATAATTGTCAATGTAACTACTCACAAATTCATCAATGATAAAAACAATGCGCATGTGCACATATAATACAGATAAAAATCCCACCATAGTACATAGACATTAAATATAATCGTTATACAAAATATCGTATTAGATTTTTAAAAAACATGCTCATCCCTAGAAGTATATCAGAATCAAATCCCAAGGAAATCCTTTACATATCTATTGATTTTGACAATTTGGCTCTCGTGTTCAGTGGTGACTTGAGATACATGAAAAGTGACCAATCTGTTAATGGTGCACTTGCTTTGTAAAGATATATGAAAGCTGGTCTACACTGTTTGAAAATCCAGGGTCCACGAAGAGGGAGCAAGAAGTGATGACAGGCTATGGTATAAGATGGGCAGAAAAAGAGGAGTATGTCCTCAGTAAATCCTCAACATCTGCCATACATATTGGGCATTCAAAGTAATTCCCGTCCACTTTGCTATGATCCCATTTAGACAAATAAGATTAAGCCTAGCGGGCCTCATTATGAGTTGGGTGGTATTCCGGTGCTAAATCCACTGGAAAAAAAACTGCCCAATGGAATTAATGTTACCTCCGATTGGTCTGGCGAATTTAACGCCAGATTACAAGTGGTGGTGGTGTTAGTGCCCACTTATTTGGAGTCCATAGTACTGCATGGGGAATTTCTGCTGAATAATCGGAAAAATGTGTGGAATTACTGCATTCCACCGGCAGTAATTCTGCCGATTTCCCAGCAGAAAGTGGGAGGATTTACCTCGAGCATGATCCTGGAGGTAAATCACCCAGTCCAGGGCCAAACTCGTGGTATGGCAGTGCGGGAAAAGGGTGGTAATTCCATTACTGCCACTTTTTTTCCCACACCGCCATACTCGTAATGAGCTCTGCTACCTTTTTTTAGCCTTGTCTAAACAAGGTAGCCAGGAAGCTGACTCTATGAAAGAAGTATATAGCTTCTTATTGATTGCTTTTCCAGTTCCTTTTGTTTTCTATCCAGCTTGTAACCTAATTGAAGTGCATCAACAAACGAGTCAGCCATAGCTTAAGTGATGGTTGTGTTGGCAAAAAGAGCTTGAATGTGTATTGTATAAAGGGATTTTTTTACAAATGCAAGCTACGTTGTCTTCAAATTATTGTTTCGCTGCCCAACAATGATGAGGTGATTTCTCTAGTCAGCGCTGCTTTATCATTAAAACCAAACTATGTTAGGACTGCAGATTTCAAAACATTAATGTGTAGGTCTAACCCATACATTAATTCAACATAGGCATCCAACAGTTGTTACAGTGCTGGCAGAGTCCTTGCCAATACAACTGTCTCCTACGCATATGCTAGAATTTGGATGTAACATGATCCAAAATGCAGGACATCAGCATTGGTCTTTAAAAGGATGTTTGTGAGTCCATTTGAGTACCTAAACACTGTTGTGGGGCAAGAACACATCCGTGGAGCACTCCAGACTATGGAGTACAATGCCCGATCAAACACATGCCATGTTGGATATGTGTAAGCTTGAAAGGATATTAATAAAATCCGGCAGGCAATTTATGGATCTGGCACACTGCCATAATTTCCTCCTATTGACCTGGTCAAAAGCATTGCTCAGATCCATGAAGGCCATAGATATTGGCTCTCTTTTAATGCATGTGGGGTTGGCTGCAGTTTGTAAGCAGTTTGGTTGGTGGAGTTGTGGAGAGCAGACCTGTTCACTGGATCTCCTGGGAATTTCCATTGACTGAAGGATAGTCGCAGTCCTCTTTCTGTTTCCTGGATTCTGATGATTTTTTTTTCCATAAACACACTGTGCATGCACGGAGTGTTGCACAGTGTGTAAGAAGTGTGTTTGGTGGCGTTGTGGAGAGCAGACCTGTTTGCTGGATCTCCTGGGAATTTCCATTGACTGAAGGATAGTTGCAGTCCTCACTCTGTTTCCCGGATTCCGAGGATTTTTTTCCATAAACACACTGCGCATGTGCGGAACACTGCACGGTTTGCAAGCAGTGTGTTTGGTGTTTGGTGTAGTGTGGAGGTGTCTGGAGACCTTACCGGTAAAACCTTTGCCATAAATCATCTTGACACCATTAAATGCTGGTCGGATATTCTCCAACATATTACCTGTGATCCTTGTGGTCTTTAAGCCGCGCGTGCCAAGGGTTTTATGTTTCAGTGGAAGATTCTGCTCCATACCTGTCCATTAGAGCTTGAGCTCTCATTATCGTTTGATACATATGGCGTTGCAGTCGTGACGAATGCCTGCACATTTTGTGCTGAAAGCTTAGGTGGTACTCATTTGCAGTATAAATTTGAGCCTAAGTGGTGGGTATAGATACCGACCTGTACAGTGGGCTTTTTGCTTACTTGTTTCAGGGTCAGGTGCCATTTCTAACCCTCACTGAATACGCGCATACTCGGACTATATTGACTCTTTAAACCCACATGGTGACTGCAGATTGTCATCTTTGAACCATCTGGGTGTATTCCGGGTTAATATTTCTATACCTATGCTCCTGCTGCTCCCTACCCTTCTGGTGACTGTGGATTCTTTATAATTGAGCCATTTGGGTTTCATTGTTCTATAATCCAGAACTCTTACTGTCCTGTACTCCCTTTGTTGACCGCGGATCATTTCTTTGAGCCATTGGGGATTACTATTTTGACAAGTTTAAGCCTCGCATTGGGCACAGTGCTAGCTATAATGAAACTTCGGAGTAAATGGGTGGGGAACAAAAAGAATGGGACTGGCAAAGGTGAGGTGGCCACTACGGAAATGTGTACTCAGACTATTCCTGTTAAGGGAAACAAGATCACTGACTTCTTCACTGAACAACAGGCATTCCTTTCAGTGAGGCTGCCGATACCTCAGTGGAATTTGATAATAACAACTTGCTCCTGAATTTATGTTGCAGTGTGGAAGGACACATTTCTAACATGGAGCTTGTAAGATCCACAGACGCATCATCTTGTAGCAATATTGTTCCTATTCTGGAGTCATGTGCTCCTATTGACTTATCTGTAAATGCGAATATTCCTGCCTCGGAGAGACTTTCCTGTTCACCTTGTTTGACTGGTCTGGTAGACGGTTCTACTGGTATAAGTGCTTAAACCCAAGATCATGTACCCTTGCTGGATAATCACGAATGTGCAAATTACACTATTAGCAATACATTTAAGGAACTAGATTAACATAATAATGCTACAAGTCTGAAAATCATGCTGAAATTGTCACACAATATAGTTTGTCAAGTTGAGAAGAATGCTGAAATGCTGAAAGCTATGTTGAAAGTGAACACTGTGGGTAGCACTGTTGTACCTTTGTTATCTAATACAGACGTGCCATCAAAAACAAATCTAGCTGTCTCTGACCCTATAAACTACATTAGTTGAGATTATGGCAGGGAGTGATTGTAATGGGAAGGATGAGTGTCAAATGTCAAAAAAGGAGCGGAGAAGGAAGCAGAAACTAACTACTGACTCTAAGGTAAATCAACCCCTTTGGGGGTGGAGGGGTAGGTAAAAAAACAGCTTTGCTAGTGCAAAATAAAAAATCTCTCGCTAAACGTGCAAGAAAGAAGGCAGCCAGAAGAGCAAAATGGATAGCCCTCAGAGCTGGTAACCTCACAACTTGGCTGCTTGGGTCCTCAAAGCAAAAAGAAAAAGTTAAAGCCAATCCTATCACTATAGTACCTCAGTTCACTGATGATGATTCCAGTACTAGCTCCTCTGACCAAACTACCACTACCTTTGATAGTAGTATAATCTCTACTAAAACCCCTGCTCATAAGGTTACGGTGAGAGGCTGTGTTCTCGGGGAGCCCCATATTTTAACAAACAATTCCAAGGTGATCAGTGAGAGGGGTAACCATGCCGGAAACAAAAAGGCATATCTCCCTAAGAGATTGTTCACTATCTCATCCATCTCCAATTAAAGAAAAAACTACAAACAGAAGTAACCCTTTGTCGATCCTCAATTCGCAACTTGCATTGAGGATTGTCAAGGGCAGTGACTTCAAGTTTGTTGAACAGTGCCCTAATCTAATTACTAAGGTCCACTGTTTCTCAGAAGCAGTGGTAGCACTTATTTGTGTACAGCTCAGTTGAAAAAGAGTGGGTATGTGCTGGATGGTGGATGTATGGCGAATGAATATGTGAAATCTAATGGATGAAAAAACAATGATAGCGCTGGCCCACAGGATGCATCAAAAATCCCTGGCAGCAAATAGGCTACTGTGAAATCTCATTGGGAATGGCTTTGTTATTTTTTTTACCACCTGTAAATCATTCTAAATGAGGTAATTTATCCCTAATATCTTGGAATACACATGGTCACTGTCATCTTTTTGGACTTTCTGGCTCCTATAGTCTCCTTAACAAAGCTGAAATAATATTTCTACAGGAGACCTGGCTCCTACAATGTACTTGCTTTGATGGCTATGATGCTTATTACAATGGCTTGGCTATTTTGGTAATTAATGATATTGATTCTACCGAATGTATGCTGATGACAAGCAACCCTAATGTTCTCATGGTGGAAATACAGCTGGAGGGAGACTATCAAATTTGACTGATTAACATGTATGATCCCCTGGGAATGATTGTACGGTGGCTATTCAAATGGACATCTTTGAATGTTTAACCGATAAATATGCTGTTGATGGAAATGTCAATGCGATTCTAGGGGGTGATCTTAATGCCAATATCATTGGGCATACTCAGCTGAATTGTATGAATGCTGATTTATGTGTTGGTGTCCAGGCTAAATCTGAGAGGTGGAAAACATTTATTACTGATGTTGAATTACAGGTGGCTAATGAATTTGCTCAGACTAATTCACATATTGGCACTATGTGGTCCAATGGTTTGTATTCTTCCACCTTGGATTATCTGTGCCTTAGTGACAAGATTGTTGCTCTAATAGCCAACTTTCAAATACTTGGTAACTCTTTAGGTGATCATTCAAAGCTGGTTTGTGCTCTTGTGTTGGAGAAAGTTACAGGTCTATGATAAGATTGGTGAAGTTTCTATTAAAGGTATAATTGTAAAGGTAATAGGTTAAGCTGGTCGGATAGAAATCTTGCCAAGGCAAGCCTATGGAGTCGAAGACTAGGGCCGTTATTACGACTTTGGTGGTAGCCATGCCGCTATTGGTGGCATGGCTGCCGCCAACATCGGGTCCAGTTTCCCAGAATGGGGAATTACCGGGCCATTCCGAGTTTGGAGGGTCTGGTAATTCCTCCCTTCAGAAACCTGGGCCCAGACCTTCCCCATTCCCATTTCAGCCCCCATAGAGCTGAATGAGAATGGGAGAGGGAGCAAACAAAGGGCCGATTACAAGCGGCCCATTGTTTGCTCCCTCTTCCGCTCGCGGAACCCGCTCTGTACGTCTGGTAAAACCAGACATGCACAGCGTGTCCCACGAGGGAACCTCATAATCAGGTGTACAGGGATGACGGCGCCGGCACCTTTACCGGCACTGTTAACCCCTTACCGCCTGACTTATAATGAGGCCCTAGATGTTGAACACATGGCTAAGTTTACTGTGGAACAGATCACCTGTATGCAAGATATGATGCCAATGGGGGGAAAATGACTGCCCTATAAGAATGGTCTGCATAAACAGAGGCCATTTGATAAGGTGATATGCAGTATGAAGAAAATAATGCACAGAGAACTAAGAGCAAGAGATTGTAGTAATATAACTTTTGACGTACTCTCTACTGAGAAACGCAAGATTAAAAATACATATAGGAATTGGGTTCGTAGATTCCGAGCCTCTGATAACAGCATTAACTGGCAACACATGGTACGTTTATTACTTGATGGGGATACAAACAATTTCTGGGCTAATTATAAGTCAGCTACCAATAGTGGTAAGAAGGAACTTAGATGTACTATTGACACTCCTACTGGGGTTAAGTTTCACTCTGATAAGTTCAAAGGGGAGATGGTTTGCCTCGAGAAAAAAAAAAGAACAATACCTAATCTGATAATTAATTGTGATGATTTAATTCTTTTATTAAGCAATTGAAATCTTCTAGAGCCCCAGGCCAAGATGGTCTGTTTTACGTTGCTATCAAGGTTAACCATGAAATTTGGACTGATATTCTTGCAATAGTCTTCAGCAAGATAATTGACACCAGTGTGATTACTAATTCGTGGAGTACATCTAACATCATACCTGTGTTTAAAAATGGCCAATGTAATCTCCCGGAGAATTATCACCTTTTGGCCCTAACTGATGTGCCCAGCAAAATCTTTTGTACTCTGATCCTTAAAGTGATTAATGCCTGGATAGCCAGAGATAATATCCTCGATAGAGCCCAAACTTGGTTCCAAAAATGCTTATCCACCAAAGAAAACATCTTCATATTTAACACTCTGATTGAGCAAGCCAATTGTGGTGACAAGCTCCCCCTGTACCTGATATTCATGGACTTCTATTTTGCATTTGACATGGTTGATAGAACCAAATTATGGGCGAAATTAGAAATGTAGGACATGCCAGATCATCTCCTCTATGCATGTAAGATGATGTCCGGGAACAATACAGCTAGGTTCAGGCTGAACAACCAAGGTCTGATGTCGGGTCTGATCCCGGTCAGAAAGGGAGTCAGGAAGGCATGTGCTTTAGCACCTACATTCTTTAACCTGTTTATAGCTGATTGCAGGGGAATCTTTATGGAAAAATGTAATGCTTTCCCAAAAACTGGTAATTTCAAAATTGGGTGGATTGGCTTATGCCTATGATCTTATTATGTTTGACAACACCTATATCAGCATCTGTAACAGTACTAAGGCTGTCTGCGAGTTTGCTGAGTCAAATGATTTGAAAATAAATCTGGGGAAAATCCAATTTATGGCTGTTGGTCGAAAGTGCTGTACAAAGACTGTAATTTTCTACCCTTTGGGTGACAATAAAAGGGTCCCTTGGTATAAGTATTTGGGCCATGAGGCAATTGCAGGTAGAACAAGAGTGAATGAAATGCTACAACAAAAGAAAAGAGTAAAGTTATTGTCTACAATGGCTTCTGTGATGTCTTTCTGGAAGCGGACTGCAGGTTATAGTCTTCTCGGTATTCATAACATATACAAACATTAACTATCTGCAGCCTTTTTGTATGCGCTAGAGACATCCTATTTGGACTGGTCCTCTTGGGCTGACCTAATGGAAGGTCTTATTTGGAGAAGACTACTTGGGCTTATCAACTATACACCGATAGAAGCAGTCAGATTGGAGATGGGATTGATTTCTCTGTCCGCTTTTATTGAACTTAAGCTGTTTATCAAGATCAAACATGGTCAACCTAGTTCCCTCTTGTTCATCCTTCAAGCCTCATTAGAGGGTGGGAGAGTCGCTGCACTGAATACATTCTGGGATAGAAACCTGCAATTCTTTGGAAAAATAGGCTGGTCACCCAAGTGGGAGCATGGGGAAGGAGCCATGCTTAAGTCATTCAAAAAGTGTCTGGAGAAATGGGACTGGGTGATGAGCCATGAAAAGGTTTCTAGTATGAGGTCTTTGAATTTTTTCTCTAGGATGCTTTTTATGTATAAACAGCCCCAAATGTACTTAAAGCTATTGCCCTCCCCTGTCACATGTAGAATATTCCTGAACATAAGACTTCTCATTTGGATATTCTAGAGATTAAAGGTGCCTGGATGGGTATCCCGTTGGAGCAAAGGACGTGCAGAATATGCCTTGATAGACAGATCGTTGAATCTGCTGGACACTTTCTGACAAGCTGTCCAACCATGAGACTGGCCTATGAATGTTACCTTACTAAATTTGTGGGAAATCTTGAATGTATTACCAGAGAACTATTCTGTTTGAGATGTCTGTCGGGCTATAGCCAAGGCCTTTCTATCACCATTACTCAGGTTTGAAAAAGTGTCAACAAATATCTGATGAAATTTGAAGAAGTCAAATTGAGTAGATCTCTAACCTTTAGCTCTGATGTTTTGCTTCCCCCTCTCTTCTTGTTTCTTCTCTTCTTCTACGTTTGCTATGACTATTCTGTAGTTTCATTTGCACAGTCTGAATGTCTGAAGCTTAACATATGATATTACTTGAAACTGTATATAGACGAATTTAAGAAATATTTGTATTATTTGTGACTGATTTTAATCTATAATGCTCCTGTATTTTTCTTTCTTCTCTATTGTTGTCTATCTGCGAGGTTTGTATTTGTTTTGGGGATATATGTAAGATTTGTAAATGATGTGACTGCATCATTTTCATAATATTGTGTACATGTGTAAACTTTATGTTTTGATATATGGATCTGTGTTAAAGTTTTATAACTATATGCACAATACAGTTAAAGTTGACTGCAATTATATAGAGATTCAAAGTTTGGTAATTTGTCCCAAGGGCCACTCAAACCCCCAACTGATTATCTAGGACAATATGGTCCTCTGCTACCCACTTCAGTAGGCGAGACAGCACCACTCTGCCAAATACGTTTTGCTGGGAATGTAGCAGGGTGGTTGGTCTATACGCTCATGGTTGTCTCAGAGTCCTTTCTTCATATAAGGCTTGCTTCAATGAGACCGGGTTTGCCTGTTGATCTAATATTATATTAAAAACAATTGTGAGTACCGGAGCCCAAAAAATATCATAGGATTGATATACGTAAGAGGGGAAAAAATCTGGCCCAGCACTCTTTCCAATTGCCTGTGCTCGTATGCCCTCTAAAACATCCATATATTCGGCTGTAGAATACTGTGCTGTTCCATTTGCTGATCTCCATATGCCTGAACTATAATTTCCCTATTTGGGAAATCGTTTTTTTACGCAAACAAAGCAGTGAAATGCTTTACCCATACACTATTTTGAACGTTGGCCATTAATATATTATTCTGTGAGCAATGATTCAGGCCGTCATTTACTTTATTTCCCAAAAGCTTCTCGAGTTAGGGAGCAGAGCAGCTGATAATAGCTCTTCCCAAGCTTCAATATCAAGCTCTAATTTACTAGTTGAGATAGCGCTTTTGAAAGCAGCGCTCACTGTTATAACTTTGTGTGTGACTAGGGTAAATGTACTTAACACTTTCATCATGGCATTTTTTCTTACACTCCTTATTGAACTGCCCAACTGTTCTCCAACCCTTATGTTCCTTGCACTCTGCTACAAAGTAGACCCAATACTCAACATAAGATGAAGATAGTACTGTAGGGTCATTTCTGATTCAGTTCCACAGGCCAACAATGCATATAAATCCCCTCTATTACTACCTGCAATCGGCTGTGGGCATCAGGGACACCATCAGGGGCAGTGGTCAGCCTAACATCACATATTTTCAGATTAGGGAGTAGGTGAATAGCAACCTCATCCACAATGTCCTTCCTGAAGAACCTACAGCCAAATTACTCTGGATCTCAGGCAGTCCTTTTGGACTTGATGGAAATCAGGTTCAGGGAAACCCAAAGGAACAGCAGGTAGTATGGGCCTTAGATGAACAGGTGTAATTAAAATTAGTCAAGTGTCAATTGCCATGTTGACTATCTCTGTGATCATAGCTCTATGTTGTATCACAGAGATAATAAGTCACAATACCAGCTCTGAGGAAAGGAGTCCAAATGTATATGGCCCCACAGGCCTTATGAAGCTTTTATAGGAAGAGGCACTGGTATAAAAGTTCCACCAATAGCTCCCCTCCCACTCCATGGACTGTGAGAAAGAATGGAATGTGTGCCCCCGCATTTATTATGGAGTGTAATTAGTGTAGCACACTTCAGATGGCTGCAGGTATTCCAGCCCCTGGCACAGTGCACTCAGTTGCTCAAGAAGTAAAGTTGGCCAGCCAAAGCCCATCCCCCAAGCTCTGTTCCTTAAATGGATGGCCTTTCCAGGCAATGGGGAGCCTCCTCCCTGCCCGTAGTCTAGTGCTGGTGAACAGGCATCTGCCAAGACAGGGAGGGCACCTGGCATATTGAAAGCACAACAGAAGTAGGACCTCTCAGTGCACACACAATAGTACAGTGTCTAATTGTGCCTCCATAACCTGGCATGCTGCCCCCTGCGACTAGGCCAGTTAGAAAGCAAACCAGTGCATGGGGACATGTTTCCACTGCAGCAGAAACTGAAAACAGTAGCGAAATAATACATGTAGGACTATTCATTACATTGTGCTATTTCCATAGGGACAAGAGGAAACGTGAAAGTGATGTTGGCGGGGGATAACTGTTATCCAATCCCTGCCTTGAGGGATGGTCCAGGTTCATGTCATTCAGGGGAAATGTTTGATTTGTAAAACTGGGAGCTCCTGTCCTTAAGGTTTGTTAAGAGAAACATGGATGCGGTGGTAATGATAGTCACTCAAGCCCCTTCATGTTGACAGTACTGTGAGGAGGAAGAGTTGGTGTAGTAGCCATGTGGATGAGGAGTGCAAGGTTGTCATGGAGCACCTTTATGTTGGCAGTACTGTGATGAGCAAGAGGAAGAATGAAAGTAATGGAGGTTACCAGTAAGATATTTCTCCTCTGTGAAAGATAGTCAGCTAAAGACTCAGGGTAAGTCTCTCGTAACCGGGACTAATGTCTGGCAGAGGGACTCCCAGGACCCGCCTTGTTTTTTGCATATTTAAGTAACTTTGGGTCTCACCCTAAGTTACTAGGGGAATTCAGACGTGAACCCCTTGCTCACTATTCTTAGAGAGGCACAGCTCCACCCTACTGATAAGGTCCAACCAGACTGAAACACGTGTCTGGGGTTGCTGTTGGTAATCTTGTTCAGAAGAGAATTGCTTAGCATTTCAGTGCTGGACTGCCCTAGGCAGGACAAAGACTGATATATTTTAGATATTTCTCCTCTGTGAAAGATAGTGAGCTAAAGACTCTGGTTAAGTCTCTCGTAACCGGGACTAATGTCCGGCAGCGGAACTCCCAGGACCCCCCTTGTTTTTTGCATATTTAAGTAACTTTGGGTCTCACCCTAAGTTACTAAGAGCATCCAGACGGGGACTCCTTGCTCACTATTCTTAGAGAGGCACAGCTCCACGCTACTGATGAGGCCTAACCAGACCGAAACACGTGTCTGGGGTTGCTGTTAGTACTCTTGTTCAGAGGAGAATTGCTTAGCATTTTGGTGCTGGACTACCCTAAGGCAGGACAAAGACTGATATGTTTTCGATATTTCTCTCCTCTGTGAAAGATAGTGAGCTAAAGACTCTGGGTAAGTCTCTCGTAACCAGGACTAATATTTGGCAGAGGGACTCCCAGGACCCCCCCTTGTTTTTTGCAGTCAAAGCCTGAAATGTTTCTGATTTGTTAGATTTGGTTGCTCTGTTGATCTCATTCATGGTAAAACAGGATCCTTCTTATCCTCCAAATTGTTTCCTGCTAAATCAAACAAAAGTCTAACTTAATGTAATGACAGCCCTCCTAGTCTCCTCTTCAACTAGTTGACCTTGGAGAATAGCTAACAGAAATTCAGTGCACAAATGGCCTAGTTTTGACAAAGGAATTTGCATGGTAAAATTCCTCCCATGCATTGTTAGACAACCCTTTTTTCCTTTAATTGTATTCAAACAAGCATGATGCTTGGTGGGCTTGTGAGCTGAGGCTCATGAGCAAACTCATGGAAAGAATGTGAAAGGTTTGGGATTTATATGGAAGCTGTTGAAGTGTGTACCCTCTCGCCCATTCTCGTACATGCTAAATGCAGTTTCTGTGAATAAATACACCTAAACAAACCTTCATTGGTGCAATGCCATTATTATAACAAGCGTAGTGCTCACAGAGTGCTGCTGATGGCACACGGCTGTTTTGTTCCCAATGCACACAGACTTGGTGGAAGAATTTTGTTTCTCTACGGGCACAATAAGCAGCTACACTCTCTAGTTTAAATATTCTATGGCAGCTCGAAGTGCCGCAGAGTGCTCACTGAGTGCTGTTTACAGTGGACAGCTATTTTGTTCCCAACACACACAGACTTGGCTGAAGAATTGTGTTTCCCTATTGACACAGTAAGCAGCTACACTCTCTAGTTTAAATACTCTGTGGTGGCAGGGAGCACTGCAGAATGCTCACAGGGTGCTGTTGATGCCCCTCAACTGGGTCGTGGCTCGATAAGGGAAATAATCAGTTTGGTGAGTAGTGCCTGATTTTGTTCTGTCACAATATGTGTGATCTTCATAGCAGGAACATGAATGTGAACCAGGCACACAATGTGGCATTTCTGGAAACTGCACATGCCTTACCACTGCCTGATATGCCAGTGGTGCCCTCCACATCAATAGGTCTGGCACCAGGGTCAAACTTGAATAAGGAGAAAAACAGCTAAAATGACGATTGGAGGTGAAGGAGCTTGGGGGAACTATGGAACACTGGGCTGATCTGTTCTTAGCTCCCTAGATCTGGTTAATTTCTTGCAGCCTGTTGTTGGGGTTCCAGTGGGACGATGCTACTGACGTCCCAGGGGTTTAATAATTGGAAGTTTGGGTTATGGAACCCGGTTGCCTTGGCGCTGCATAGGGTGGGTGCCAGAAGGTATGTTAATACCCTAGATAGGGTCTCCAATAATTCAGGACATAGTTATAGGCTTGAGCTTAGTCGATTTAATGGTTTGTTGGTTTGGTTACGATACTTGCCATGGCTAGGCAGACATGGTTGTACACATTAGGGTATACATGTCATGCTGTTTGCATGTCTAGAGTGCCAACACGTGTTTCGACCTAGGGTCTTTCTCAAGGCGTGACTCAGGGGCCTGATGGGTCCTGGGCGTGAATGGCTGGCGAGGTAGGAGACTTCCACGCATGCACACAATCTCCCGCGCAATAGGTGTCTGCAGGACAGCTGTCGTGTCTGTGGCCGTCCGGGGATGTCATCATGTGACTGCACCTGCGCTGCACATCGGGAGTATCTGCGGACAGTGTCCATACTCCTGGATGGTTTAAAACTGCATTTTGGGCCAATCTAGGGTGTTTCAAGCTGAACCGTTATCCTTGCAGAGCTCCTAGACCATGTCTTAGTTGATCTGCCAACTTTTTATAACTTACAAGCCCTACGTGGTGCTCGGTAGTCCACGGACAACCGCACTGTCTGCAGACAGCCCCTCTAAAGGGACCCACCAACTACTGCTCCTCATTGTGAATCTGGCTGTCCAGGAGAGAGCATCTGCTGCTGGTTTTGCTGTGATCTGTGATTGTTGGAGACAATGGGCCTCATTACGACCCAGGCGGTCCGGAAATAACGGTGGCGGTAAACCCGCCGCCACCGTTGTTTCCGGACCGCTTGAGTCCGACCCCTGCAGGCGGGAGGTGATGTTCCCGCCAGGTCTGACCTGGCGGGTTTAACACCTCCCGCATGCAGGCGGACGAGGAAACACCGGGAGCATTACGAGATGCTGCCGGTGTTTCCATGATCCCAATTTCCATCGAGTCCCGTAGGACTCAATGGGAATGGGGATTTACACCATTCCGCCTCCGTGATTCCCAGAAAACCGGGGTTGTAATGCCCCGGTAATTCCGGGAATCACAGAGGCGGAATGGTAATACGAGTCCGGCGTTAACCAGGCGGTTTTTCCGCCTCGGTTAACGCCGGACTCGTAGTGAGGCCCAATGGCTTCTACTATGGCCACTGCAGCTGCACCACCACTACCACCATCTGGAGGGCCTGGAGAGGGGAACAGGCATGGTGATACAGAAGTGGACCAAGAGGAAGATGAGGATGAGGTACTGCAAATCCCTCTCTCCGGCACCCGACATGAATCCTGGGTGTGGCAGCTTTTTACCACTGTTGGGGTTGTACCTAAGGCTCGGGCAGAAAATGTTTGATGCACTGAGTGCAAGGTTGTACTCAGTCACTGAAAACCAGGTCTGTACAGCTATGGGACCACCTCCATGGGACGACGTCTCAGCTCCAATCACAAGACAGCAGTTTGTACCTTTCGCAGAGATGAGTAGGCTGACAGCCACTACCTAATCCTCATCATCTGTTCCTGCCACCACAAAGAACACTCCTGTGGGGCAGAGGATCCCTGCGGAAGCCTCGCAGGCCATCCATAACAGAGTTGACACTTATCTTTTGAGGGTGACAGTGCTGTGCATGTACTGTGACACACCGCTCTATGGGGGGAGCAGTTTCGGAGTGCTTTCGAGGCTGTGGTCAAGAAGCATGTGAAACCCTGTCCCCTACCTGATTAAGGCCCACCCAACATCTTCCTCTCTCCACCTGTCCCTTCATCTCTGTGGTTGGTGCCCCTCCCCTCCCTTTTCTCTCCTTCGAAAAAAAAGGCAACAAAAATATAAAATACAAAGAATCCTCCCAAAAAAAGGTTCTTTTCAGAGTCGGCTTCAAAAACATTTAACTCTTTTGCGTGGTAAAGTGGAGGCTCTGAAAATAACCTTTTTTGTATTTACTGATTTTAAGAGTTTTTTTCAAGGTTTAAAGTAAACTAAGCAACATTCTACTAAACTAAACTTTTTCTTTCAACTTGCAACAGTAGCCATTTTGTTTTCACTGTGCTTCCACCTACTGGAAAATGCTTTCTATATTTACAAAAAGTGCTGTTTTGCCGGAAAAGCTGATTACCAGCATTGGTAAGATGTACTCCATCCCTATGGAAAATATTGTCAATGTCAAATTTAATATTTTCATTATGGAAATACGTCAAGCCAACATCTCCCAAAAATGCACACACAGCCTTGTTGACATTGTGCCTCGCTATTTCCATTTGTGGACCAAATGAACTTGAGCGCATCCACATCTGTCTCCAGGCAATGCGAGAACAAATCAGTCAAGAATTCGAGAACATTTTCTTCAATTTGCCAAATGTCACCTTCATTGCAAACTGCAGTGGAATTCTAGTGACATACCCTAAATTGTTGCCTCCACAATGAACAATAATAAAGTCCAGATGTTGCAATATGACCAAAATGGGAGCAGGTCCACCCACTTCATGTCACATACTCCATACCATTGCACATGAACATCATGAAATCCAAGATTTTCAGCCACTCCACACTGCTCTGCAAACACCTTCAACCAATGTATCGATGAGTCCCCCAAATTCCAGACACTCTGCCTCCTGGAAGACATAGCCATAGCCATCTGCACTCCTCTCAGCAAACACACCTTCTGCCAGACTCTCAACTTGCATACCACACCCAAGAAACCTTATTGGCTAATCCCCTGGGTTGCAAAATCCCATTTCCATGCCTGGCATCCTCAAAAGACCCAGATGTGACACGTTCCATCCCCGGACTTCTACGGTGTCCACGGACAGATCGTCCAAATGGACAATCCTCAAAAGACCCAGATGTGACACTTTCCATCTCCGGACATCTGCGGTGTCCATGGACAGATTGTCCAAATGAAGGGGGTAGGGAGAGAAATTAAATGCAATGTAAGTTATTTACTCCTTAGTGGTTGCTCTGAAAAGAACCTTTCTTTTTTTCTGTTTTGATTTTTGGGGCGGGGGCTTTTCAGATTTTATTTTCTACAACTACTCACATGCACTCTACATCATTTTCACAAGAACTGAATATTTTCAAGAAAGATTGCATTGCCAAAATCAGTAAAAGTCATGCCATCACTGAACCAATTATGTCCACCATCCAGCAGAACGTTCTCATTTGGGAAGTATGTCATCCCAACACCATTCAAAAATTAACATACCCCTTTGTTCACAATGCGCCTTCCTGCATCGTGTTGAGGACAAAGCACATTGGTGCATCTCCATAGTGCCCTAGGAGGTATGTGTGAAAAGATTTTCTTTCCACATGGAAATAGTTCCATAAGTGTTTTCAGCATATGTTTCAATGCAATCTGCAAAGATATTGCACTGATGTAGCTCAAACTATGTCCTCACAATGCACCACAATGATATCTGGACATTGGAAACGAGACATATTTTTTCAATGTGCAAATAAAGTCTCCCAGTTTTGGCCATGCACACCATACCATGAAACCTCCACTCCTGTCAATCCAATATTAGCAGAAATGCTACACATTTCTGTGTACCTTTTCAGATTCACCATCCAAGAATCTCCCACCATCCACACAGTAAGCCTTCTCATCTGAACAACCACAGCCATCTTCCCTACACAAAGCAATGAAAATAACTGCTATCCTCTCTTCCTATAAAGCACCTCATTGGCTAATACCCACAGTCTGCTTTCCATGCCAGGCAGGCTTAAAAGCCCCAGATGTGGCATGCCTTTAATCTTTGCTCTGTCCGGAGACCCCTAACACAGAGCAGCCCATTTTCCCTTTCCACTTTAATCTTTTTAACACTGCCTCATTGGCAAATTTCAAGCAATCACACAACCTTCCACCAATCACATCCAAAAACTCTACATCTAACTGAGATATCAGTTCAACACTTCAGATGTACTGTTGAACACTCAGAGTACATGTCTCCTGCTACTCCCAAGCACCTGCATAAAAAACTCCTATAAAAATCTCAAAGATTTCTATTTTCAGATCCAACCACATCTGCATCTATCAACACAAAGTACATGTATGCATATATATTTTTAAATTCAATTTCCAACTCTTTTACAAATGCATATAAACAGGGTTCCTGGCAGTTAGACTGCATCAACCTACCGAATAATCATACTCTCATTTGTCCCACCTCCTGACATCAAGTGGCAGTTACTTACAATGCTGTATGGTTGCAAAGTCTTTTATTAATGAGGATTTTCATAATAGTTTCAAAATACATATTCACAATTTCACCAGCACTGTCTGCATCTTTTTTGTGAAAGAAAAGAAAACCACATTTAAAACGTTTCCACTGTATGTTTAAGTGCCAGACCCTTTATCAAAGTTCAATATATTACCAGTACATGCATACTTGCCAATATGACCCATTAAAATTTACCAAGTGTTATTTTTTTCATTCATTCTGTCACTTTTAACACCACTTCTCCCACTAACAAAGTTACACTAAAACTCCCACAATGTAAACTCAAAACGAAAACTACATATATGTTACTAAAGCATGGCATGTACATGGAATGAAAAATGGCAAAATGCAACGCGTTTACAAATATTTATTTCAGCACCATTTCAAGTAAAACAAAGAAATGCATGTTTACATTTACAACAGTGCTGTGTGTAATTTTTAATAAATACATAAAGAAAATGGAAAAGATTTTTCCAACATTTTGCAATAACACTCATTGTGTGCAATTTCATTAACTTTCCCGCAAATGCATACGTGCTAACATTGCCCTTTCTAATCTGTATGTGCTTATTGCCTCCTCGATTTTTCTCTGCTTTCTGGAACTTGCAGTGCACCTTTTCTAGTGTAAATATTGCCACCACAACTCCCACAATACAAACAAAAGAACTATCATTTAATAAGCAACTACACATTACAATGCATCACATTTGCAAGTATGCATGTACTGACAACATAACAAACCTTCACACAAGTGCCACTTTAAAGTGTTCTACAAATATTTTCCATCTCCATTTCTTTTTTTATAAATAAAAGTTACACACAGTGCTGCTATAAATCCACAAAACAATTTTATTACTTTCATGTACAGCCTCCCAAAAAGGACAGCTTTTTACACACTCAGCATTTTCCATTTTGAATTGTATAAAAATATGACACTGGGCCTCATTAGGAGGCAGGCGGCCACGTAATGAACGGTGCCAGTACGGGACCGGCACCATTCATTACGGGCTGCCCTATTATGAAGACTGCTTCGGGACTGCTAAGGAACACCTGGTCAGACAACGGGCCTGTCATTAACGGGCCCCTTGTTAGCATCCTCCCCATTCCCATTCAGCCCTATGGGGCTCGAATGGGAATGGGAATGGTTTTTTCCAGAACCCAGAAAAGGGCAATAACTGGGTCCGCCAAGGTCAGCATGACCCGGTTATTGCCCTTTTCTGGGCCCCAGAAAAAAATAAATACCGGCGGCAGCCGTGCCCTTAATAAGGGCCCCATTCCCGTAGATTTCTAACATTTTCTGGCACCTGACTTTCCAGGTCAACAGAACCTGTAATGTCCTGGTGGCACTGGGAAGCTAGCTGCCGAAAAATGTTTAGGAATCTGGTGGCAACCCATCTGCAGCAACGGCAGGGTTACCACCATGCTCGTAATGAGGCCCAATGTTATTAACTCATCTTCCCTACAACTCCTCCTACAGTCATAAATAATGGGCCTCATTACAACAGTGGCGGTAAGACAACAACGCGCCGGTAGTGCTCACATTACACCACATTACAAGTTCTGCTTGTGGGGGCTACTCTGCACGCCTGGTCAGACCAGGCGTGCAGAGCAGCACCTGCGAGCAGAACAGGATGGTAGCAATGGTACCGTTAAGAACAGTACCGCTGCTACCATCCTCCCAATTCCCATTTAGCCATATGGGGGCTCAAATGGAAATGGGGACATACCGGCTCTGGGTCGCAAGCAAGGGGAATTACTGGGCAAGCAAAGTTCGGAATGGGCCAGTAATTACCCTTTCGCGGGACTCAGGGCCGGACCCGAGTTTGGGGGTAGCCATGCCCTTATTAAGGGCATGGCTGCCTCCCAACTTGTAATGATTCCCAATGTCTTCTTGTACTAACATTCCTTTAACATTACCATGCATACCCACTAATTTTCTTCTTTCACAATTGCAGTGAAGAACAACCTCCTGGAAGCAGCAACCTGAAGAAACCTACTCTTCGTATCCTACAAAGTAAGTGTACTAATGTAGTAGTATTCCTTCTGTTACTCATACAGCGCAGTGTAGCTGCATATTAGCCTACACATTGAATTCACTCTTATTCATTAAACCTCAGCATGTGCACTCTTTGTATTCCCATCTGAACACCATTACCAGAACACCCACTATTATCCTGAAAACATTGTAATGTCCTTACTTATTCATTCACACTACCACTCTCTTACACACTAACCCAAGCCGTTCACACATCTACACACACAGCTACTCTTACAACCTTCCCAACTGCAACTAGCAGCCCATTGCACAATCACAAATGCCTCTATTTATGTCTGCCCTCATATTCACACACTCATTCACAATACACACAAATATATTCCACAACTTTCAAACCCATACTTTCTTTTTTCTCCAACAGACAGAACAGAATGCCTACTAAAAAGCAACTCTGTAGAAAACAAAGAAAATATAGAACAGATAAACATAAAAGCATGCCAAATACTCATCCATCTGTAGCAGAATG
Organism: Ambystoma mexicanum; assembly: GCF_040938575.1. Taxonomy (NCBI): domain Eukaryota; kingdom Metazoa; phylum Chordata; class Amphibia; order Caudata; family Ambystomatidae; genus Ambystoma; species Ambystoma mexicanum. The sequence goes on along the minus strand of NC_090930.1, from coordinate 1,276,212,654 downwards.
TATAGCAAATATTCAAACAAAACTGCTCATGCAGTTAGTCAACAAATCTGAACCAGCTACCACTAAAAAAATGATGGCCCCTCCTAAAAAAATAAAAATGTAGAAAGAAGAATAAAACTGCTAATGATCCTACCACTATATCTACTAATGTTAACGTAGCCATAGTTAAGCATTCAAAAAATAAAGAAAATGCCACGATAGAGTACTTCTCAATCTTATGAAAACAGCTGAAAAGTTGCGTTCAACCCTTAAAAATGACTGCAGAAGACTAATCCTGCAAGCTATCCTCGACAGCGCAATTCTGCTCAAAAGAAAATTGTTTATATTAATTTTTACCAGAATGAAACCACTAACAAGATTAATCAGTAAATTACTAAAAGTACTTCTAAACATTAGCAATGTCAACATAGATACCTTTGCAAACTTCTGTGAATGTGAATGGATACACACAAGCAGCACAGAACCATATTTTAATGAAGAGGCATATAGAACAGAAAAACCCATGCTAGAAAACACTATTATGGCACAAGAAACCCTTATTAAAAAAACATCTCCAACAAACTTTCAATCAACTGTTCCTTCCACCCAACCAATCTGTCCAGTTTACAATGGGCCGCTCAATGCGTAACATAAGGCAACAATCCTTCAAATCTTTACTACAATTCCTCAATCACTGTGTGAAAGTAAAAGACAAAATTTGAATAAAAACTTTACAAACCATGGTCAACTACACTGCACTGAGAGGACCTTCATTATCCTGCATTTCGGAACCTGCTTGTAATTCACCTTCCATCACATCAAAATGTTAGCAACACACCATTCCACTATTAGGAATCTTCTGCAGAGACTGTACTATGCAAAATGTCCTGCTTTACAATTGCAACATTTTAATAACATTCTCCTACATGGGACAGCCAAATAACTCCTTCAACAAATAGAATACCTCCAAAGTAAATATTTTGAAAGTGAAGATTATTTAGAAAATGCAGTAACTTTAGAGAAGATTAGCGAAAACCTTACAAACTTCAATCTAATAAACACATACAAAAAAAAAATAGCAAAAATTGAAAGCACATTTGCTGAAGTACCAAACCATGTATGCGTGTGTTGTTGCAGAACATTTTATAAAAGGAGTACAAAATTGTAGATTTGACTTACAAAATAGAAGACAATGGACCTCATTACAAGTTTGGTGGTAGCCTTGCTGGTAAAACTGACAGGCTGCCGAAAAACTTGAAAATCTTTCCGGCCCCTGGTAATGTAGAAATACAGGGCCATTACAACTCTGGCGGACCCTGTATTTCCCCATTGCCAGGGGCTGGAAACTTTTTCCTCCCCATTGCCATTTGACCCCAATAGGGCTCAATGGGAATAGGGAGGTCAGATGCACCAGCACCATTCAAAATGGTGCCAGTGCATCCGACATGCTCTGCTCACGGGTGCTGTTCCATCAGCCAGGTTCGACCAGGTGGGTGAAAAGACACCCACAAGCAGAACTCGTAGTTTGCCAGCTGGTAACTACGGTACCGGCAAGCTTACCGGTACCGTAGTTACTGGACTGGCAAACATGCAATGAGGCCCAATGAGGAATCCCAATGGTTTCAATGAGCTCTATATCTTACAACAGAAATAAATGCAAAATAAGTGACCCGTTCATACTTTGCACATACTGCAATACAAAGCTCGATAATAACCAAATGCCTTCAGGTGCTGTCACTAACAACATGGAAATATTCCCACTTCTAAAACCTCTCCAACAGCTTAATTTGTATGAGAGCATTATAATCCAAACAGTACACCCATTTCAAGCTATAATATGCCTTCAACCCAAAACAGCCAAATTGCCTTCTGATTTACTAAAAGGCATTTGTGGCAAAGTAGTATATTTGCATTAGATCTTAATGAAAATGTAGAATCTCTAGGAGTGCAACGGCCAATAGATCAATCTTCGATTACCCTAGTTTATGGTGTACCAATGAAAGACAAAACAATTTGGTTACAAGTAGTAGACTTAAACAAAGTTAAAAAAAGCCCTACAATATCTAAAAGAAAACAATGAGTACTACAAAGATATAAACATTGAACAGAACTTAAGGGAAACCACCCAAATATCTCAGGATTCATCACCAACTAGCCAATTTGAACTTGTAGATGCTATTACTGCATCCAATATTTTAGACCAGTATACAATTCACCCACTACACTCCAAAGACACAATAGACGATGTATTAGAAACATAACAAATGCGTCAAGCCAAAGGCAGACCCTCCAGCTTATAGCGATTTTGCGATCCTGCAAAATGCCGCAAAAACGGCCGTTTTGCGCAAAATGCCGCAAAAACGGCCGTTTTGTGGAAAAACAGCATCTTTAAAAAAAAATATATATATATTTTTACTTTTTTTTTTTTCAGTAATCTGCAAAAATTACTGTTAAAAAAAAAAATAATACTTAGGGTGCCAGGTTCTCAACTTTTTTTTACACAAGAAATGAAATGCGCTAACACATCTCATCACTTGCGCCCCAAAAAAGTGCAGCCCAATCCACAAGGGACACATGAATGGGCACATTTTATATGCGCGCCCATTCATATGGCCTTTTTCACCTCCTTGATCAAATAAAGTGACGTTACTGTCAATTTAAAAGCGCATCCCTCATTTCCAAGCAAGATGCACTTTTAAATGTGCAGAAATTGTAATCAACCCTACGCGCACGGGATGTGGGGCTGCCACTGCATGACAGGGTCTTTCCTGACCCTGTCATGCATTTCTTTTAAGGTATGAACCGCTGCTGTGTCGCTTGCATTTCTGTTCCTCAAACAGGATAAAAATGCATTTTTTGGGTCGCATTTTACAGCGGCAGGCACCTGGAGGGCCTGTCCCTGTGAAAGTCGCTGGGAGCTTGCAGAACACTGTCGGGAGAGCAATTCTATTCAAAGTACTGCCCATTTTGATGACAAAAATCTATCGAATGTTACAATTTGACCTATTTCGTGCAGTACTATTTGATCGATTTTTATAAATACTGAACATGTGTTGGGGGGGTGTCACCCGCTCCCCATGTTCAGTATTTTTGGTCTAGGGTGGTTGCAGAAGGGTTTTCCCCTTTTTCCTCAAAATTGGAGGCAGGGACAGAAAAAAAGAAAATAACGAAAAAGGGACCCTGCGGAGTCGGATCCGACCCGCGTTAGAGGGACGGATCTGGCACCGCAGGGCTGCAGGGGAAGCAGCAGCGACCAAGCAGTTAAGTAGGGGAGTGGGTGGGGTGGTGATGAAAGGTACATTTTGGGTTGTTTGGCTGAAGTACAAATCAATTTGCAGCAAAATTGACTACGGTCAATTCCGCCGCAAATAATTACACTTCGGTCAAACAACCCAGAAGACAATTCAAGGCAGCTGGCCAGTGCACAATTTGTGCTACAGCTCAAGCCTGTGGAAATGCGCTGGTCACTTTTGAGAATAAGGTGACCTGATCATTTCCAAAAATGGGTTGTCTAAAAATAGCATATCCTCCGTTCTTTTTTTAAATGCCCCATTATTTGAGGAACTGGGACAAAATCTACATTTAAAAAAAATAAAAAAATGGTTACACTATGAAAGAGAGGGAGAGTGATGGGTGAGATGTGAAGTAATAGGCAAGAAAGCAGAGGGAGAGCAGTGGGTCAGAGGAGGAACCGCTGCACAAGAGAGCAGAGGAAGCAGTGATGCGGTGGGCCAGAAATCTGAGAGCGAGCAGAGGTACAGAAAGTAGAGGGAGCGTGTGGTCAGTGAGCCAGAAAGCAGAGAGGAAGCAGTTGGCCAGAAAGAGGCAGTGAGCTGCAGATTGGGAAAAAGGGTGAGGGAAGAGTGCGATAGAATGGGAGAAAGGATGCAAGATGCAGAAGCAGCACAAAAGAATGAAGGACTGTATATTGCAGGAGGAATTGTAGAGTGCAGGGTGTCAGTTGGGAGTATGATTTGGAGTGTGGCAGGAGCTGGGCAGTGCAAATTGTGACTTGACAGTGTGACATAGCACGTGAGTATTTGTATGACAGAGTGAGAGGTTAAGGAATGTAATTTGTGATGGAGAGTTGGTGAGATGTGTGTTGGTGAGAGAGGTGTGTGGGGGCTTGAGGGATTGGAGAACATAGAAGTGGAATATTTTCAGCATTACAATTGATAATGATCAATTTAGTTAATACTATTAAATAGGCATGAACATTAAACCAGAAATGTAGCCAAATCAAACACTGTTCTGCCAAGCCAGAGACATCTGGGACTCTTACTATTAAATTAATACAAAAGATACATAATAATGATACCCTGGCTCTCTTGTAGCCTTGCACTCTGCCTATTTCCTGCAATGTGGCAATCTTACACCCTCCAGTTAATACAAAATGCCCCGCAAAAATGCCGCAATTAATAAAGGTTTGTGCCACAAAATTTGCCATTTCATGCCGCAAAATTTGCCATTTCATGCCGCTAAATCCTGGAAGGTCTGCAAAGGATAGAGAATCAGCATATGGGAGAAAAGTGTAGCAGCACATGTCTTTCTTCTACTCTTTCCTACAAGAAAAGGGTAAAGATATGATGAATGATCCACACAAATAACAGCATCAGAATATCGCCTTTCACGAAATGATATGATATGTCATTTATATTACACCCATATACAAGTGTTTCAGGGCACGGTGAGGCAAGGGAGGGGAACAAGGGAGGACAATACAAAAATCTTACTAGGCCCAGTGACATTGAGAAAGCGTAAGTGCAGGGGAGAGGGAAGGGGAAAAGTGCAAGCGGCAGGGGAGGAGTGGAAAGTGCTGAACACGGGATCAAAACAACAAGAAGTAGTGTGGTCATCAGGTCGCAAGTGCAAGAGTTGAGAAGAGACAACAGGTGTCTAATAAGTGCAGGAAAGGGGACTGTAGGGTTGCAGATACAGATCCAAGTGTAAGGGGCACCAGGAGGAAGTGCAGGTGTGCAGCTGGGTGGGCAGGGACCTAGGCCCAAATTCACAGGGTAGCCAGGTGCCCAGTGCAGTAACAGACAGATCAGCATGTGAGAGGAAGAGAGAAGGCACAAGCAAAGAGGAAAGTCTTGAGGTGCTACCGGAACTGAAGATGGTTCTCCTCAAGTTTCAGAGAGGCAGGGAGGCTGTTACAGATGGAGGCCCCAGCCAAAGAAAGAGATCTACCAGCAACTTGTTTCTTGGAGAAGCGAGTGAACCTGTGGGAGTTGGAGTTGGAGGAGTAAAGAGCTTGAGTAGGGAGGTACTTCTGAAGGGAGGGTCAAAGTAATTGCGGACCCATGCCCCAGAAGGCCTTATGGACAAGGAAGAGGGTCTTGAACTTAATCCTTGCAGCCAGTGGGAGCCAATGTAGAAATTTCAGGCATGGCAAGATAAGATCCCAGGTCTTGAGGCAACGGACAAGTCTCGCAGTCCTGTTCTGGATGAGTTACAGAGGGCGCAGAGTAGAAGCAGGCAGATTTAGAAAGAATCGGTTGCAGTAGCCCAACCTATAGAGAACCAGAGCTGTAGAGACAGTGAGCTTCTGGGGGAAGGTGAGGAAAGGAAGAATAACTCTGAGGATGTGTAGTTGGTAGTTTGACCTCTTAGAGACATCAGAGATGTGAGGAGAAAAGGAAAGTGTGGAGTCGAAGATGACCCTGAGGTTCTTAGCCTCAGAGGTGGGTGCAGGAAGTGGGTCAAGGGAGGCCAGTCAGAGAGTGACAGGAAAGGCAGGTGCAGGTGTGCCAATGAGGAGGATCTCCATATTACTGGCATTAAGGCAGAGGTTGTTGGCGGCACACCACCCCTGGATTGTAGAAATACAGAGATAAGAGAGAGAGAGGACGTGGCAGAGGGAGCCTGAAAACGAGCTGAGTGTCATCCGCATAGCACTGAAAGTTGGAGTAGAGAGCAGCAAAGTGGTGGGTGAGAGTTGCCAGGAATTGGTTGAAAAGCCAAGGAGAGAGATTAGACCCTTGGGGAACATCACAGGTAGAGAGTGGGATATAGGAAAGGAAGGACCCAAATTGACTTTGGAAGGTTGGTTGAAGAGGAAAGAGGTCAGCCAAGCCAAGGCCTGATCGGTGATACCCTGGTCATCATGGAGGCGGCTGAGCAGGATGGCATGGTAGACTGTGTTAAAGGCAAAAGAGAGATCGAGTAAGATGAGGACAGCGGGGAGATTAGAGTCACGGTTGGAGGCAGGTCTTCACAGATGTTCAGGAGATCAGTATCTGTGTTTCTGTCTGGTCTGAAGCTAGACTGATTGTCATGGAGTCAACCAACAGATTCAGTGTGGAGGTTGAGCTGGGATTCTGAATGTATTCTGAAGAACCCAGATACAGACAAAGGGCCTCATTACGACCCAGGCGGTAAGTTACCGCCTGGGCCGTGACTTTACCACCATGGCGTAAACTACGTTTACACCATGGTGGTTGGCGGACTTACCGCCCCATTCCGAGGTCGGCGGGGCGGTAAGTCCCCAATCCCCATTTACCCTTCCCCATTCCCATTTTTGCCCCATAGGGCATAATGGGAGTGGGGAAGGCGTTAATTACGCCACCGTAAATTACGGTGGCGTAATTAACTCCATGGTCCCTTAGCGCCATGGATTTTAACACCTGCTAAAAGCAGGTGTTAAAAGCGCCATGGCGCTAAGGGACCTCGTAGTTGGCGGTAAGGGGTCGGCGCAGCTAACGCTGGCGTTAACCCCTTACCGCCAGGGTCGTAATGAGGCCCAAAATGTTGAATACCTATTCCACCTCCTGTTCGAAAGTAAACTAGCAACTCTATGTTACAGAGTTGCACACACATTGAAAAAAAGGCTCACATTTTTTAAACATGTGTGTTACCCAACGACTTCAAAAGATAAAAGACAAAGATGAAGTTTTTAAGTCAAGTATCACAAATCTCTTGGCAAACATGCATGGTATAATAGAATACTGGTTCAGACATCACACTGATGTAAGGTGTACGCTAAGGAACCTCGGCCCACTCACATGGTTTGGTGCTTTAAGTTGTGCAGATAGAGTATGCATGGGATGACTTGCACGACTTCCTACGCATAGCAAACCAAAACAAAGAAGGAATCGACATAAAAACACCAGGAGAACTCTGTTCTCTTTTTGCTGTAAAGGTATCAAGATACTTTCACCACTGCTTTATTGCCATGCTGCATTTCATCTGTGATAAAAATATCCCTCCCCTCGGAGAAGTGGAACACTTATTTTGGAGAAAAGAATATCAATCCAGAGGAGCACCACACATCCACATGCTTTTGTGGATAAAAGATGCTCCTAATTCTGGTCATGACAGTGATGCTACTGTTTTGCAGTTTATTCACAAATACATATCCTGCAACATCTTTTAAGAAACCCCACATACTGTGCTACGTACACAAATTGTACACTTCCAAAAACATAAGTGTGGCAAGTATATATATATGAACAAAAGTAAATACTACACCGACTGCTGCTTTGGTGTCCCTAGACCAGTTTCAGCAAAAGGACAAGTAAACAACTTCAGGGGCCTCATTCCGAGTGTGGCGGTAAGGGGTTAACAGCGCCAGTAAGGATGCTGGTGCCGTTAACTCCTTACCACCGCATTCCGAGGTCCTTTAGCGTGTCCCGCTTAGGGCGGCCAGAGAGCAAATTTTGGACCAGGGACCACATTTTCCAACACAACTGGTATAAATTGCTATGCAAATGTAGAAATCAATCTTCTGTTCCAATTGCCACCAACTGTTAAAAACATTTACTTGAACATCTCAGACCAGTTGTATTTACAAATGCTTGTCCTTCATAGAAATGCCACAGATACTCCTGACAACACTTACAGTGTCTCAGGAATAAGGCATGAATTGGACTATTGTGCAGTAATGGTAAAATTAACCATAAACACGCAGGAAGATCCACAAGAATATCTAATGTACTTACTGCAAGTACTGGAAACCAAAAATATACCTAGAAATTACATTTTCCACATTTCATACACTTGGAAACACACATGCTCTCTCTACAGCCAACAAAAGCACATCCCTAATGCACAATTTGTTATATATCTATACCAAATTGAGAATCCATTCCATTTCATCAGCTGGTGCAAAATGCAAATCATGGCATATTATGCACTTTCTGCAATTCAGGCAATCATTCCACCTTGCACATAAACTGACATAGCCACCATGTAATACTAATGTTTTTAAGGTACAACACAGATGGTACAAAAAACAACTGCAAGCTTACTAGCTTCACACATGGGCAAGTATCTCTTGGCAAGAACACCTTCACAACAGTAGGCATAATCTACCACACTGGTAACACAACCTCTGCAGGTCCCTATACTGCATACATTAAAAAAAGATATGGTTGGTTTGAATGCAACAACACTAACACTACTCCAAAACAGAGATTACCTACAAATCTAACAAATGCCTACTTAATATTCTTTAAACCTAAATGTAGTCACTGACCTGTAAAACTATCAACAGTTAGTGCATTATAAACATTCCATTAAGTACTGCACACTTCAAACAAACATACTGTGAAAGTTAAAATCACATAAATGTAGTACATTTTTCTCAATGACCCAATGATTATGCAAACAGAAACAACAACTGTGCAAAACACACAGTAATGTTGTTTTAACCATAGTACTTAGAATGTAATGATTATGAGGGTCTACAAAGTTTAGTCCGGTAGAACTATCAACAGTTATATCAACAGTTAGAATACACCAGCTGGTATCTAATTGCAGCCATACTACTGTATTGCTACTTTTGAATAGCAAAATAGTTAGAATACACCAACAGGTATCAAACTGCTTCAAAAAATATCCTTCAGAACTATAAAACTATCAACAGGTAGAATATGCCAACTGGTATCTAACTGCATCCATAATGCTGCAATTTTACTTTTGAATAGCAAAATAATTAGAATACAACAACAGGTATGTAACTGCATCAAAAATACCCTTCAGAACTATAAAACCATCAACAGTTAGAATACGCCAACTGTTATCTAACTACATCTATAGTACTGCAATGCTTCTTTTATGATATCATATGATATGATATGGCATTTATAACGCGCCTATACACAGGTGTTTCAAGGCGCGACGAGGCAAGGGAGGGGAACAGAGGGAAGACAGAGAGCGATCCTACTAGGCCAGGTGTCATTCAGATTGCGTAAGTGCATGGGAAGGGGGAGAGGACAGTGCAGCACATGGGATAAGAAATAATAACAATAGGTAAGGTACGACCAGCATGGGGCAAGTGCAAGGGTAAGTGCAGACAACAGGAGTCAAGTGCAGGTAGTGGGAATGTTGGGATACAGAACAGTGCCCAAGTGCAGGGTTGCCAGGAGGGCAGTGCAGGAGTGTGACTGGCGGGGGGGGAGCTGGGCCCGAGATCAGAGGGCGGCTAGGCAACCAGTGCAAAGTCAGTGTCAGCCAGGTAGTCAGTAAGGGAGAGGAGGAGAAAAAGCAGGAGGAGAAAAAGCAGAAGCAAAGAGAAAGTTTTTGAGGTGCTTCCGAAACTGAAGATGATTCTCCTCACTTCATTGCAAATACACCATTATGATTCTTCCTACTGCAACACTGCTTGTAACAACAAATACACTTATTTGTGCAACTTAACTATTGCCTTATTTACTGCACACTTCAAAGAAGCATACTGTGCTAAGTAACGTCAAATAAATCTAATATATATTTTTTTTAATCCTGTATGGATTTTTTTTCCAATGACCCAATGATTATGCAAACAAAAACAGCATCTGTGAAGAATGCACAGTAATGTTTCAAACATAGTACTTAGAATGTACTGATTATGAGGGTCTAAAAAGTACATGATTATGTGAGATTGTATTCAATGAGACTTTGTAAACTATCCTACCTAACATATGATACTATTTTTTTTCAGAAAAAGAAGCAAAGATTTCTCTTTCATTACCAGGTACAGCAAAATTAACTTTCACCCCCAATGGTACAGCAATCATAAGTACTATTTGCACTTCAATTGTCTTGTGCCACCATGTTACTAATACTATATACTGCCCACACACTATCTATAATTATTATACACATATTATTATAATGGTTGTATCCAATGCCTGCATTCAATTTCTTTGGGCATATTATTATAATGGTTGCGGCCAGTGGCCAGATTCTTGGGTGCATGGTCATATTATGCTGTGGTGGTTGTGGTCAGTGCCTAGATTATTGGGTGCATGGCCTACTGCCTGCATCCATAGGTATTACCCGAATTGTTCGTTTACAATTGTTCAAATGACACAATTGTTCGAATAATAGGGGTCCTAATTGACCTTCTGCACAATTGACCGTATGGTCATTTTAATATATATTATGGGTTGGGTTGGTGTAATAATAATATAAGGGGATTGGGAGGGGGGTTGGAGTGGGGGTTGGATTGGGTGGGGGAATGCGGGGGGTTCCCCCCTCATATATATCCTAATTGACCGTTGAAATTCGGTCAATTGTGCAGAAGGTCAATTGTTATCCGAACAATTGACATTTGAACAATTCGTATACAACCCATCCATACACCCAAAAATCTAGGCACTGGTCACAACCACCACACCACAACTTGACCTGAACCTCCCAATTCAAATGACATCTGCAGGCATCGAATTGAACTGCCAGCCCTATTTCCTACCTATGCAAATGTCCCCATATCATCTATATTCCACTCTTCTATCCTGACCAAGCCCTCTTGCAGTCAAACAACAACCCCCAATGTGTGTCTCAAGCTGTCCACTCAAGCCCTCTTTAAGTCACCAAAAACCCAAGATGTCCGCCCAAACCCTCTTTCAGTCACCAAATAACCCCAAATGTGTTTATCAAGCTGCTTTCCCAAGACTGTCTGTCTTTTTTTTTTTTTACCAACTTTTGGCCCATTTGAAAAAAAACCTACTAGATGGATTTATATGAAATTTACAAATGCACGCTTTTGGGACCAAGCCGCCACTCCTGACGCAAATTTGGTGAAAATGTGCCTAGCGGTTTGGGCTATAGATATGAGCAAAAAAAAAATTTCCATTGCATCTTTCGAAAAAACAGACATTTTGGGACCCCCCTTACAACTTTGCCCGCCACCTCCCTTGATGAAACCTCTCCAGAATTGCCAGAAATATTCAGACAGGGCCATATACTTCACTTGCAATATTTTGGTAAGGATTCATCCGGGGAGAGCAACGTTATAAGCTGCCCAAAAAGTGTTCTTCCCATGGGTTGAGCAACGTAACCATAACTACAGGGCCACTACCACAGGCCCTGTAATAATTCAAATGAATCTAGAACAACACTTATATCTATTCTTAAAATTACAGAGACCTGACTACTATTCAAAATTCCATGTTCATATATCCAACATGTTTCTGTCACTATGCCTTGAGTGCAGACACTCTTCATGGAACCTCATTTCTTAATAACTCTCTCTGATACAATTTATTAAAATATCGAAAGTTGTATCATTCTATTCTGGTTTCCACTCATAGTCTAACATTTCTATGTTGTTTATATAGATTTGGAGGTGATTTGTTTTTCATGTTGCAATCACCCAGCGCATGCTCTAACCCCAACAATAGTTGAATATACAAAACATAATCATAGGTCCTGAATATATTGACTTTGCAAAGGGGCTTGTGCTGTAAATATATGCAGAGAATGATGAGTAAGGAATACAGAAACCTGATTCTAGACAGCTATTTTCAGAGGTTTAGATAGAAAAGGGAGAAGAGAACTAGTTTGAAAACTAAATGGATTTGAAGTGTAGAGAGAGGGATTTTTAAGAATCAGAATAAATGTTTGAAAGACTAGGGAAGGTGGAGGAAGAAAGTGGGAGATTAAGCAGAGATATCAAATATGGCAAGAAAAGAGGCTGTCAGCAATGTGGGAAGAGAATTGAGAGGTGAGGTAGTAGGGCGAGCATGAATGAGTAAGGATGCAGTGTCAGATAAAGGAGAGAAAAGAAAGAGGTGGAAAGCAGAGGAAGGATGAAAGGGAGTTTGAGGAGAGTGAATGTCAGTTGACAGAAAGGAGGGCCAACGTGAGGTCGTTTTGGTAGTGAAATAATCTGCAAAATCAGGTGAGGATATTGATTGTTTGATTGATATGTTATTAATAATGCACCTGTACACAAGTGTTTCAAGGCACGACCAGGCAGGGAGGCGGAAAACAAGGGAGATCAAGACAGATGATCTTACTAGGCCTAGTATCATTTAGATTGTGCAAGTGCACAGATAAGAAGTGCTGGGAAGGGGAATGGGAGAAGTGTACCCAGTGGAACAGTGCCCTGGGTTAAGTGCAGGAAGGCACACCTCTAAGGGGAACATTCCCAGGAAGTGCAAGGAAGGCCAGGTGGCAGTGCAGGAGGGCACAAACGCAAGTGCTAGGGAATGGGCATGGTGGTCCAGTTGTCCTATATTACTCAGAGGAGCACCAGGCAGCCATTCAACGTAACAGAAGGAGGAAGGGAAGGATAGCAGAGGGAAGTCTGAGAGAAAAGGGAAGTGGGGATAAGTTAGCAGGGGAGAGGCAGAGAGAAGGAAGAGGAGAAAAGGAGGTCTTGAGGAGCTTCTGGAACTTAAGGAGGTCCAGCTCAAGGTGGAGAGTGGCAGGGAGGCCATTCCAGAGGTAGGCACCTGCAGAGGAAAGTGATCTACCACCTAGTCTGTGCTTGGAGAAGCGAATCACCCACAGGGAAGTGGAGGAAGACAAGCAGAGGGCTCTGTAAGGAAGGTACATAGGAAGAGAGGGTTCGAGATAGTGCAGGCCCTGGCCCCAGAAAGCCTTGTGGACAATGCAGATGGTCTTGAACTTGATCCTTGCAGCCAGCGGGAGCCAGTGTAGGGATTTCAGAGCCAGAGAGATTAGGTCTCTGGGCTTGAGGCCAAGGATAGGTCTCAAAATCCTGTTTTGGATGAGTTGAAGAGGGCAGAGTGTAGAGTTAGGTAGGTTGTGAAAGAGGCTGTTTAATAGTCAAGCCTAGAGAGAACCAGGGTTCTGGAGATAGTGAGCTTCTGGGGGAAGATGAGAAAAGGTTGAATACTTCTGAGGAAGAGCAGTTGGAAATGGGACTTTTTAGAGACATCCATGATATGTGGCAAAAAGGAGAGAGTGGAGTCGAAGGCGACCCCAAGGTTTTTTGCCTCACAAGAGGGTGAGGGCGCAGGGCCAAGGGAGGCCAGCCAGAGTAAAAGGGGGAAAGCGGCAGCAGGTGTCCCGATGAGCAGGATCTCTGTCTTACTGACATTAAAGCAGAGATCATTAGAGGCACACCATGCTTGTATAGCAGAAAGACAGTCAGTGAAGATTGAGGAGGCGGAGGGCATCCTGAAAGAGGGCCACGTGCCATCGGCATAACACTGAAAGTTAGAGGAAAAAGTAGAGATCGATCCGGCCAAGGGAGCCAGACAGATATTGAAAAACCTGGGTGAGAGGATAGATCCCTGGGAAGACCACATGTAGATAGTGTGATAGGAGAGAAAGGACCCACGTTCAACCTGGAAATGTCTGTCCGAGAGGAAAGAGGATAGCCATGCCAATGCTGGATCTGTGACGCCCAAGGTATCTCGCAGATGGGTGATCAGGATGTTGTGGTTCACCATGTCAAAGGCAGAAGTAAGGTCAAGGAGGATGAGGACAGAGGGAGAGTTAGAGTCAAGGTTAGGGAGCAAGTCTTCACAGGTGTCCAGTAGAACAGCATCCGTGCCTCTGGCTGCTCTGATGCCATACTGATGGTCGTGGAGACAACCAACAGATTTAGTGTGGAGGGTTACTTGGGAGATAGGAAATTTCTCCAGGCGTTTGCCCGTGAAAGGAGTAATGGAAATTGTATGATAGTTTGTCAGGATGGAGGGCACGTCAGGAGGCTTTTTGAGCAGTGGGTCCATAAGTAAGTGTTTGAGAGGGGAGGGGAAAACTCCAGTGGCAAAGAAGTGGTTGCAGATATCAGCCAAGGCTGGAGCGAGAGGGTCAATGTTGTCCTTATGGGTTCTGAAAGGGCACAGAGACACCTGTTTGGATGAGATATTTATTGACCGGACTTGTCGAAAATCGCATCAGGTGTGATAGGAGAGAGGGGAGAGGAGGAGGGGAAAAGGTGTGGCCAAGGAGGGCCTGGGAGAGTTAGAGGGAGGCTGGGAGCATATGCGAGTGAAGAAAGGATGTCCTGAGTTTTTGTGGTGAAATGAGAGGCCAGGGGCGGGTGTTGTATAGAAAGATACTGCAGTAGGATTGTCCAGCTCCTTGCAGATTTGCAAAAGTTATTTAGAGAGGATAGGGATTCTATATTGCATTTGAAGAAGGCAGCAGGCCCGTTTGTCAGAGTGTTAACCTGAAGCTACTCATTTCCGTTCAGCTGCTCTGCACTTGCGTTTCAGGGAGGCCAGGTCGGAGTCGTACCAAGAACTACACTTTTTGGCAGGCATCAGGTGGATCCTCATGACAGGGGCAAGGATGTCAAGAGTGTCAGGGATGGAAAGGTGAAAGTCGGAAATGACTGTGTCAGGATAGGAGTCAGCGGCAGGAGTAGGTGGAGGAGAGTAGGTGGAGGCAAAGACTGCCACTGATGCTCTCTTGATGGGTTGGATGACCGTGAAGGAGGGTGGCGGTGCGGGCTGCGCCTTTGCCAGAGGAAAAGGAAGCTTCAATTGAGAAGAGAGAAGAAAGTGATCAGTCCAGGAGAGAGGAGTAGTGAGAGGGTTAGAGAGAGGGATGTCAGAGGTGATGAGAGCATCCAAGGTGTGTCCAGCAGAGTGGGTCGGACCAGAGGGTACAATGAACAGAGAGAGAGAGTTGCAAAGAAAGAAAAATGGCGTTATCAGACTTTGGATAGGCCCCATTGAGGCCTGCATGTGGTATACTCTGAGTGGCACATAGACAATCCCTAAAGGAAGTAATGGGGAACTGCACCTAATATACTTTGCACAGGAGTGTGAGCATTGAATTTGTGCAGCATTCTCTTTAGGATGGAAATAGTAAAAAAGGTTCCTCATAAGATGGACAAATGACCATGAAAACTGGCACACTGAAATGACAGCAATGTTCTTATAAGGTAGGAATAGAAACCACTGCGGCTTAGATACCACTAGTGATTATGAGGCGTGGAATGTTTATGCAGAGTCTGCACTCAGCAAAGCAAATCCTTATTTGGCTACTTTCATCAGTGTGGTAAAAGAAGGCACTTACTCCCTCATTCTAAAGGAAGGACCAAGAATGGGCTTGAAAGAGCAGGACCACTAAAATATTGTTATTGTTATTTGTCTGGGGAGGCTCTACTACCAGCAGGTTTCTAAATTTGTAGCCGGCAATACGGGGTATCAAGAAAGAAGAAAAGACAGGAATAAGAGACATGAAAAGAGATAGGTTTTAAATTTTCTTCAGCAGATAATCAATTTTGCACTTGCATGGATAGCATCAGGAAGACGGTTCCAGAGTTTAGCAGCCAGCACAGCGCTAGATCTGCCAAATGCTCAGGAATGCTTAAAACGGTGAACAAACATAGAGTTGCGAAAAGTAGCTTGCTGGGGGTCGTGTTGACAAGCATCGCTTAAAACAGGGATGTATACTAATTGACCTTTTCACAATTGACCTCAGGAGAATTGACCTAATTTAAAAGGTCAATTAAGAAAAGGAAGGCGGTGGGAAACCCCCCAAAACCCCTGACCCAATCCAAAACCCCCCGCAATCCTCCACCCAATCCCCTTATATTATTTATAATCCAAAAATCAACCCAATACATATATAAAATAACTAAAATAATATAAAGGTCAATTGTGCAGAAGGTCAATTAGGATCACTATAATTAGGTCAATTAAGAGAAAAGGTCAATTGTAAAAGGTAAATTTGGGTAATACCTTAAAACAGTGCATGAGAGACAGTGGGGGTGAACCATGAAGCACATTTTGAGCCAGTTTTAGTGACATTCTGCTCTTAAAAGTAAACCAATGTAACATGATCAAAACAAGAAGGATAAGGATATATCTTGGAGTATTGGTAGCAGCACTGGCTGCAGCATGTTTCAATACCTGGAGTTGATGTAAGGAGAATTCTGGTATTCCAGTATGAATTGCAATAATTAAGTCTCAATCCATTCACACAGTGATGTATAGAGAGAGCGGGGGCGGATTTGATGGAGCAACATTAGATAACAATTAGTAGTTTTGAGAACAATGTTTAAATGAAGAGAAAACGAAAGCAACAAGTCAAGAACCATGCCAAGGGCTGAGACTGGACTTTAATAGTGTGACCAGAAAGAGAGAAATCATCGTACTCGATTATAGATTTGAAAAGTAAGTATAATGGAGCCACTAGCAAAAGGTCAGTTTCCCTCTGACACTCACACAGTTTTCAACCATCCAACTCTCCAAATGATTAAAGATGGCTTTGTTCTGGCTGCTATTGGAACCATGAGCATCATCAAGATGGAAAACAATCTATGTATCAATAGCGTATTTTTGAAAAACTGTACAGATGTTTGTTAGAATAGAAAGTAATGTACTGGCCTCGTGTACATTTCAAAGGGAATAGGAGATATGCACGAGCCTTGCGATATTTCATATTCCACATGTTCTGTATCACAGAAAGATTCACCAACTCAGAAATGGGACGCATGATTCCCACATAGGAGAAAAGCCATTTTACCGAATTCTTAGAAGCCATAGAACCAACATCAGAGAGCTTATAAAGTAGTTAGTGGTCAATAGTATCAAACACAGCACATAGGTCTGAGAGCAAAAGTAGGCTTGTATGTCCTTCATCCATAATCTGAAATAGAGTCTTTAATAACAAGAAGGTCCAGTACGAAAGCCAATCCTGAAATGCCTCATGATGAGATTGCAATTGAAACATATCCTTAAGATATGAGATCTTCAGAAGATAAGGGTATTGTTAATAGTACAGTCGCTGGCTCAGTCATCCTGATCCAGAAAAGGCTACTTCCAATAATGGAGTGACCTGTGCTTCAGGGAAAATACCACTCTGGAATGTGGATGCAGTTCTAGTGCTAATCAATGGAGACAACACAGTGCTTGATAATCTGAGTCCGGCAGGTATTTTGTGGCCAATTAGACAGAAAAATCCCTTTAACATTGCTAGGCAAAACAGGGTGAAGAGAAAATGCTTTAGGATGAGGATCAGCCTTTGTGCAATCTGGAAGGGTAGACAAAGAAATCAGGACTTTAGAGTTGGGGTCGGACTGAGTCTGTGTAAAGAAGAGTGAATATGCTCTCTAATTTGTAGAATTTCCTCTTTTAATAAAAATGAAATTTGTTTAGCCAAGTCAGATGACAGGGCCAAAGAGATGTTGTGGAGGCTTTTGAAGTGTTAATAATTCGAAACAGCTCTTTAGATGAATTGGAGCAAGAAAGCTTTTTTTCGCATCAAGGACCACAAACGTATACATTGATCTAGTGTGTTGGAGGTTCTTGGTATTAGTACTATTAGGCTTTCTCCTCCAGGTTCGTTCTTTACTCCTAAGGGTGGCTTTCAACGCAGAAAGTTTCGGAGAAATCCATGTATCTCCTAGGAGTTTATATTTAATTATTTTGGATTTCAGAAAGGCCACTAAATCAATAATATCTATGATACTATGGTTATCGAGATACACCGTTTGATCGACGGTAGCCTCACATCAACATTATCCGTGAAGGGTTGTAAGGAAGGAGCAAGAGCACTTGCTGTAAAATGGCGTCTGTTCCAGTAAGAAAAAGACATGTGATTTGTCTTTCCCGGAGGAGCCATCTGAGGTGTTGGCATAAGAAATAGAGTGGCGTGATGAGAGGTCAGGTTTTTCTCTGGTGTTCTGCCACCGATCTCTGCATGGAGATGGATAAAGAAATCACGCAACATGGCATGTGACAAGGCCCCGTTTCCCGGGACTGTTACCAAATGCTTGTATTGGCATCTCGAAACAGCACCACCATGCACATTTATTAGAGCATTTGCACGGTAGAGGTCTGCATGTGATGGCTCCGTGGCAACCCCTCTCCTTGCTGAGGTGGTAAGATTGCATGCCATATCGAAAAGGAGGGCTTTTCCATGGGGCAGAGCATGCACATTCACTTCATAAACCGAGGAGGCACGACAGGTAGTGCCTGTAGCACTGTGGTCTGCATAGCAGAAGAAGAGTTGCACAGTAAAGTGTGCTGTGTTGTTTGCCTGCCTCACTTCAGAATGGAGGAACAGGTATTACAGTTAGAAGTAATACATTTCAAATGTAATCTCATCTCATACTTTTAGGAACACGGTTGAATTGTGTCCAAGTATGTGCATACTTAGGTATAATTGTGCCCACTAAAAGTAGTCTAGTTTGCACTATAATGGCCCCCTCACTCCATAAAAAAGAAATAAGTGATATAATATATTATCTCAAACTGTTGGAATGAGTGACATGCTAATGTTTTCAGTGTGTGTGTGTGTGTGTGTGCGCGCGCGTGTGCCAATGCGTTTGTCAGATAGTAAATGGAAGCAGTAATACATAATGGCTACCCTGGTTTTATTAGCTTCACCACATGCAAAGTAAAGACGTTTGGCCTAACGTCCGAATCTTTGATGTACTGGTAGCTGAACTATTTGGCCAATCGATAGAACCGGTGACCTTTGCTTTTGTCAAGCGAACTGGACACTTAAATGAGGCCTACAGTCTAAACAAAAAATATATAAATAATGATGGTCTACTGAGCAGGCTACCGAAAGACTAATTTGCCATAACATACTTTCCGAACAAATATATTAAACTGGGAATTCAGGGCTCAAAATTATTAAATAACGGATGAGTGGATATGAGTTGAAGTTGTTTCTTTCTTTCCCATTAATTGAAATTGATTATCTGACAAGCAATTTTCTTCATACATCGTTGATATATATCTCACCTCATTTCGAAAAAAGCACCTACAATCAATTTCCTTTAGTCTATGTATACATATATACATTTGCAAATGCCTAATTTCTCTACATAATGTCCACTATTGAAAAATATACGAATGGTATAGGCAATATATAAATCGACATTCAACATTTTAATATTTGTCGTATAATGTGTTTCAATATAAATATACGTTAACCTTTACCTAACGTAAGCATTAGTGTAATAGTCATAAATGGCATGTGCAATTAAAAATAAAACAAAACACATGAACAATTGTATCTCTTTGTTTTATGAACCATTTATTCTGCTATTTCTTACTTATCGACTTGTCAGTTAGCACAAGCTGTGCTCATCCTGCTAGAGACAATAAGCACGATCCTGCCTAAGGTTCCACTGGCGCACATTCGAGTGTTCCCCCTAAAGTGCAGGGGTATTTACCCTGAGCCCTTGAAGTGTGGAAACACCTTTTCATGCACCCATGAGAAAAGAGTCCCACATGTTCCTGACGGTGCGCCAACGAGTTGTATTCAGAGCCCACAACGTTCTGCTTTTCTTAACCAAGTCACCTTTTCTCTGTCTGAAGATTGGGCTTCCCCCAAACTGTAATGCATTGTCATTCTATGGGCTCCATTCGCTATTTTCTGCCTCTTCACCATAGCTTTCTACTCTCTAATAGGGTGCACCCAAAGTGACTGATGGTTTTTCCACTTCTGTGCCTCAAATGCTCCTGAATTCCACATGAATTGAAAAAACACTCATATAGTTGTGGTTCCCATAAACATAACCAGCGTACACATTCTTAAAATAATGATGGGAACTTCATAGAAAGGAACTCCCGAGGAGGGATTACTGAATTACGATAAACCTGGTAATATGACATGGTACTGCCAATTATCTCACATACACGCCTTGATCCGTCATACTTATTTTAAAAAGCATTGAGGGTTCACAAATAATATGCTGCACGTCCTTGCCTTTACCTCAAGTCATTTTGAATTCCAGACGTGCTTTTGATGTTGACGTACATTTCTAAATATGTGCCTACAAATCCCAGATTGCAATGTATAGTAGATACATTGAGATTTCGCTAAATTCTCCTGCTGCTGCAAAGTATAAACGACACACCCAAAAGCAACCTTTGGGATTGTCCCAGCCTTTAAACATTCTTTGACACAGGCACGTAGCTCGTTGTAATGCAAGATGAGCTTAAGCTGTAGTTCAACAGACAAATGCCTGAGGTCTCCCTTGCTACCCCCAAAAAAAGAACGAATCAAAAAAGACTTTAAAAAAAAATGTTATTAAAGGAAGCTCCTGGGCTGTGGCCAGTGCCACATGGTTCTTTGTTTCTGGAGTGGCTAGCAATCTTGTTCAGTCCTCTTAAAAAAAAAACAAACAAAAACAGGGGGTTCCATAAGTGTATCACTTTGAGCCGCGACCCTAAATTAGAAAGAGTAGGAACAACAAATAACTTGTCTTTCTGGAATTCTATACAATAATTGCTAGACTCATTATAGGATTAATTCAGGCACACTACAGGGCGTGAGTCCCTGATTGACAGGGTAATTCATAGAAATGTGCACAAAAGTGGCGTACGCGACTTGCGCACAGCGTGCCCGTGCGAATGTCTGCGCCAGCCGCGTGCGCTAAAATCGATTTCCGCGCACAGCGTATTCATGGATTTTCGCATCCAAAACCAGCCGTGGCTGAGCGACCCTGCAGCAGCGCCAGTTACGCCCCCATGAACGCCCTCGCGCAAGGAAAAGCCTTCAAAATCCCCAAATAATCGCAAAGGGCTGCGCTAACTCTGGACCAGTTCACAGGGCTGGCAAACAGCAAACGCCAAGCGGGGAACGTGTATTTCAGTGGTTCGCGGGAAGTTCCACACGCGATTGTCCTGTGTACGTGTGCATCAGGGGTGCGCGGGAAGTATCACACGCAAAATCAGCAGGGTACGTGTATTTCAGGGGTGCGCGGGAAGTATCACACGCGATTCCAGCAGGGTACGTGTATTTCAGGGGTGCGCGGGAAGTATCACATGCGATTCCAGCAGGGTACGTTTATTTCAGGGGTGCGCGGGAAGTATCACACGCAATTCCAGCAGGGTACGTGTATTACAAGGGTGCGCGTGAAGTTGCAAACGGGATTTCAGCAGGGTACGTGTATTTCAGGGGTGCACGGGAAGTTCCACACGCGATTCCATCAGGGTACGTGTATTTCAGGGGTGCGCGGGAAGTACCACACGTGATTGGCCCCGTGCGAGCAGGGTACGTGTATTCCAGGGGTGCGCGGGAAGTTCCACACGCGATTTCAGCAGGATACGTGTATTTCAGGGGTGTGCGGGAAGTTCCACACGCGATTGGCCCCTTGCAAGCAGGGTACGTGTATTTCAGGGGTGCGCGGGAAGTTCCACACGCGATTGGCCCCGTGCGAGCAGGGTACGTGTATTTCAGGGGTGCGCGGGAAGTTCCACACGCGATTTCAGCAGGGTATGTGTATTTCAGGGGTGCGCGGGAAGTTCCACACGCGATTTCAGCAGGGTACGTGTATTTCAGGGGTGCGCGGGAAGTTCCACATGCGATTTCAGCAGGGTATGTGTATTTCAGGGGTTCTGGGGAGTACTACACGTGAATTGGCCATGTGGGTCCTCCCAGGTGTTCGCTCTACAACCTCCACGGCCCCTGCAGGCAGCCCACACCATGGGGGACTACCCTGCACCCCTGCTCATGTTCCGCAGGCAGCCCATCGACCATGGGCATGCCCCCCAGCCAACCCACATGTCACCTTGCACTACTGATCAACAATGCATGTCTCCCAGAACCCCCACCCCCCAGCAGTCAGGGGTACCCTCCACCAGGCCCCCACTCATGTCCCCTATTACCCCCACCCCCCAGCAGTGCAGGGGCAGCCTCCACCAGGCCCCCAATCATATCTCCCACCACCCCCACCCCCCAGCAGTGCAGGGGCAGCCTCCACCAGGCCCCCACTCATTTCCCCCTGCACCACCACCCCCCAGCAGTGCAGGGGCAGCCTCCACCAGGCCCCCACCCATGTCTACCACCACCCCCACACCCCAGCCACCACGGGCAGCCTCCACCAGGCCCCCACTCATGTCAACCACCACCCCCACCCCCCAGAAGTGCAGGGGCAGCCTCCACCAGGCCCCCACCCATGTCTACAACAACCCCCAACCCCCAGCCACCAGGGGCAGCCTCCACCAGGCCCCCACTCATGTTCCCCTGCACCCCCACTACCCAGCACTGTGGGGCACCTGCTAGCAGGCCCCCATTCATGTCCAACTCATGTTCCCCTGCACCCCCACCCCCCAGCACTGTGGGGCACCTGCCAGCAGGCCCCCACTCATGACCAACTCATGTCTCCCACCACCCTCACCCCCCAGCCACCAGAAGCAGCCTCCACCAGGCCCCCACTCATGTCTCCCACCACCCCCACCCCCCAGCCACCAGGGGCAGCCTCCACCAGGCCCCAACTCATGTCCCCTATTACCCCCACCCCCCAGCAGTGCAGGGGCAGCCTCCACCAGGCCCCCACTCATGTCTCCCACCACTCCCACCCCCCAGCCACCAGGGGCACCCTCAACCAGGCCCCCACTCATGTCCAACTTATGACTCCCACCACCCTCACCCCCAGCCACCAGGGGCAGCCTCCACCAGGCCCCCACTCATGTCTCCCACCACCCCCACCCCCCAGCCACCTGGGGCAGCCTCCACCAGGCCCCCACTCATGTCTCCTATTACCCCCACCCCCCCACAGGAGTGCAGGGGCAGCCTCGCCAAGGCCCCCACTCATGTCTACCACCACCCCCACCCCCCAGCAGTGCAGGGGCACCCTCCACCAGGCCCCCACTCATGTCTCCCACCACCCCCACCCCCCAGCCACCAGGGGCAGCCTCCACCAGGCCCCCACTCATGTCTCCCACCACCCCCACCGCCCAGCAGTGCAGGGGCAGTCTCCACCAGGCCCCCACTCATGTCTACCACCACCCCCACCCCCCAGCCACCAGGGGCAGCCTCCACCAGGCCCCCACTCATGTCTCCCACCACCACCACCCCCCAGCAGTGCAGGGGCAGCCTCCAACAGGCCCCCACTCATGTCCCCCTGCACCCCCAACCCCAGCAGTGCAGGGGCAGCCTCCACCAGGCCCCCACCCATGTCTACCACCACCCCCAGCCACCAGGGGCACCCTCCACCAGGCCCCCACTCATGTCCAACTTATGTCTCCCACCACCCTCACCCCCCAGCCACCAGGGGCAGCCTCCACCAGGCCCCCACTCATGTCTCCCACCACCCCCACCCCCCAGCAGAGCAGGGGCTGCCTCCACCAGGCCCCCACTCATGTCTACCACCACCCCCACACCCCAGCCACCAGGGGCAGCCTCCACCAGGCCCCCACTCATGTCTCCCACCACCCCCACCCCCCAGCAGTGCAGGGGCAGCCTCCACCAAGCCCCCACTTATGTCTACCACCACCCCCACCCCCCAGCCACCAGGGGCAGCCTCCACCAGGCCCCCACTCACGTCTCCCACCACCCCCACCCCCCAGCAGTGCAGGGGCAGCCTCCACCAGGCCCCCACTCATGTCCCCTATTACCCCCACCCCCCAGCAGTGCAGGGGCAGCTTCCACCAGGCCCCCACTCATGTCTCCCACCACCCCCACCCCCCAGCAGTGCAGGGGCAGCCTCCACCAGGCCCCCACTCATGTCTCCCACCACCCCCACCCCCCAGCAGTGCAGGGGCAGCCGCCACCAGGCCCCCACTCATGTCCAACTTATGTCTCCCACCACCCACACACCCCAGCCACCAGGGGAAGCCTCCACCAGGCCCCCACTCACGTCTCCCACCACCCCCACCCCCCAGCAGTGCAGGGGCAGCCTCCAACAGGCCCCCACTCATGTCCCCTATTACCCCCACCCCCCAGCAGTGCAGGGGCAGCCTCCACCAGGCCCCCACTCATGTCTCCCACCACCCCCACCCCCCAGCAGTGCAGGGGCAGCCTCCACCAGGCCCCCACTCATGTCTCCCACCACCCCCACCCCCCAGCCACCAGGGGCAGCCTCCACCAGGCCCCAACTCATGTCCTCTATTACCCCCACCCCCCAGCAGTGCAGGGGCAGCCTCCACCAGGCCCCCACTCATGTCTCCCACCACTCCCACCCCCCAGCCACCAGGGGCACCCTCAACCAGGCCCCCACTCATGTCCAACTTATGACTCCCACCACCCTCACCCCCAGCCACCAGGGGCAGCCTCCACCAGGCCCCCACTCATGTCTCCCACCACCCCCACCCCCCAGCCAACTGGGGCAGCCTCCACCAGGCCCCCACTCATGTCTCCTATTACCCCCACCCCCCCACAGGAGTGCAGGGGCAGCCTCGCCCAGGCCCCCACTCATGTCTACCACCACCCCCACCCCCCAGCAGTGCAGGGGCACCCTCCACCAGGCCCCCACTCATGTCTCCCACCACCCCCACCCCCCAGCCACCAGGGGCAGCCTCCACCAGGCCCCCACTCATGTCTCCCACCACCCCCACCCCCCAGCAGTGCAGGGGCAGACTCCACCAGGCCCCCACTCATGTCTACCACCACCCCCACCCCCCAGCCACCAGGGGCAGCCTCCACCAGGCCCCCACTCATGTCTCCCACCACCACCACCCCCCAGCAGTGCAGGGGCAGCCTCCAACAGGCCCCCACTCATGTCCCCCTGCACCCCCACCCCCCAGCAGTGCAGGGGTAGCCTCCACCAGGCCCCCACCCATGTCTACCACCACCCCCACCCCCCAGCCACCAGGGGCACCCTCCACCAGGCCCCCACTCATGTCCAACTTATGTCTCCCACCACCCTCACCCCCCAGCCACCAGGGGCAGCCTCCACCAGGCCCCCACTCATGTCTCCCACCACCGCCACCCCCCAGCAGAGCAGGGGCAGCCTCCACCAGGCCCCCACTCATGTCTACCACCGTCCCCACACCACAGCCACCAGGGGCAGCCTCCACCAGGCCCCCACTCATGTCTCCCACCACCCCCACCCCCCAGCAGTGCAGGGGCAGCCTCCACCAGGCCCCCACTTATGTCTACCACCACCCCCAGCCACCAGGGGCAGCCTCCACCAGGCCCCCACTCACGTCTCCCACCACCCCCACCCCCCAGCAGTGCAGGGGCAGCCTCCACCAGGCCCCCACTCATGTCCCTTATTACCCCCACCCCCCAGCAGTGCAGGGGCAGCTTCCACCAGGCCCCCACTCATGTCTCCCGCCACCCCCACCCCCCAGCAGTGCAGGGGCAGCCTCCACCAGGCCCCCACTCATGTCTCCCACCACCCCCACCCCCCAGCAGTGCAGGGGCAGCCTCCACCAGGCCCCCACTCATGTCCAACTCATGTCTCCCACCACCCACACACCCCAGCCACCAGGGGAAGCCTCCACCAGGCCCCCACTCACGTCTCCCACCACCCCCACCCCCCAGCAGTGCAGGGGCAGCCTCCAACAGGCCCCCACTCATGTCCCCTATTACCCCCACCCCCCAGCAGTGCAGGGGCAGCCTCCACCAGGCCCCCACTCATGTCTCCCACCACCCCACCCCCCAGCAGTGCAGGGGCAGCCTCCACCAGGCCCCCACTCATGTCTACCACCGCCCCCACCCCCCAGCCACCAGGAGCAGCCTCCACCAGGCCCCCACTCATGTCTCCCACCACACCCACACCCCAGCTGTGCAGGGGCAGCCTCCACCAGGCCCCCACTCATGTCCCCCTGCACCCCACCCCCCAGCAGTGCAGGGGCAGCCTCCACAAGGCCCCCACCCATGTCTACCACCACCCCCACCCCCAGCCACCAGAGGCACCCTCCACCAGGCCCCCACTCATGTCCAACTCATGTCTACCACCACCCCCACCCCCAGCCACCAGGGGCAGCCTCCGCCAGGCCCCCACTCATGTCTCCCACCACCCCCACCCCCAGCAGTGCAGCGGCAGCCTCCACCAGGCCCCCACTCATGTCTACCATCAACCCCACCCCCCAGCCACCAGGGGCAGCCTCCACCAGGCCCCCACTCATGTCTCCCACCACCCCCACCCCCAGCAGTGCAGGGGCAGCCTCCACCAGGCCCCCACTCATGTCTCCCACCACCCCCACCCCCCAGCAGTGCAGGGGCAGCCTCCACCAGGCCCCCACCCATGTCTACCACCACCCCCACCCCCCAGCCACCAGGGGCAGCCTCCACCAGGCCCTCACTCATGTCTCCCACCACCCCCACCCCCCAGCAGTGCAGGGGCAGCATCCACCAGGCCCCCACTCATGTCTTCCACCACCCCCACCCCCCAGCCACCAGGGGCACCCTCCACCAGGCCCCCACTCATGTCCAACTCATGTCTCCCACCACCCTCACCCCCAGCCACCAGGGGCAGCCTCCACCAGGCCCCCACTCATGTCTCCCACCACCCCCACTCCCCAGCAGTGCAGGGGCAGCCTCCACCAGGCCCCCACTCATGTCTCCCACCACCCCAACCCCCCAGCCACCAGGGGCACCCTCCACCAGGCCCCCAATCATGTCCAACTCATGTCTCCCACCACCCTCACCCCCCAGCCACCAGGGGCAGCCTCCACCAGGCCCCCACTCATGTCTCCCACCACCCCCCCAGCCACCAGGGGCATCCTCCACCAGGCCCCCACTCATGTCCCCTATTACCCCCACCCACCAGCAGTGCAGGGGCAGCCTCCACCAGGCCCCTACTCATGTCTACCACCACCCCCACCCCCCAGCAGTGCAGGGGCAGCCTCCACCAGGCTCCCACTCATGTCTCCCACCACCCCCACCCCCCAGCCACCAGGGGCACCCTCCACCAGGCCCCCACTCATGTCCAACTCATGTCTCCCACCACCCTCACCCACCAGCCACCAGGGGCAGCCTCCACCAGGCCCCCACTCATGTCTCCCACCACCCCCGCAGCCACCAGGGGCAGCCTCCACCAGGCCCCCACTCATGTCCCCTATTAACCCCACCCCCCAGCAGTGCAGGGGCAGCCTCCACCAGGCCCCCACTCATGTCTACCACCACCCCCACCCCCCAGCCACCAGGGCCTGCACCAGGCCCCCACTCATGTCTCCCACCACCCCCACCACCCAGCAGTGAAGGGACAGCCTCCACCAGGCCCCCACTCATGTTCCCCTGCACCCCCACCCCCCAGCACTGTGGCGCAACTGCCAGCAGGCCCCCACTCATGTCCAACTCATGTTCCCCTGCACCCCTACCCCCCCAGCACTGTGGGGCACCTGCCAGCAGGCCCGCACTCATGTCCAACTCATGTCTCCCACCACCCTCACCCCCCAGCCACCAGGAGCAGCCTCCACCAGGCCCCCACACATGTCTCCCACCACCCCCACCCCCCAGCCACCAGGGACAGCCTCCACCAGGCCCCCACTCATGTCCCCTATTACCCCCACCCCCCAGCAGTGCAGGGGCGGCCTCCACCATTCCCCCAATCATGTCTCCCACCACTCCCACCCCCCAGCCACCAGGGGCACCCTCCACCAGGCCCCCACTCATGTCCAACTCATGTCTCCCACCACCCTCACCCCCAGCCACCAGGGGCAGCCTCCACCAGGCCCCCACTCATGTCTCCCACCACCCCCACCCCCCAGCCACCAGGGGCAGCCTCCACCAGGCCCCCACTCATGTCTCCTATTACCACCACCCCCCAGCAGTGCAGGGGCAGCCTCGCCCAGGCCCCCACTCATGTCTACCACCACCCACCCCCCCAGCAGTGCAGGGGCACCCTCCACCAGGCCCCCACTCATGTCTCCCACCACCCCCACCCCCCAGCCACCAGGGGCAGCCTCCACCAGGCCCCCAGTCATGTCTCCCACCACCCCCACCCCCCAGCAGTGCAGGGGCAGTCTCCACCAGGCCCCCACTCATGTCTACCACCACCCCCACCCCCAGCCACCAGGGGCAGCCTCCACCAGGCCCCCACTCATGTCTCCTACTACCACCACCCCCCAGCAGTGCAGGGGCAGCGTCCAACAAGCCCCCACTCATGTCCCCCTGCACCCACAACCCCCAGCAGTGCAGAGGCAGCTTCCACCAGGCCCCCACCCATGTCTACCACCACCCCCACCCCCCAGCCACCAGGGGCACCCTCCACCAGGCCCCCACTCATGTCCAACTTATGTCTCCCACCACCCTCACCCCCCAGCCACCAGGGGCAGCCTCCACCAGGCCCTCACTCATGTCTCCCACCACCCCCACCCCCAGCCACCAGGGGCAGCCTCCACCAGGCCCCCACTCATGTCTCCCACCACCCCCACCCCCCAGCCACCAGGGGCAGCCTCCACCAGGCCCCTACTCATGTCTACCACCACCCCCACCGCCCAGCCACCAGGGACAGCCTCCACCAGGCCCCCACTCATTTCTCCCACCACCCCCACCCCCCAGCAGTGCAGGGGCAGCCTCCACCAGGCCCCCACTCATGTCTACCACCACCCCCACCTCCCAGCCACCAGGGGCAGCCTCCACCAGGCCCCCACTCATGTCTCCCACCACCCCCACCCCCCAGCAGTGCAGGGGCAGCCTCCACCAGGCACCCACTCATGTCTACCACCACCCCCACCCCCCAGCCACCAGGGGCAGCCTCCACCAGGCCCCCACTCATTTCTCCCACCACCCCCACCCCCCAGCCACCAGGGGCAGCCTCCACCAGGCCCCCACTCATGTCTCCCACCACCCCCACCCCCCAGCAGAGCAGGGGCAGCCTCCACCAGGCCCCCACTCATGTCTACCACCACCCCCACCCCTCAGCCACCAGGGGCAGCCTCCACCAGGCCCCCACTCATGTCCAACTCATGTCTCCCACCACCCTCACCCCCGGCCACCAGGGGCAGCCTCCACCAGGCCCCCACTCATGTCTCCCACCACCCCCACTCCCCAGCAGTGCAGGGGCAGCCTCCACCAGGCCCCCACTCATGTCTCCCACCACCCCCACCCCCCAGCCACCAGGGGCACCCTCCACCAGGCCCCCAATCATGTCCAACTCATGTCTCCCACCACCCTCACCCCCCAGCCACCAGGGGCAGCCTCCACCAGGCCCCAACTCATGTCTCCCACCACCCCCCCAGCCACCAGGGGCATCCTCCACCAGGCCCCCACTCATGTCCCCTATTACCCCCACCCACCAGCAGTGCAGGGGCAGCCTCCACCAGGCCCCTACTCATGTCTACCACCACCCCCACACCCCAGCAGTGCAGGGGCAGCCTCCACCAGGCTCCCACTCATGTCTCCCACCACCCCCACCCCCCAGCCACAAGGGGCACCCTCCACCAGGCCCCCACTCATGTCCAACTCATGTCTCCCACCACCCTCACCCACCAGCCACCAGGGGCAGCCTTCACCAAGCCCCCACTCATGTCTCCCACCACCCCCGCAGCCACCAGGGGCAGCCTCCACCAGGCCCCCACTCATGTCCCCTATTAACCCCACCCCCCAGCAGTGCAGGGGCAGCCTCCACCAGGCCCCCACTCATGTCTACCACCACCCCCACCCCCCAGCCACCAGGGGCAGCCTGCACCAGGCCCCCACTCATGTCTCCCACCACCCCCACCACCCAGCAGTGAAGGGGCAGCCTCCACCAGGCCCCCACTCATGTTCCCCTGCACCCCCACCCCCCAGCACTGTGGCGCAACTGCCAGCAGGCCCCCACTCATGTCCAACTCATGTTCCCCTGCACCCCTACCCCCCCAGCACTGTGGGGCACCTGCCAGCAGGCCCGCACTCATGTCCAACTCATGTCTCCCACCACCCTCACCCACCAGCCACCAGGAGCAGCCTCCACCAGGCCCCCACACATGTCTCCCACCACCCCCTCCCCCCAGCCACCAGGGACAGCCTCCACCAGGCCCCCACTCATGTCCCCTATTACCCCCACCCCCCAGCAGTGCAGGGGCGGCCTCCACCATTCCCCCAATCATGTCTCCCACCACTCCCACCCCCCAGCCACCAGGGGCACCCTCCACCAGGCCCCCACTCATGTCCAACTCATGTCTCCCACCACCCTCACCCCCAGCCACCAGGGGCAGCCTCCACCAGGCCCCCACTCATGTCTCCCACCACCCCCACCCCCCAGCCACCAGGGGCAGCCTCCACCAGGCCCCCACTCATGTCTCCTATTACCCCCACCCCCCAGCAGTGCAGGGGCAGCCTCGCCCAGGCCCCCACTCATGTCTACCACCACCCACCCCCCCAGCAGTGCAGGGGCACCCTCCACCAGGCCCCCACTCATGTCTCCCACCACCCCCCAGCCACCAGGGGCAGCCTCCACCAGGCCCCCACTCATGTCTCCCACCACCCCCACCCCCCAGCAGTGCAGGGGCAGTCTCCACCAGGCCCCCACTCATGTCTACCACCACCCCCACCCCCAGCCACCAGGGGCAGCCTCCACCAGGCCCCCACTCATGTCTCCTACTACCACCACCCCCCAGCAGTGCAGGGGCAGCATCCAACAAGCCCCCACTCATGTCCCCCTGCACCCACAACCCCCAGCAGTGCAGGGGCAGCTTCCACCAGGCCCCCACCCATGTCTACCACCACCCCCACCCCCCAGCCACCAGGGGCACCCTCCACCAGGCCCCCACTCATGTCCAACTTATGTCTCCCACCACCCTCACCCCCCAGCCACCAGGGGCAGCCTCCACCAGGCCCTCACTCATGTCTCCCACCACCCCCACCCCCAGCCACCAGGGGCAGCCTCCACCAGGCCCCCACTCATGTCTCCCACCACCCCCACCCCCCAGCCACCAGGGGCAGCCTCCACCAGGCCCCTACTCATGTCTACCACCACCCCCACCGCCCAGCCACCAGGGACAGCCTCCACCAGGCCCCCACTCATTTCTCCCACCACCCCCACCCCCCAGCAGTGCAGGGGCAGCCTCCACCAGGCCCCCACTCATGTCTACCACCACCCCCACCCCCCAGCCACCAGGGGCAGCCTCCACCAGGCCCCCACTCATGTCTCCCACCACCCCCACCCCCCAGCAGTGCAGGGGCAGCCTCCACCAGGCACCCACTCATGTCTACCACCACCCCCACCCCCCAGCCACCAGGGGCAGCCTCCAACAGGCCCCCACTCATTTCTCCCACCACCCCCACCCCCCAGCAGTGCAGGGGCAGCCTCCACCAGGCCCCCACTCATGTCTCCCACTACCACCACCCCCCAGCAGTGCAGGGGCAGCCTCCAACAAGCCCCCACTCATGTCCCCCTGCACCCACAACCCCAGCAGTGCAGGGGCAGCTTCCACCAGGCCCCCACCCATGTCTACTACCACCCCCACCCCCCAGCCACCAGGGGTACCCTCCACCAGGCCCCCACTCATGTCCAACTTATGTCTCCCACCACCCTCACCCCCCAGCCACCAGGGGCAGCCTCCACCAGGCCCCCACTCATGTCTCCCACCACCCCCACCCCCCAGCAGTGCAGGGGCAGCCTCCACCAGGCCCCCACTCATGTCTACCACCACCCCCATCCCCAGCCACCAGGGGCAGCCTCCACCAGGCCCCCACTCATTTCTCCCACCACCCCCACCCCCCAGCAGTGCAGGGGCAGCCTCCACCAGGCCCCGACTCATGTCTACCACCACCCCCACCCCCCAGCCACCAGGGGCAGCCTCCACCAGGCCCCCAATCACGTCTCCCACCACCCCCACCCCCCAGCAGTGCAGGGGCAGCCTCCACCAGGCCCCCACTCATGTCCCCTATTACCCCCACCCCCCAGCAGTGCAGGGGCAGCCTCCACCAGGCCCCCACTCATGTCTCCCACCACCCCCACCCCCCAGCAGTGCAGGGGCAGCCTCCACCAGGCCCCCACTCATGTCTACCACCGCCCACAACCCCCAGCCACCAGGGGCAGCCTCCACCAGGCCCCCCCTCACGTCTCCCACCACCCAACCCCCCAGCAGTGCAGGGGCAGCCTCCACGAGGCCCCCACTCATCTCCCCTATTACCCCCACCCCCCAGCAGTGCAGGGGCAGCCTCCACCAGGCCCCCACTCATGTCTCCCACCACCCCCACCCCCAGCAGTGCAGGGGCAGCCTCCACCAGGCCCCCACTCATGTCTACCACCGCCCCCACCCCCCAGCCACCAGGAGCAGCCTCCACCAGGCCCCCACTCATGTCTCCCACCACCCCCACCCCCCAGCAGTGCAGGGGCAGCCTCCACCAGGCCCCCACCCATGTCTACCACCACCCCCACCCCCCAGCCACAAGGGGCAGCCTCCACCAGGCCCCCACTCATGTCTCCCACCACCCCCACCCCCCAGCAGTGCAGGGGCAGCCTCCACCAGGCCCCCACTCATGTCTCCCACCACCCCCACCCCCCAGCCACCAGGGGCACCCTCCACCAGGCCCCCAATCATGTCCAACTCATGTCTCCCACCACCCTCACCCCCCAGCCACCAGGGGCAGCCTCCACCAGGCCCCCACTCATGTCTCCCACCACCCCCCCAGCCACCAGGGGCATCCTCCACCAGGCCCCCACTCATGTCCCCTATTACCCCACCCCCCAGCAGTGCAGGGGCAGCCTCCACCAGGCCCCTACTCATGTCTACCACCACCCCCACCCCCCAGCAGTGCAGGGGCAGCCTCCACCAGGCCCCCACTCATGTCTCCCACCACCCCCACCCCCCAGCCACCAGGGGCACCCTCCACCAGGCCCCCACTCATGTCCAACTCATGTCTCCCACCACCCTCACCCACCAGCCACCAGGGGCAGCCTCCACCAGGCCCCCACTCATGTCTCCCACCACCCCCGCAGCCACCAGGGGCAGCCTCCACCAGGCCCCCACTCATGTCCCCTATTAACCCCACCCCCCAGCAGTGCAGGGGCAGCCTCCACCAGGCCCCCACTCATGTCTACCACCACCCCCACCCCCCAGCCACCAGGGGCAGCCTGCACCAGGCCCCCACTCATGTCTCCCACCACCCCCACCACCCAGCAGTGAAGGGGCAGCCTCCACCAGGCCCCCACTCATGTTCCCCTGCACCCCCACCCCCCAGCACTGTGGCGCACCTGCCAGGAGGCCCCCACTCATGTCCAACTCATGTTCCCCTGCACCCCTACCCCCCCAGCACTGTGGGGCACCTGCCAGCAGGCCCGCACTCATGTCCAACTCATGTCTCCCACCACCCTCACCCGCCAGCCACCAGGAGCAGCCTCCACCAGGCCCCCACACATGTCTCCCACCACCCCCACCCCCCAGCCACCAGGGACAGCCTCCACCAGGCCCCCACTCATGTCCCCTATTACCCCCACCCCCCAGCAGTGCAGGGGCGGCCTCCACCATTCCCCCAATCATGTCTCCCACCACTCCCACCCCCCAGCCACCAGGGGCACCCTCCACCAGGCCCCCACTCATGTCCAACTCATGTCTCCCACCACCCTCACCCCCAGCCACCAGGGGCAGCCTCCACCAGGCCCCCACTCATGTCTCCCACCACCCCCACCCCCCAGCCACCAGGGGCAGCCTCCACCAGGCCCCCACTCATGTCTCCTATTACCACCACCCCCCAGCAGTGCAGGGGCAGCCTCGCCCAGGCCCCCACTCATGTCTACCACCACCCACCCCCCCAGCAGTGCAGGGGCACCCTCCACCAGGTCCCCACTCATGTCTCCCACCACCCCCACCCCCCAGCCACCAGGGGCAGCCTCCACCAGGCCCACAGTCATGTCTCCCACCACCCCCACCCCCCAGCAGTGCAGGGGCAGTCTCCACCAGGCCCCCACTCATGTCTACCACCACCCCCACCCCCAGCCACCAGGGGCAGCCTCCACCAGGCCCCCACTCATGTCTCCTACTACCACCACCCCCCAGCAGTGCAGGGGCAGCGTCCAACAAGCCCCCACTCATGTCCCCCTGCACCCACAACCCCCAGCAGTGCAGGGGCAGCCTCCACCAGGCCCCCACTCATGTCTCCCACTACCACCACCCCCCAGCAGTGCAGGGGCAGCCTCCAACAAGCCCCCACTCATGTCCCCCTGCACCCACAACCCCAGCAGTGCAGGGGCAGCTTCCACCAGGCCCCCACCCATGTCTACTACCACCCCACCCCCCAGCCACCAGGGGTACCCTCCTCCAGGCCCCCACTCATGTCCAACTTATGTCTCCCACCACCCTCACCCCCCAGCCACCAGGGGCAGCCTCCACCAGGCCCCCACTCATGTCTCCCACCACCCCCACCCCCCAGCAGTGCAGGGGCAGCCTCCACCAGGCCCCCACTCATGTCTACCACCACCCCCACCCCCCAGCCACCAGGGGCAGCCTCCACCAGGCCCCCACTCATTTCTCCCACCACCCCCACCCCCCAGCAGTGCAGGGGCAGCCTCCACCAGGCCCCGACTCATGTCTACCACCACCCCCACCCCCCAGCCACCAGGGGCAGCCTCCACCAGGCCCCCAATCACGTCTCCCACCACCCCCACCCCCCAGCAGTGCAGGGGTAGCCTCCACCAGGCCCCCACTCATGTCCCCTATTACCCCCACCCCCCAGCAGTGCAGGGGCAGCCTCCACCAGGCCCCCACTCATGTCTCCCACCACCCCCACCCCCCAGCAGTGCAGGGGCAGCCTCCACCAGGCCCCCACTCATGTCTACCACCGCCCACAACCCCCAGCCACCAGGGGCAGCCTCCACCAGGCCCCCCCTCACGTCTCCCACCACCCAACCCCCCAGCAGTGCAGGGGCAGCCTCCACGAGGCCCCCACTCATCTCCCCTATTACCCCCACCCCCCAGCAGTGCAGGGGCAGCCTCCACCAGGCCCCCACTCATGTCTCCCACCACCCCCACCCCCAGCAGTGCAGGGGCAGCCTCCACCAGGCCCCCACTCATGTCTACCACCGCCCCCACCCCCCAGCCACCAGGAGCAGCCTCCACCAGGCCCCCACTCATGTCTCCCACCACCCCCACCCCCCAGCAGTGCAGGGGCAGCCTCCACCAGGCCCCCACCCATGTCTACCCCCACCCCCACCCCCCAGCCACAAGGGGCAGCCTCCACCAGGCCCCCACTCATGTCTCCCACCACCCCCACCCCCCAGCAGTGCAGGGGCAGCCTCCACCAGGCCCCCACTCATGTCTCCCACCACCCCCACCCCCCAGCCACCAGAGGCACCCTCCACCAGGCCCCCAATCATGTCCAACTCATGTCTCCCACCACCCTCACCCCCCAGCCACCAGGGGCAGCCTCCACCAGGCCCCCACTCATGTCTCCCACCACCCCCCCAGCCACCAGGGGCATCTTCCACCAGGCCCCCACTCATGTCCCCTATTACCCCCACCCCCCAGCAGTGCAGGGGCAGCCTCCACCAGGCCCCTACTCATGTCTACCACCACCCCCACCCCCCAGCAGTGCAGGGGCAGCCTCCACCAGGCCCCCACTCATGTCCCCTATTACCCCCACCCCCCAGCAGTGCAGGGGCAGCCTCCACCAGGCCCCTACTCATGTCTACCACCACCCCCACCCACCAGCAGTGCAGGGGCAGCCTCCACCAGGCCCCCAATCACGTCTCCCACCACCCCCACCCCCCAGCAGTGCAGGGGCAGCCTCCACCAGGCCCCCACTCATGTCCCCTATTACCCCCACCCCCCAGCAGTGCAGGGGCAGCCTCCACCAGGCCCCTACTCATGTCTACCACCACCCCCACCCCCCAGCAGTGCAGGGGCACCCTCCACCAGGCCCCCACTCATGTCCAACTCATGTCTCCCAACACCCTCACCCACCAGCCACCAGGGGCAGCCTCCACCAGGCCCCCACTCATGTCTCCCACCACCCCCGCAGCCACCAGGGGCAGCCTCCACCAGGCCCCCACTCATGCCCCCTATTAACCCCACCCCCCAGCAGTGCAGGGGCAGCCTCCACCAGGCCCCCACTCATGTCTACCACCACCCCCACCCCCCAGCCACCAGGGGCAGCCTGCACCAGGCCCCCACTCATGTCTCCCACCACCCCCACCACCCAGCAGTGAAGGGGCAGCCTCCACCAGGCCCCCACTCATGTTCCCCTGCACCCCCACCCCCCAGCACTGTGGCGCACCTGCCAGGAGGCCCCCACTCATGTCCAACTCATGTTCCCCTGCACCCCTACCCCCCCAGCACTGTGGGGCACCTGCCAGCAGGCCCGCACTCATGTCCAACTCATGTCTCCCACCACCCTCACCCCCCAGCCACCAGGAGCAGCCTCCACCAGGCCCCCAAACATGTCTCCCACCACCCCCACCCCCCAGCCACCAGGGACAGCCTCCACCAGGCCCCCACTCATGTCCCCTATTACCCCCACCCCCCAGCAGTGCAGGGGCGGCCTCCACCATTCCCCCAATCATGTCTCCCACCACTCCCACCCCCCAGCCACCAGGGGCACCCTCCACCAGGCCCCCACTCATGTCCAACTCATGTCTCCCACCACCCTCACCCCCAGCCACCAGGGGCAGCCTCCACCAGGCCCCCACTCATGTCTCCCACCACCCCCACCCCCCAGCCACCAGGGGCAGCCTCCACCAGGCCCCCACTCATGTCTCCTATTACCACCACCCCCCAGCAGTGCAGGGGCAGCCTCGCCCAGGCCCCCACTCATGTCTACCACCACCCACCCCCCCCAGCAGTGCAGGGGCACCCTCCACCAGGCCCCCACTCATGTCTCCCACCACCCCCACCCCCCAGCCACCAGGGGCAGCCTCCACCAGGCCCCCAGTCATGTCTCCCACCACCCCCACCCCCCAGCAGTGCAGGGGCAGTCTCCACCAGGCCCCCACTCATGTCTACCACCACCCCCACCCCCAGCCACCAGGGGCAGCCTCCACCAGGCCCCCACTCATGTCTCCTACTACCACCACCCCCCAGCAGTGCAGGGGCAGCGTCCAACAAGCCCCCACTCATGTCCCCCTGCACCCACAACCCCCAGCAGTGCAGAGGCAGCTTCCACCAGGCCCCCACCCATGTCTACCACCACCCCCACCCCCCAGCCACCAGGGGCACCCTCCACCAGGCCCCCACTCATGTCCAACTTATGTCTCCCACCACCCTCACCCCCCAGCCACCAGGGGCAGCCTCCACCAGGCCCTCACTCATGTCTCCCACCACCCCCACCCCCAGCCACCAGGGGCAGCCTCCACCAGGCCCCCACTCATGTCTCCCACCACCCCCACCCCCCAGCCACCAGGGGCAGCCTCCACCAGGCCCCTACTCATGTCTACCACCACCCCCACCGCCCAGCCACCAGGGACAGCCTCCACCAGGCCCCCACTCATTTCTCCCACCACCCCCACCCCCCAGCAGTGCAGGGGCAGCCTCCACCAGGCCCCCACTCATGTCTACCACCACCCCCACCCCCCAGCCACCAGGGGCAGCCTCCACCAGGCCCCCACTCATGTCTCCCACCACCCCCACCCCCCAGCAGTGCAGGGGCAGCCTCCACCAGGCACCCACTCATGTCTACCACCACCCCCACCCCCCAGCCACCAGGGGCAGCCTCCACCAGGCCCCCACTCATTTCTCCCACCACCCCCACCCCCCAGCCACCAGGGGCAGCCTCCACCAGGCCCCCACTCATGTCTCCCACCACCCCCAGCCCCCAGCAGAGCAGGGGCAGCATCCACCAGGCCCCCACTCATGTCTACCACCACCCCCACCCCCCAGCCACCAGGGGCAGCCTCCACCAGGCCCCCACTCATGTCCAACTCATGTCTCCCACCACCCTCACCCCCAGCCACCAGGGGCAGCCTCCACCAGGCCCCCACTCATGTCTCCCAGCACCCCCACTCCCCAGCAGTGCAGGGGCAGCCTCCACCAGGCCCCCACTCATGTCTCCCACCACCCCCACCCCCCAGCCACCAGGGGCACCCTCCACCAGGCCCCCAATCATGTCCAACTCATGTCTCCCACCACCCTCACCCCCCAGCCACCAGGGGCAGCCTCCACCAGGCCCCCACTCATGTCTCCCACCACCCCCCCAGCCACCAGGGGCATCCTCCACCAGGCCCCCACTCATGTCCCCTATTACCCCCACCCACCAGCAGTGCAGGGGCATCCTCCACCAGGCCCCTACTCATGTCTACCACCACCCCCACCCCCCAGCATTGCAGGGGCAGCCTCCACCAGGCTCCCACTCATGTCTCCCACCACCCCCACCCCCCAGCCACCAGGGGCACCCTCCACCAGGCCCCCACTCATGTCCAACTCATGTCTCCCACCACCCTCACCCACCAGCCACCAGGGGCAGCCTCCACCAGGCCCCCACTCATGTCTCCCACCACCCCCGCAGCCACCAGGGGCAGCCTCCACCAGGCCCCCACTCATGTCCCCTATTAACCCCACCCCCCAGCAGTGCAGGGGCAGCCTCCACCAGGCCCCCACTCATGTCTACCACCACCCCCACCCCCCAGCCACCAGGGGCAGCCTGCACCAGGCCCCCACTCATGTCTCCCACCACCCCCACCACCCAGCAGTGAAGGGGCAGCCTCCACCAGGCCCCCACTCATGTTCCCCTGCACCCCCACCCCCCAGCACTGTGGCGCAACTGCCAGCAGGCCCCCACTCATGTCCAACTCATGTTCCCCTGCACCCCTACCCCCCCAGCACTGTGGGGCACCTGCCAGCAGGCCCGCACTCATGTCCAACTCATGTCTCCCACCACCCTCACCCCCCAGCCACCAGGAGCAGCCTCCACCAGGCCCCCACACATGTCTCCCACCACCCCCACCCCCCAGCCACCAGGGACAGCCTCCACCAGGCCCCCACTCATGTCCCCTATTACCCCCACCCCCCAGCAGTGCAGGGGCGGCCTCCACCATTCCCCCAATCATGTCTCCCACCACTCCCACCCCCCAGCCACCAGGGGCACCCTCCACCAGGCCCCCACTCATGTCCAACTCATGTCTCCCACCACCCTCACCCCCAGCCACCAGGGGCAGCCTCCACCAGGCCCCCACTCATGTCTCCCACCACCCCCACCCCCCAGCCACCAGGGGCAGCCTCCACCAGGCCCCCACTCATGTCTCCTATTACCCCCACACCCCAGCAGTGCAGGGGCAGCCTCGCCCAGGCCCCCACTCATGTCTACCACCACCCACCCCCCCAGCAGTGCAGGGGCACCCTCCACCAGGCCCCCACTCATGTCTCCCACCACCCCCACCCCCCAGCAGAGCAGGGGCAGCCTCCACCAGGCCCCCACTCATGTCTACCACCACCCCCACCCCCCAGCCACCAGGGGCAGCCTCCACCAGGCCCCCACTCATGTCCAACTCATGTCTCCCACCACCCTCACCCCCAGCCACCAGGGGCAGCCTCCACCAGGCCCCCACTCATGTCTCCCACCACCCCCACTCCCCAGCAGTGCAGGGGCAGCCTCCACCAGGCCCCCACTCATGTCTCCCACCACCCCCACCCCCCAGCCACCAGGGGCACCCTCCACCAGGCCCCCAATCATGTCCAACTCATGTCTCCCACCACCCTCACCCCCCAGCCACCAGGGGCAGCCTCCACCAGGCCCCCACTCATGTCTCCCACCACCCCCCCAGCCACCAGGGGCATCCTCCACCAGGCCCCCACTCATGTCCCCTAATACCCCCACCCACCAGCAGTGCAGGGGCAGCCTCCACCAGGCCCCTACTCATGTCTACCACCACCCCCACCCCCCAGCAGTGCAGGGGCAGCCTCCACCAGGCTCCCACTCATGTCTCCCACCACCCCCACCCCCCAGCCACCAGGGGCACCCTCCACCAGGCCCCCACTCATGTCCAACTCATGTCTCCCACCACCCTCACCCACCAGCCACCAGGGGCAGCCTCCACCAGGCCCCCACTCATGTCTCCCACCACCCCCGCAGCCACCAGGGGCAGCCTCCACCAGGCCCCCACTCATGTCCCCTATTAACCCCACCCCCCAGCAGTGCAGGGGCAGCCTCCACCAGGCCCCCACTCATGTCTACCACCACCCCCACCCCCCAGCCACCAGGGGCAGCCTGCACCAGGCCCCCACTAATGTCTCCCACCACCCCCACCACCCAGCAGTGAAGGGGCAGCCTCCACCAGGCCCCCACTCATGTTCCCCTGCACCCCCACCCCCCAGCACTGTGGCGCAACTGCCAGCAGGCCCCCACTCATGTCCAACTCATGTTCCCCTGCACCCCTACCCCCCCAGCACTGTGGGGCACCTGCCAGCAGGCCCGCACTCATGTCCAACTCATGTCTCCCACCACCCTCACCCCCCAGCCACCAGGAGCAGCCTCCACCAGGCCCCCACACATGTCTCCCACCACCCCCACACCCCAGCCACCAGGGACAGCCTCCACCAGGCCCCCACTCATGTCCCCTATTACCCCCACCCCCCAGCAGTGCAGGGGCGGCCTCCACCATTCCCCCAATCATGTCTCTCACCACTCCCACCCCCCAGCCACCAGGGGCACCCTCCACCAGGCCCCCACTCATGTCCAACTCATGTCTCCCACCACCCTCACCCCCAGCCACCAGGGGCAGCCTCCACCAGGCCCCCACTCATGTCTCCCACCACCCCCACCCCCCAGCCACCAGGGGCAGCCTCCACCAGGCCCCCACTCATGTCTCCTATTACCCCCACACCCCAGCAGTGCAGGGGCAGCCTCGCCCAGGCCCCCACTCATGTCTACCACCACCCACCCCCCCAGCAGTGCAGGGGCACCCTCCACCAGGCCCCCACTCATGTCTCCCACCACCCCCACCCCCCAGCAGTGCAGGGGCAGTCTCCACCAGGCCCCCACTCATGTCTACCACCACCCCCACCCCCAGCCACCAGGGGCAGCCTCCACCAGGCCCCCACTCATGTCTCCTACTACCACCACCCCCAGCAGTGCAGGGGCAGCATCCAACAAGCCCCCACTCATGTCCCCCTGCACCCACAACCCCCAGCAGTGCAGGGGCAGCTTCCACCAGGCCCCCACCCATGTCTACCACCACCCCCACCCCCCAGCCACCAGGGGCACCCTCCACCAGGCCCCCACTCATGTCCAACTTATGTCTCCCACCACCCTCACCCCCCAGCCACCAGGGGCAGCCTCCACCAGGCCCTCACTCATGTCTCCCACCACCCCCACCCCCAGCCACCAGGGGCAGCCTCCACCAGGCCCCCACTCATGTCTCCCACCACCCCTACCCCCCAGCCACCAGGGGCAGCCTCCACCAGGCCCCTACTCATGTCTACCACCACCCCCACCGCCCAGCCACCAGGGACAGCCTCCACCAGGCCCCCACTCATTTCTCCCACCACCCCCACCCCCCAGCAGTGCAGGGGCAGCCTCCACCAGGCCCCCACTCATGTCTACCACCACCCCCACCCCCCAGCCACCAGGGGCAGCCTCCACCAGGCCCCCACTCATGTCTCCCACCACCCCCACCCCCCAGCAGTGCAGGGGCAGCCTCCACCAGGCACCCACTCATGTCTACCACCACCCCCACCCCCCAGGGGCAGCCTCCACCAGGCCCCCACTCATTTCTCCCACCACCCCCACCCCCCAGCAGTGCAGGGGCAGCCTCCACCAGGCCCCCACTCATGTCTCCCACTATCACCACCCCCCAGCAGTGCAGGGGCAGCCTCCAACAAGCCCCCACTCATGTCCCCCTGCACCCACAACCCCAGCAGTGCAGGGGCAGCTTCCACCAGGCCCCCACCCATGTCTACTACCACCCCCACCCCCCAGCCACCAGGGGTACCCTCCACAAGGCCCCCACTCATGTCCAACTTATGTCTCCCACCACCCTCACCCCCCAGCCACCAGGGGCAGCCTCCACCAGGCCCCCACTCATGTCTCCCACCACCCCCACCCCCCAGCAGTGCAGGGGCAGCCTCCACCAGGCCCCCACTCATGTCTACCACCACCCCCACCCCCCAGCCACCAGGGGCAGCCTCCACCAGGCCCCCACTCATTTCTCCCACCACCCCCACCCCCCAGCAGTGCAGGGGCAGCCTCCACCAGGCCCCGACTCATGTCTACCACCACCCCCACCCCCCAGCCACCAGGGGCAGCCTCCACCAGGCCCCCAATCACGTCTCCCACCACCCCCACCCCCCAGCAGTGCAGGGGCAGCCTCCACCAGGCCCCCACTCATGTCCCCTATTACCCCCACCCCCCAGCAGTGCAGGGGCAGCCTCCACCAGGCCCCCACTCATGTCTCCCACCACCCCACCCCCCAGCAGTGCAGGGGCAGCCTCCACCAGGCCCCCACTCATGTCTACCACCGCCCACAACCCCCAGCCACCAGGGGCAGCCTCCACCAGGCCCCCCCTCACGTCTCCCACCACCCAACCCCCCAGCAGTGCAGGGGCAGCCTCCACGAGGCCCCCACTCATCTCCCCTATTACCCCCACCCCCCAGCAGTGCAGGGGCAGCCTCCACCAGGCCCCCACTCATGTCTCCCACCACCCCCACCCCCAGCAGTGCAGGGGCAGCCTCCACCAGGCCCCCACTCATGTCTACCACCGCCCCCACCCCCCAGCCACCAGGAGCAGCCTCCACCAGGCCCCCACTCATGTCTCCCACCACCCCCACCCCCCAGCAGTGCAGGGGCAGCCTCCACCAGGCCCCCACCCATGTCTACCACCACCCCCACCCCCCAGCCACAAGGGGCAGCCTCCACCAGGCCCCCACTCATGTCTCCCACCACCCCCACCCCCCAGCAGTGCAGGGGCAGCCTCCACCAGGCCCCCACTCATGTCTCCCACCACCCCCACCCCCCAGCCACCAGGGGCACCCTCCACCAGGCCCCCAATCATGTCCAACTCATGTCTCCCACCACCCTCACCCCCCAGCCACCAGGGGCAGCCTCCACCAGGCCCCCACTCATGTCTCCCACCACCCCCCCAGCCACCAGGGGCATCCTCCACCAGGCCCCCACTCATGTCCCCTATTACCCCCACCCCCCAGCAGTGCAGGGGCAGCCTCCACCAGGCCCCTACTCATGTCTCCCACCACCCCCACCCCCCAGCCACCAGGGGCACCCTCCACCAGGCCCCCACTCATGTCCAACTCATGTCTCCCACCACCCTCACCCACCAGCCACCAGGGGCAGCCTCCACCAGGCCCCCACTCATGTCTCCCACCACCCCCGCAGCCACCAGGGGCAGCCTCCACCAGGCCCCCACTCATGTCCCCTATTAACCCCACCCCCCAGCAGTGCAGGGGCAGCCTCCACCAGGCCCCCACTCATGTCTACCACCACCCCCACCCCCCAGCCACCAGGGGCAGCCTGCACCAGGCCCCCACTCATGTCTCCCACCACCCCCACCACCCAGCAGTGAAGGGGCAGCCTCCACCAGGCCCCCACTCATGTTCCCCTGCACCCCCACCCCCCAGCACTGTGGCGCACCTGCCAGGAGGCCCCCACTCATGTCCAACTCATGTTCCCCTGCACCCCTACCCCCCCAGCACTGTGGGGCACCTGCCAGCAGGCCCGCACTCATGTCCAACTCATGTCTCCCACCACCCTCACCCCCCAGCCATCAGGAGCAGCCTCCACCAGGCCCCCACACATGTCTCCCACCACCCCCACCCCCCAGCCACCAGGGACAGCCTCCACCAGGCCCCCACTCATGTCCCCTATTACCCCCAACCCCCAGCAGTGCAGGGGAGGCCTCCACCATTCCCCCAATCATGTCTCCCACCACTCCCACCCCCCAGCCACCAGGGGCACCCTCCACCAGGCCCCCACTCATGTCCAACTCATGTCTCCCACCACCCTCACCCCCAGCCACCAGGGGCAGCCTCCACCAGGCCCCCACTCATGTCTCCCACCACCCCCACCCCCCAGCCACCAGGGGCAGCCTCCACCAGGCCCCCACTCATGTCTCCTATTACCACCACCCCCTAGCAGTGCAGGGGCAGCCTCGCCCAGGCCCCCACTCATGTCTACCACCACCCACCCCCCCAGCAGTGCAGGGGCACCCTCCACCAGGCCCCCACTCATGTCTCCCACCACCCCCACCCCCCAGCCACCAGGGGCAGCCTCCACCAGGCCCCCAGTCATGTCTCCCACCACCCCCACCCCCCAGCAGTGCAGGGGCAGTCTCCACCAGGCCCCCACTCATGTCTACCACCACCCCCACCCCCAGCCACCAGGGGCAGCCTCCACCAGGCCCCCACTCATGTCTCCTAATACCACCACCCCCCAGCAGTGCAGGGGCAGCGTCCAACAAGCCCCCACTCATGTCCCCCTGCACCCACAACCCCCAGCAGTGCAGGGGCAGCCTCCACCAGGCCCCCTCTCATGTCTCCCACTACCACCACCCCCCAGCAGTGCAGGGGCAGCCTCCAACAAGCCCCCACTCATGTCCCCCTGCACCCACAACCCCAGCAGTGCAGGGGCAGCTTCCACCAGGCCCCCACCCATGTCTACTACCACCCCCACCCCCCAGCCACCAGGGGTACCCTCCTCCAGGCCCCCACTCATGTCCAACTTATGTCTCCCACCACCCTCACCCCCCAGCCACCAGGGGCAGCCTCCACCAGGCCCCCACTCATGTCTCCCACCACCCCCACCCCCCAGCAGTGCAGGGGCAGCCTCCACCAGGCCCCCACTCATGTCTACCACCACCCCCACCCCCCAGCCACCAGGGGCAGCCTCCACCAGGCCCCCACTCATTTCTCCCACCACCCCCACCCCCCAGCAGTGCAGGGGCAGCCTCCACGAGGCCCCGACTCATGTCTACCACCACCCCCACCCCCCAGCCACCAGGGGCAGCCTCCACCAGGCCCCCAATCACGTCTCCCACCACC
Organism: Ambystoma mexicanum; assembly: GCF_040938575.1. Lineage (NCBI taxonomy): Eukaryota > Metazoa > Chordata > Amphibia > Caudata > Ambystomatidae > Ambystoma > Ambystoma mexicanum. The sequence continues at coordinate 1,276,168,002 of NC_090930.1, read as the reverse complement.
CCCACCCCCCAGCAGTGCAGGGGCAGCCTCCACCAGGCCCCCACTCATGTCCCCTATTACCCCCACCCCCCAGCAGTGCAGGGGCAGCCTCCACCAGGCCCCCACTCATGTCTCCCACCACCCCCACCCCCCAGCAGTGCAGGGGCAGCCTCCACCAGGCCCCCACTCATGTCTACCACCGCCCACAACCCCCAGCCACCAGGGGCAGCCTCCACCAGGCCCCCCCTCACGTCTCCCACCACCCAACCCCCCAGCAGTGCAGGGGCAGCCTCCACGAGGCCCCCACTCATCTCCCCTATTACCCCCACCCCCCAGCAGTGCAGGGGCAGCCTCCACCAGGCCCCCACTCATGTCTCCCACCACCCCCACCCCCAGCAGTGCAGGGGCAGCCTCCACCAGGCCCCCACTCATGTCTACCACCGCCCCCACCCCCCAGTCACCAGGAGCAGCCTCCACCAGGCCCCCACTCATGTCTCCCACCACCCCCACCCCCCAGCAGTGCAGGGGCAGCCTCCACCAGGCCCCCACCCATGTCTACCACCACCCCCACCCCCCAGCCACAAGGGGCAGCCTCCACCAGGCCCCCACTCATGTCTCCCACCACCCCCACCCCCCAGCAGTGCAGGGGCAGCCTCCACCAGGCCCCCACTCATGTCTCCCACCACCCCCACCCCCCAGCCACCAGAGGCACCCTCCACCAGGCCCCCAATCATGTCCAACTCATGTCTCCCACCACCCTCACCCCCCAGCCACCAGGGGCAGCCTCCACCAGGCCCCCACTCATGTCTCCCACCACCCCCCCAGCCACCAGGGGCATCCTCCACCAGGCCCCCACTCATGTCCCCTATTACCCCCACACCCCAGCAGTGCAGGGGCAGCCTCCACCAGGCCCCTACTCATGTCTACCACCACCCCCACCCCCCAGCAGTGCAGGGGCAGCCTCCACCAGGCCCCCACTCATGTCTCCCACCACCCCCACCCCCCAGCCACCAGGGGCACCCTCCACCAGGCCCCCACTCATGTCCAACTCATGTCTCCCACCACCCTCACCCACCAGCCACCAGGGGCAGCCTCCACCAGGCCCCCACTCATGTCTCCCACCACCCCCGCAGCCACCAGGGGCAGCCTCCACCAGGCCCCCACTCATGTCCCCTATTAACCCCACCCCCCAGCAGTGCAGGGGCAGCCTCCACCAGGCCCCCACTCATGTCTACCACCACCCCCACCCCCCAGCCACCAGGGGCAGCCTGCACCAGGCCCCCACTCATGTCTCCCACCACCCCCACCACCCAGCAGTGAAGGGGCAGCCTCCACCAGGCCCCCACTCATGTTCCCCTGCACCCCACCCCCCAGCACTGTGGCGCACCTGCCAGGAGGCCCCCACTCATGTCCAACTCATGTTCCCCTGCACCCCTACCCCCCCAGCACTGTGGGGCACCTGCCAGCAGGCCCGCACTCATGTCCAACTCATGTCTCCCACCACCCTCACCCCCCAGCCACCAGGAGCAGCCTCCACCAGGCCCCCACACATGTCTCCCACCACCCCCACCCCCCAGCCACCAGGGACAGCCTCCACCAGGCCCCCACTCATGTCCCCTATTACCCCCACCCCCCAGCAGTGCAGGGGCGGCCTCCACCATTCCCCCAATCATGTCTCCCACCACTCCCACCCCCCAGCCACCAGGGGCACCCTCCACTAGGCCCCCACTCATGTCCAACTCATGTCTCCCACCACCCTCACCCCCAGCCACCAGGGGCAGCCTCCACCAGGCCCCCACTCATGTCTCCCACCACCCCCACCCCCCAGCCACCAGGGGCAGCCTCCACCAGGCCCCCACTCATGTCTCCTATTACCACCACCCCCCAGCAGTGCAGGGGCAGCCTCGCCCAGGCCCCCACTCATGTCTACCACCACCCACCCCCCAGCAGTGCAGGGGCACCCTCCACCAGGCCCCCACTCATGTCTCCCACCACCCCCATCCCCCAGCCACCAGGGGCAGCCTCCACCAGGCCCCCAGTCATGTCTCCCACCACCCCCACCCCCTAGCAGTGCAGGGGCAGTCTCCACCAGGCCCCCACTCATGTCTACCACCACCCCCACCCCCAGCCACCAGGGGCAGCCTCCACCAGGCCCCCACTCATGTCTCCTACTACCACCACCCCCCAGCAGTGCAGGGGCAGCGTCCAACAAGCCCCCACTCATGTCCCCCTGCACCCACAACCCCCAGCAGTGCAGAGGCAGCTTCCACCAGGCCCCCACCCATGTCTACCACCACCCCCACCCCCCAGCCACCAGGGGCACCCTCCACCAGGCCCCCACTCATGTCCAACTTATGTCTCCCACCACCCTCACCCCCCAGCCACCAGGGGCAGCCTCCACCAGGCCCTCACTCATGTCTCCCACCACCCCCACCCCCAGCCACCAGGGGCAGCCTCCACCAGGCCCCCACTCATGTCTCCCACCACCCCCACCCCCCAGCCACCAGGGGCAGCCTCCACCAGGCCCCTACTCATGTCTACCACCACCCCCACCGCCCAGCCACCAGGGACAGCCTCCACCAGGCCCCCACTCATTTCTCCCACCACCCCCACCCCCCAGCAGTGCAGGGGCAGCCTCCACCAGGCCCCCACTCATGTCTACCACCAACCCCACCCCCCAGCCACCAGGGGCAGCCTCCACCAGGCCCCCACTCATGTCTCCCACCACCCCCACCCCCCAGCAGTGCAGGGGCAGCCTCCACCAGGCACCCACTCATGTCTACCACCACCCCCACCCCCCAGCCACCAGGGGCAGCCTCTACCAGGCCCCCACTCATTTCTCCCACCACCCCCACCCCCCAGCCACCAGGGGCAGCCTCCACCAGGCCCCCACTCATGTCTCCCACCACCCCCACCCCCCAGCAGAGCAGGGGCAGCCTCCACCAGGCCCCCACTCATGTCTACCACCACCCCCACCCCCCAGCCACCAGGGGCAGCCTCCACCAGGCCCCCACTCATTTCTCCCACCACCCCCACCCCCCAGCAGTGCAGGGGCAGCCTCCACCAGGCCCCGACTCATGTCTACCACCACCCCCACCCCCCAGCCAACCAGGGGCAGCCTCCACCAGGCCCCCAATCACGTCTCCCACCACCCCCACCCCCCAGCAGTGCAGGGGCAGCCTCCACCAGGCCCCCACTCATGTCCCCTATTACCCCCACCCCCCAGCAGTGCAGGGGCAGCCTCCACCAGGCCCCCACTCATGTCTCCCACCACCCGCACCCCCCAGCAGTGCAGGGGCAGCCTCCATCAGGCCCCCACTCATTTCTCCCACCACCCCCACCCCCCAGCAGTGCAGGGGCAGCCTCCACCAGGCCCCGACTCATGTCTACCACCACCCCCACCCCCCAGCCAACCAGGGGCAGCCTCCACCAGGCCCCCAATCACGTCTCCCACCACCCCCACCCCCCAGCAGTGCAGGGGCAGCCTCCACCAGGCCCCCACTCATGTCCCCTATTACCCCCACCCCCCAGCAGTGCAGGGGCAGCCTCCACCAGGCCCCCACTCATGTCTCCCACCACCCCCACCCCCCAGCAGTGCAGGGGCAGCCTCCATCAGGCCCCCACTCATGTCTACCACCGCCCACAACCCCCAGCCACCAGGGGCAGCCTCCACCAGGCCCCCCCTCACGTCTCCCACCACCCAACCCCCCAGCAGTGCAGGGGCAGCCTCCACGAGGCCCCCACTCATCTCCCCTATTACCCCCACCCCCCAGCAGTGCAGGGGCAGCCTCCACCAGGCCCCCACTCATGTCTCCCACCACCCCCACCCCCAGCAGTGCAGGGGCAGCCTCCACCAGGCCCCCACTCATGTCTACCACCGCCCCCACCCCCCAGCCACCAGGAGCAGCCTCCACCAGGCCCCCACTCATGTCTCCCATCACCCCCACACCCCATCTGTGCAGGGGCAGCCTCCACCAGGCCCCCACTCATGTCCCCCTGCATCCCCACCCCCCAGCAGTGCAGGGGTAGCCTCCACCAGGCCCCCACCCATGTCTACCACCACCCCCACCCCCAGCCACCAGAGGCACCCTCCACCAGGCCCCCACTCATGTCCAACTCATGTCTCCCACCACCCTCACCCCCCAGCCACCAGGGGCAGCCTCCACCAGGCCCCCACTCATGTCTCCCACCACCCCCACCCCCCAGCAGTGACAGGGGCAGCCTCCACCAGGCCCCCACTCATGTGTACCACCACCCCCCAGCCACCATGGGAAGCCTCCACCAGGCCCCCACTCATGTCTCCCACCACCCCCACCCCACAGCAGTGCAGGGGCAGCCTCCACCAGGCCCCCACTCACCAGGGGCAGCCTCCACCAGGCCCCCACTCATGTCCCCTATTACCCCACCCCCAGCAGTGCAGGGGCAACCTCCACCAGGCCCCCACTCATGTCTACCACCACCCCCACCCCCCAGCAGTGCAGGGGCAGCCTCCACCAGGCCCCCACTCATGTCTCCCACCACCCCCACCCCCCAGCCACCAGGGGCACCCTCCACCAGGCCCCCACTCATGTCCCCTATTACCCCCACCCCCCAGCAGTGCAGGGGCAGCCTCCACCAGGCCCTCACTCATGTCTACCACCACCCCCACCCCCAGCCACCAGGGGCAGCCTCCACCAGGCCCCCACTCATTTCTCCCACCACCCCCACCCCCCAGCAGTGCAGGGGCAGCCTCCACCAGGCCCCCACTCATGTCCCCCTGCACACCCACCCCCCAGCAGTGCAGGGGCAGCCTCCACCAGGCCCCCACCCATGTCTACCACCACCCCCACCCCCCAGCAGTGACAGGGGCAGCCTCCACCAGGCCCCCACTCATGTGTACCACCACCCCCACCCCCCAGCAGTGCAGGGGCAGCCTCCACCAGGCCCCCACCCATGTCTACCACCACCCCCACCCCCCAGCCACCAGGGGCAGCCTCCACCAGGCCCCCACTCATGTCTCCCACCGCCCCCACCCCACAGCAGTGCAGGGGCAGCCTCCACCAGGCCCCCACTCATGTCTCCCACCACCCCCACCCCCCAGCCACCAGGGGCACCCTCCACCAGGCCCCCACGCATGTCCAACTCATGTTCCCCACCACCCTCACCCCCCAGCCACCAGGGGCAGCCTCCACAGGCCCCCACTCATGTCCCCTATTACCCCCAGCAGTGCAGGGACAGCCTCCACCAGGCCCTCACTCATGTCTACCACCACCCCCACCCCCAGCAGTGCAGGGGCAGCCTCCACCAGGCCCCCACTCATGTCTCCCACCACCCCCACCATCCAGCCACCAGGGGCAGCCTCCACCAGGCCCCCACTCATGTCTCCCACCACCCCACCCCCCAGCAGTGCAGGGGCAGCCTCCACCAAGCCCCCACCCATGTCTACCACCACCCACACCCCCAGCCACCAGGGGCACCCTCCAGCAGGCCCCCACACATGTCCAACTCATGTCCCCCACCACCCTCACCCCCCAGCCACCAGGGGCAGCCTCCACAGGCCCCCACTCATGTCCCCTATTACCCCCAGCCACCAGCAGTGCAGGGACAGCCTCCACCAGGCCCTCACTCATGTCTACCACCACCCCCACCCCCAGCAGTGCAGGGGCAGCCTCCACCAGGCCCCCACTCATGTCTCCCACCACCCCCACCATCCAGCCACCAGGGGCAGCCTCCACCAGGCCCCCACTCATGTCTCCCACCACCCCACCCCCCAGCAGTGCAGGGGCAGCCTCCACCAGGCCCCCACCCATGTCTACCACCACCCGCACCCCCAGCCACCAGGGGCAGCCTCCACCAGGCCCCCACTCATGTCTCCCACCACCCCCACCCCCCAGCAGTGCAGGGGCATCCTCCACCAGGCCCCCACTCATGTCTCCCACCACCCCCACCCCATCCACCAGGGGCACCCTCCACCAGGCCCCCAATCATGTCCAACTCATGTCTCCCACCACCCTCACCCTCCAGCCACCAGAGGCAGCCTCCACCAGGCACCCACTCATGTCTCCCACCACCCCCCCAACCACCAGGGGCAGCCTCCACCAGGCCCCCACTCATGTCCCCTATTACCCCCACCCCCCAGCAGTGCAGGGGCAGCCTCCACCAGGCCCCCACTCATGTCTACCACCACCCCCACCCCCCAGCAGTGCAGGGGCAGCCTTCACCAGGCCCCCACTCATGTCTCCCACCACCCCCACCCCCCAGCCACCAGGGGCAGCCTCCACCAGGCCCCCACTCATGTCTCCCACCACCCCCACCCCCCAGCAGTGCAGGGGCTGTCTCCACCAGGCCCCCACTCATGTCTCCCACCACCCCCACCCCCCAGCAGTGCAGGGGCTGTCTCCACCAGGCCCCCACCCATGTCTATCACCACCCCCACCCCCCAGCCACCAGGGGCACCCTCCACCAGGCCCCCACTCATGTCTACCACCACCCCCACCCCCCAGCCACCAGGGGCAGCCTCCACCAGGCCCCCACTCATGTCTCCCACTACCACCACCCCCCAGCAGTGCAGGGGCAGCGTCCAACAAGCCCCCACTCATGTCCCCCTGCACCCACAACCCCCAGCAGTGCAGGGGCAGCTTCCACCAGGCCCCCACCCATGTCTACCACCACCCCCACCCCCCAGCCACCAGGGGCAGCCTCCACCAGGCCCCCACTCATGTCTCCCACCACCCCCACCCCCCAGCAGTGCATGGGGCTGTCTCCACCAGGCCCCCACTCATGTCTACCACCACCCCCACCCCCCAGCCACCAGGGGCACCCTCCACCAGGCCCCCACTCATGTCCAACTTATGTCTCCCACCACCCTCACCCCCCAGCCACCAGGGGCAGCCTCCACCAGGCCCCCACTCATGTCTCCCACCACCCCTACCCCCCAGCCACCAGGGGCAGCCTCCACCAGGCCCCTACTCATGTCTACCACCACCCCCACCCCCCAGCCACCAGGGACAGCCTCCACCAGGCCCCCACTCATTTCTCCAACCACCCCCACCCCCCAGCCACCAGGGGCAGCCTCCACCTGGCCCCCACTCATGTCTCCCACCACCCCCACCCCCCAGCAGTGCAGGGGCAGTCTCCACCAGGCCCCCACTCATGTCTACCACCACCCCCACCCCCCAGCCACCAGGGGCAGCCTCCACCAGGCCCCCACTCATGTCTCCCACTACCACCACCCCCCAGCAGTGCAGGGGCAGCGTCCAACAAGCCCCCACTCATGTCCCCCTGCACCCACAACCCCCAGCAGTGCAGGGGCAGCTTCCACCAGGCCCCCACCCATGTCTACCACCACCCCCACCCCCCAGCCACCAGGGGCACCCTCCACCAGGCCCCCACTCATGTCCAACTTATGTCTCCCACCACCCTCACCCCCCAGCCACCAGGGGCAGCCTCCACCAGGCCCCCACTCATGTCTCCCACCACCCCCACCCCCAGCCACCAGGGGCAGCCTCCACCAGGCCCCCACTCATGTCTCCCACCACCCCCACCCCCCAGCCACCAGGGGCAGCCTCCACCAGGCCCCTACTCATGTCTACCACCACCCCCACCCCCCAGCCACCAGGGACAGCCTCCACCAGGCCCCGACTCATTTCTCCCACAACCCCCACCCCCCAGCAGTGCAGGGGCAGCCTCCACCAGGCCCCCACTCATGTCTACCACCACCCCCACCCCCCAGCCACCAGGGGCAGCCTCCACCAGGCCCCCACTCACGTCTCCCACCACCCCCACCCCCCAGCAGTGCAGGGGCAGCCTCCACCAGGCACCCACTCATGTCTACCACCACCCCCACCCCCCAGCCACCAGGGGCAGCCTCCACCAGGCCCCCACTCATTTCTCCCACCACCCCCACCCCCAGCAGTGCAGGGGCAGCCTCCACCAGGCCCCCACTCATGTCTCCCACTACCACCACCCCCCAGCAGTGCAGGGGCAGCCTCCAACAAGCCCCCACTCATGTCCCCCTGCACCCACAACCCCAGCAGTGCAGGGGCAGCTTCCACCAGGCCCCGACCCATGTCTACTACCACCCCCACCCCCCAGCCACCAGGGGTACCCTCCACCAGGCCCCCACTCATGTCCAACTTATGTCTCCCACCACACTCACCCCCCAGCCACCAGGGGCAGCCTCCACCAGGCCCCCACTCATGTCTACCACCGCCCACAACCCCCAGCCACCAGGGGCAGCCTCCACCAGGCCCCCACTCATGTCTCCCACCACCCCCCCAACCACCAGGGGCAGCCTCCACCAGGCTCCCACTCATGTCCCCTATTACCCCCACCCCCCAGCAGTGCAGGGGCAGCCTCCACCAAGCCCCCACTCATGTCTCCCACCACCCCAACCGCCCAGAAGTGCAGGGGCAGCCTCCACCAGGCCCCCCCTCATGTCTACCACCGCCCCCACCCCCCAGCCACCAGGGACAGCATCCACCAGGCCCCCACTCACATCTCCCACCACCCCCACCACCCAGCAGTGCAGGGGCAGCCTCCACCAGGCCCCCCCTCATGTCTACCACCGCCCCCACCCCCCAGCCACCAGGGACAGCATCCACCAGGCCCCCACTCACGTCTCCCACCACCCCCACCACCCAGCAGTGCAGGGGCAGCCTCCACCAGGACCCCACTCATGTCTCCCACCACCCCCACCCCCCAGCAGTGCATGGGCAGCCTCCACCAGGCCCCCACTTATGTCTCCCACCACCCCCACTCCCAGCCACCAGGGGCACCCTCCAACAGGCCCCCACTCACGTCTCCCACCACCCCCATCCCCCAGCAGTGCAGGGGCAGCCTCTACCAGGCCCCCACTTATGTCTCCCACAACCCCCACCCCCAGCCACCAGGGGCACCCTCCACCAGGCCCCCACTCATGTCCCCTATTACCCCCACCCCCCAGCAGTGCAGGGGCAGCCTCCACCAGGCCCCCACTCATGTTTCCCACCAACCCAACCCCCCAGCAGTGCAGGGGCAGCCTCCACCAGGCACCGCCTGCACACCCCAGCCACCAGGGAAAGCCTCCACCAGGCCCCCACTCACGTCTCCCACCACCCCCACCCCCCAGCAGTGCAGGGGCAGCCTCCAAAAGGCCCCCACTCATGTCCCCTATTACCCCCACCGCCCAGCAGTGCAGGGGCACTCTCCACCAGGCCCCCACACATGTCTCCCACCACCCCCACACCCCAGCTGTGCAGGGGCAGCCTCCACCAGGCCCCCACTCATGTCCCCCTGCACCCCCACCCCCCAGCAGTGCAGGGGCAGCCTCCACCAGGTCCCCACCCATGTCTATGACCACCCCCACCCCCCCAGCCACCAGGGGCAGCCTCCACCATGCCCCCACTCATGTCTACCACCACCCCCACCCCCCAGCAGTGCAGGGGCAGCCACCACCAGGCCCCCACTCATGTCTCCCACCACCCCCACCATCCAGCCACCAGGGGCAGCCTCCACCAGGCCCCCACTCATGTCTCCCACCACCCCCACCCTCCAGCAGTGCAGGGGCAGCCTCCACCAGGCCCCCACAAATGTCTACCACCACCCCCACCCCCCAGCCACCAGGGGCAGCCTCCACCAGGCCCCCACTCATGTCTCCCACCACCCCCACCCCCCAGCAGTGCAGGGGCAGCCTCCACCAGGCCCCCACTCATGTCTCCCACCACCCCCACCATCCAGCCACCAGGGGCAGCCTCCACCAGGCCCCCACTCATGTCTCCCACCACCCCCACCCTCCAGCAGTGCAGGGGCAGCCTCCACCAGGCCCCCACCCACGTCTACCACCACCCCCACCCCCCAGCCACCAGGGGCAGCCTCCACCAGGCCCCCACTCATGTCTCCCACCACCCCCACCCCCCAGCCACCAGGGGCACCCTCCACCAGGCCCCCACTCATGTCCAACTCATGTCTCCCACCACCCTCACCCCCCAGCCATCAGGGGCAGCCTCCACCAGGCCCCCACTCATGTCTCCCACCACCCCCCCAGCCACCAGGGGCAGCCTCCACCAGGCCCCCACTCATGTCCCCTATTACCCCCACCCCCCAGCAGTGCAGGGGCAGCCTCCACCAGGCCCCCACTCATGTCTACCACCACCCCGACCCCCCAGCCACCAGGGGCAGCCTCCACCAGGCCCCCACTCATGTCTCCCACCACCCCCACCCCCCAGCAGTGCAGGGGCAGCCTCCACCAGGCCCCCACTCATGTCTACCTGCACCCCCACCCCTCAGCAGTGCAGGGGCAGCCTCCACCAGGCCCCCACCCATGTCTCCCACCACCCCCTCCCCTCAGCAGTGCAGGGGCAGCCTCCACCAGGCCCCCACCCATGACTACCACCAACCCCACCCCCCAGCCACCAGGGGCAGCCTCCACCAGGCCCCCACGCATGTCTCCCACCACCCCCTCCCCTCAGCAGTGCAGGGGCAGCCTCCACCAGGCCCCCACCCATGTCTACCACCACCCCCACCCCCCAGCCACCAGGGGCAGCCTCCACCAGGCCCCCACTCATGTCTCCCACCACCCCCACCCCCCAGCAGTGCAGGGGCAGCCTCCACCAGGCCCCCACTCATGTTCCCCTGCACCCCACCCCCCAGCACTGTGGGGCACCTGCCAGCAGGCCCCCACTCATGTCCAACTCATGTTCCCCCTCACCCCACCCCCCAGCACTGTGGGGCACCTACCAGCAGGCCCCCACTCATGTCCAACTCATGTCTCCCACCACCCTCACCCCCCAGCCACCAGGGGCAGCCTCCACCAGTCCCCCACTCATGTCTCCCACCACCCCCACCCCCCAGCCACCAGGGGCAGCCTCCACCAGGCCCCCACTCATGTCCCCCTATTACCCCACCCCCCAGCAGTGCAGGGGCAGCCTCCACCAGGTCCCCACTCTTGTCTCCCACCACCCCCACCGCCACCCCCGAGCCACCAGGGGCACCCTCCACCAGGCCCCCACTCATGTCCAACTCATGTCTCCCACCACCCTCACCCCCCAGCCACCAGGGACAGCCTCCACCAGGCCCCCACTCGTGTCTCCCACCACCCCCACCATCCAGCCACCTGGGGCAGCCTCCACCAGGCCCCCACTCATGTCCCCTATTACCCCCACCCCCCAGCAGTGCAGGGGCAGTCTCCACCAGGCCCCCACTCATGTAAACCACCACCCCCATCCCCCAGCCACCAGGGGCAGCCTCCACCAGGCCCCCACAGATGTCTCCCACCACCCCCACACCCCAGCTGTGCAGTGGCAGCCTCCACCAGGCCCCCACTCATGTCTCCCTGCACCCCCACCCCCCAGCAGTGCAGGGGAAGCCTCCAACAGGCCCCCACCCATGTCTATCACCACCCCCACCCCCAGCCCCAGCCACCAGAGACACCTTCCACCAGGCCCCCACTCATGTCCAACTCATGTCTCCCACCACCCTCACCCCCCAGCCACCAGGGGCAGCCTCCACCAGGCCCCCACTCATGTCTCCCACCACCCCCACCCCCCAGCCACCAGGGGCAGCCTCCACCAGGCCCCCACTCATGTCTCCCACCACCCCCTCCCCTCAGCAGTGCAGGGGCAGCCTCCACCAGGCCCCCACCCATGTCTACCACCACCCCCACCCCCCAGCCACCTGGGGCAGCCTCCACCAGGCCCCCACTCATGTCTCCCACCACCCCCACACCCCAGCAGTGCAGGGGCAGCCTCCACCAGGCCCCCACTCATGTTCCCCTGCACCCCCACCCCCCAGCACTGTGGGGCACCTGCCAGCAGGCCCCCACTCATGTCCAACTCATGTCTCCCATCACCCTCACCCCCCAGCCACCAGGGGCAGCCTCCACCAGTCCCCCACTCATGTCTCCCACCACCCCCACCCCCCAGCCACCAGGGGCAGCCTCCACCAGGCCCCCACTCATGTCCCCTATTACCCCACCCCCCAGCAGTGCAGGGGCAGCCTCCACCAGGTCCCCACTCTTGTCTCCCACCACCCCCACCGCCACCCCCCAGCCACCAGGGGCACCCTCCACCAGGCCCCCACTCATGTCCAACTCATGTCTCCCACCACCCTCACCCCCCAGCCACCAGGGGCAGCCTCCACCAGGCCCCCACTCATGTCTCCCACAACCCCCACCATCCAGCCACCAGGGGCAGCCTCCACCAGGCCCCCACTCATGTCCCCTATTACCCCCACCCCCTAGCAGTGCAGGGGCAGCATCCACCAGGCCCCCACTCATGTCTCCCACCACCCCCAGCCCCCAGCAGTGCAGGGGCAGCCTCAACCAGGCCCCCACTCATGTCTACCACCACCCCCACCCCCCAGCCACCAGGGGCAGCCTCCACCAGGCCCCAACTCATGTCTCCCACCACCCCCACCCCCCAGCAGTGCAGGGGCAGCCTCCACCAGGCCCCCACTCATGTCTCCCACCACCCCCACCCCCCAGCAGTGCAGGGGCAGCCTCCACCAGGCCCCCACTTATGTCTCCCACCACCCCTACCCCCCAGCCACCAGGGGTACCCTCCACCAGGCCCCCACTCATGTCAAACTCATGTCTCCCACCACCCTCACCCCCCCCAGCCTCCAGGGGCAGCCTCCAAGAGGCCCCCACTCATGTCTCCCACCACCCCCCAGCCACCAGGGGCAGCCTCCACCAGGCCCCCACTCATGTCCCCTATTACCCCACCCCCCAGCAGTGCAGGGGCAGCCTCCACCAGGCCCCCACTCATGTCTACCACCACCCCCACCCCCCAGCAGTGCAGGGGCAGCCTCCACCAGGCCCCCACTCATGTCTCCCACGACCCCCAACCCCCAGCCACCAGGGGAACACTCCAACAGGCCCCCACTCATGTCCCCTATTACCCCCACCCCCTAGCAGTGCAGGGGCAGCCTCCACCAGGCCCCCATCCATGTCTACCACCACCCCACCCCCCAGCCACCAGGGGCAGCCTCCACCAGGCCCCCACTAATGTCTCCCACCACCCCCACCCCCCAGCAGTGCAGGGGCAGCATCCACCAGGCCCCCACTCATGTCTCCCTGCACCCCCTCCCCCCAGAAGTGCAGGGGCAGCCTCCACCAGGCCCCCACCCATGTCTACCACCACCCCCACCCCCCAGCCACCAGGGGCAGCCTCCACCAGGCCCCCACTCATGTCTCCCACCACCCCCACCCCCCAGCAGTGCAGGGGCAGCCTCCACCAGGCCCCCACCCATGTCTACCACCACCCCCACCCCCCAGCCACCAGGGCAGCCTCCATCAGTCCCCCACTCTTGTCTCCCACCACCCCCACCACCCAGCAGTGCAGGGGCAGCCTCCATCAGACCCCCACTCATGTCTCCCACCACTCCCACCCCCCAGCCACCAGGGGCACCCTCCACCAGGCCCCCACTCATGTCCAACTCATGTCTCCCACCACCCTCACCCCCCAGCCACCAGGGGCAGCCTCCACCAGGCCCCCACTCATGTCTCCCACCACCCCCCCAGCCACCAGGGGCAGCCTCCACCAGGCCCCCACTCATGTCCCCTATTACCCCCACCACCCAGCAGTGCAGGGGCAGCCTCCACCAGGCCCCCACTCATGTCTTCCACCACCCCCACCCCCCAGCAGTGCAGGGGCAGCCACCACCAGGCCCCCACTCATGTCTCCCACCACCCTCACCATCCAGCCACCAGGGGCAGCCTCCACCAAGCCCCCACTCATGTCTCCCACCACCCCACCCCCCAGCAGTGCAGGGGCAGCCTCCACCAGGCCCCCACTCATGTCTACCACCGCCCCCAACCCCCAGCCACCACGGGCAGCCTCCACCAGGCCCCCACACATGTCTCCCACCACCCCCACACCCCAGCTGTGCAGGGGCAGCCTCCACCATGCCCCCACTCATGTCTACCACCACCCCCACCCCCCAGCAGTGCAGGGGCAGCCACCACCAGGCCTCCACTCATGTCTCCCACCACCCCCACCATCCAGCCACCAGGGGCAGCCTCCACCAGGCCCCCACTCATGTCTCCCACCACCCCCACCCTCCAGCAGTGCAGGGGCAGCCTCCACCAGGCCCCCACAAATGTCTACCACAACCCCCACCCCCCAGCCACCAGGGGCAGCCTCCACCAGGCCCCCACTCATGTCTCCCACCACCCCCACCCCCCAGCAGTGCAGGGGCAGCCTCCACCAGGCCCCCACTCATGTCTCCCACCACCCCCACCATCCAGCCACCAGGGGCAGCCTCCACCAGGCCCCCACTCATGTCTCCCACCACCCCCACCCTCCAGCAGTGCAGGGGCAGCCTCCACCAGGCCCCCACCCATGTCTACCACCACCCCCACCCCCCAGCCACCAGGGGCAGCCTCCACCAGGCCCCCACTCATGTCTCCCACCACCCCCACCCCCCAGCCACCAGGGGCACCCTCCACCAGGCCCCCAGTCATGTCCAACTCATGTCTCCCACCACCCTCACCCCCCAGCCATCAGGGGCAGCCTCCACCAGGCCCCCACTCATGTCTCCCACCACCCCCCCCAGCCACCAGGGGCAGCCTCCACCAGGCCCCCACTCATGTCCCCTATTACCCCCACCCCCCAGCAGTGCAGGGGCAGCCTCCACCAGGCCCCCACTCATGTCTACCACCACCCCGACCCCCCAGCCACCAGGGGCAGCCTCCACCAGGCCCCCACTCATGTCTCCCACCACCCCCACCCCCCAGCAGTGCAGGGGCAGCCTCCACCAGGCCCCCACTCATGTCTACCTGCACCCCCACCCCTCAGCAGTGCAGGGGCAGCCTCCACCAGGCCCCCACCCATGTCTCCTACCACCCCCTCCCCTCAGCAGTGCAGGGGCAGCCTCCACCAGGCCCCCACCCATGACTACCACCAACCCCACCCCCCAGCCACCAGGGGCAGCCTCCACCAGGCCCCCACGCATGTCTCCCACCACCTCCTCCCCTCAGCAGTGCAGGGGCAGCCTCCACCAGGCCCCCACCCATGTCTACCACCACCCCCACCCCCCAGGCACCAGGGGCAGCCTCCACCAGGCCCCCACTCATGTCTCCCACCACCCCCACCCCCCAGCAGTGCAGGGGCAGCCTCCACCAGGCCCCCACTCATGTTCCCCTGCACCCCCACCCCCCAGCACTGTGGGGCACCTGCCAGCAGGCCCCCACTCATGTCCAACTCATGTTCCCCCTCACCCCACCCCCCAGCACTGTGGGGCACCTACCAGCAGGCCCCCACTCATGTCCAACTCATGTCTCCCACCACACTCACCCCCCAGCCACCAGGGGCAGCCTCCACCAGTCCCCCACTCATGTCTCCCACCACCCCCACCCCCCAGCCACCAGGGGCAGCCTCCACCAGGCCCCCACTCATGTCCCCTATTACCCCACCCGCCAGCAGTGCAGGGGCAGCCTCCACCAGGTCCCCACTCTTGTCTCCCACAACCCCCACCGCCACCCCCGAGCCACCAGGGGCACCCTCCACCAGGCCCCCACTCATGTCCAACTCATGTCTCCCACCACCCTCACCCCCCAGCCACCAGGGGCAGCCTCCACCAGGCCCCCACTCATGTCTCCCACCACCCCCACCATCCAGCCACCAGGGGCAGCCTCCACCAGGCCCCCACTAATGTCCCCTATTACCCCCACCCCCCAGCAGTGCAGGGGCAGTCTCCACCAGGCCCCCACTCATGTAAACCACCACCCCCATCCCCCAGCCACCAGGGGCAGCCTCCACCAGGCCCCCACACATGTCTCCCACCACCCCCACACCCCAGCTGTGCAGTGGCAGCCTCCACCAGGCCCCCACTCATGTCTCCCTGCATCCCCACCCCCAGCAGTGCAGGGGCAGCCTCCAACAGGCCCCCACCCATGTCTATCACCACCCCCACCCCCAGCCCCAGCCACAAGAGACACCCTCCACCAGGCCCCCACTCATGTCCAACTCATGTCTCCCACCACCCTCACCCCCCAGCCACCAGGGGCAGCCTCCACCAGGCCCCCACTCATGTCTCCCACCACCCCCACCCCCCAGCCACCAGGGGCAGCCTCCACCAGGCCCCCACTCATGTCTCCCACCACCCCCTCCCCTGAGCAGTGCAGGGGCAGCCTCCACCAGGCCCCCACCCATGTCTACCACCACCCCCACCCCCCAGCCACCTGGGGCAGCCTCCACCAGGCCCCCACTCATGTCTCCCACCACCCCCACCCC
Source organism: Ambystoma mexicanum (assembly GCF_040938575.1). Taxonomy (NCBI): domain Eukaryota; kingdom Metazoa; phylum Chordata; class Amphibia; order Caudata; family Ambystomatidae; genus Ambystoma; species Ambystoma mexicanum. The sequence goes on along the minus strand of NC_090930.1, from coordinate 1,276,151,833 downwards.
CCAGCAGTGCAGGGGCAGCCTCCACCAGGCCCCCACTCATGTTCCCCTGCACCCCCACCCCCCAGCACTGTGGGGCACCTGCCAGCAGGCCCCCACTCATGTCCAACTCATGTCTCCCACCACCCTCACCCCCCAGCCACCAGGGGCAGCCTCCACCAGTCCCCCACTCATGTCTCCCACCACCCCCACCCCCCAGCCACCAGGGGCAGCCTCCACCAGGCCCCAACTCATGTCCCCTGTTACCCCACCCCCCAGCAGTGCAGGGGCAGCCTCCACCAGGTCCCCACTCTTGTCTCCCACCACCCCCACCGCCACCCCCCAGCCACCAGGGGCACCCTCCACCAGGCCCCCACTCATGTCCAACTCATGTCTCCCACCACCCTCACCCCCCAGCCACCAGGGGCAGCCTCCACCAGGCCCCCACTCATGTCTCCCACAACCCCCACCATCCAGCCACCAGGGGCAGCCTCCACCAGGCCCCCACTCATGTCCCCTATTACCCCCACCCCCTATCAGTGCAGGGGCAGTCTCCACCAGGCCCCCACTCATGTAAACCACCACCCCCATCCCCCAGCCACCAGGGGCAGCCTCCACCAGGCCCCCGCACATGTCTCCCACCACCCCACACCCCAGCTGTGCAGGGGCAGCCTCCACCAGGCCCCCACTCATGTCTCCCTGCACCCCCACCCTGCAGCAGTGCAGGGGCAGCCTCCACCAGGCCCCCACCCATGTCTATCACCACCCCCACCCCCAGCCACCAGAGACACCCTCCACCAGGCCCCCACTCATGTCCAACTCATGTCTCCCACCACCCTCACCCCCCAGCCACCAGGGGCAGCCTCCACCAGGCCCCCACTCATGTCTCCCACCACCCCCACCCCGAAGCAGTGCAGGGGCAGCCTCCAACAGGCCCCCACTCATGTCTACTACCACCCCCACACCCCAGCCACCAGGGGCAGCATCCACCAGGCCCCCACTCATGTCTCCCACCACCCCCACCCCCCAGCAGTGCAGGGGCAGCCTCAACCAGGCCCCCACTCATGTCTACCACCACCCCCACCCCCCAGCCACCAGGGGCAGCCTCCACCAGGCCCCCACTCATGTCTCCCACCACCCCCACCCCCCAGCAGTGCAGGGGCAGCCTCCACCAGGCCCCCACTCATGTCTCCCACCACCCCCACCCCCCAGCAGTGCAGGGGCAGCCTCCACCAGGACCCCACTTATGTCTCCCACCACCCCCACCCCCCAGCCACCAGGGGTACCCTCCACCAGGCCCCCACTCATGTCAAACTCATGTCTCCCACCACCCTCACCCCCCCAGCCTCCAGGGGCAGCCTCCAAGAGGCCCCCACTCATGTCTCCCACCACCCCCCAGCCACCAGGGGCAGCCTCCACCAGGCCCCCACTCGTGTCCCCTATTACCCCACCCCCCAGCAGTGCAGGGGCAGCCTCCACCAGGCCCCCACTCATGTCTACCACCACCCCCACCCCCCAGCAGTGCAGGGGCAGCCTCCACCAGGCCCCCACTCATGTCTCCCACGACCCCCAACCCCCAGCCACCAGGGGAACACTCCAACAGGCCCCCACTCATGTCCCCTATTACCCCCACCCCCTAGCAGTGCAGGGGCAGCCTCCACCAGGCCCCCATCCATGTCTACCACCACCCCACCCCCCAGCCACCAGGGGAAGCCTCCACCAGGCCCCCAATAATGTCTCCCACCACCCCCACCCCCCAGCAGTGCAGGGGCAGCATCCACCAGGCCCCCACTCATGTCCCCCTGCACCCCCTCCCCCCAGAAGTGCAGGGGCAGCCTCCACCAGGCCCCCACCCATGTCTACCACCACCCCCACCCCCCAGCCACCAGGGGCAGCCTCCACCAGGCCCCCACTCATGTCTCCCACCAGCCCCACCCCCCAGCAGTGCAGGGGCAGCCTCCACCAGGCCCCCACCCATGTCTACCACCACCCCCACCCCCCAGCCACCAGGGCAGCCTCCATCAGTCCCCCACTCTTGTCTCCCACCACCCCCACCACCCAGCAGTGCAGGGGCAGCCTCCATCAGACCCCCACTCATGTCTCCCACCACTCCCACCCCCCAGCCACCAGGGGCACCCTCCACCAGGCCCCCACTCATGTCCAACTCATGTCTCCCACCACCCTCACCCCCCAGCCACCAGGGGCAGCCTCCACCAGGCCCCCACTCATGTCTCCCACCACCCCCCCAGCCACCAGGGGCAGCCTCCACCAGGCCCCCACTCATGTCCCCTATTACCCCCACCACCCAGCAGTGCAGGGGCAGCCTCCACCAGGCCCCCACTCTTGTCTTCCACCACCCCCACCCCCCAGCAGTGCAGGGGCAGCCACCACCAGGCCCCCACTCATGTCTCCCACCACCCCCACCATCCAGCCACCACGGGCAGCCTCCACCAGGCCCCCACTCATGTCTCCCACCACCCCCACCCCCGAGCCACCGGGGGCACCCTCCACCAGGCCCCCACTCATGTCCAACTCATGTCTCCCACCACCCTCACCCCCCAGCCACCAGGGGCAGCCTCCACCAGGCCCCCACTCATGTCTACCACCACCCCCCCAGCCACCAGAGGCAGCCTCCACTAGGCCCCCACTCATGTCCCCTATTACCCCCACCCCCAGCAGTGCAGGGGCAGCCTCCACCAGGCCCCCACTCATGTCTCCCACCACCCCCACCCCCCAGCAGTGCAGGGGCAGCCTCCACCAGGCCCCCACTCATGTCTCCCACCACCCCCACCCCCCAGCCACCAGGGGCACCCTCCACCAGGCCCCCACTCATGTCCAACTCATGTCTCACACCACCCTCACCCACCAGCCACCAGGGGCAGCCTCCACCAGGCTCCCACTCATGTCATCCCACCACCACCCCAGCCACAAGGGGCAGCCTCCACCAGGCCCCCACTCATGTCATCCCACCACCCCCCCAGCCACAAGGGGCAGCCTCCACCAGGCCCCCACTCATGTCTACCACCACCCCGACCCCCCAGCCACCAGGGGCAGCCTCCACCAGGCCCCACTCATGTCTCCCACCGCCCCCACCCCCAGCAGTGCAGGGGCAGCCTCCACCAGGCCCCCACTCATGTCTACCTGCACCCCCAACCCTCAGCAGTGCAGGGGCAGCCTCCACCAGGCCTCCACCCATGTCTACCACCACCCCCAGCCCCCAGCCACCAGGGGCAGCCTCCACCAGGCCCCCACTCATGTCTCCCACCACCCCCTCCCCCCAGCAGTGCAGGGGCAGCCTCCACCAGGCCCCCACCCATGTCTACCACCACCCCCACCTCCCAGCCACCAGGGGCAGCCTCCACCAGGCCCCCACTCATGTCTCCCACCACCCCCACCCCCCAGCAGTGCAGGGGCAGCCTCCACCAGGCCCCCACTCATGTTCCCCTGCACCCCCACCCCCCAGCACTGTGGGGCACCTGCCAGCAGGCCCCCACTCATGTCCAACTCATGTTCCCCCTCACCCCACCCCCCAGCACTGTGGGGCACCTACCAGCAGGCCCCCACTCATGTCCAACTCATGTCTCCCACCACCCTCACCCCCCAGCCACCAGGGGCAGCCTCCACCAGTCCCCCACTCATGTCTCCCACCACCCCCACCCCCCAGCAGTGCAGGGGCAGCCTCCACCAGGCCCCCACGCATGTCCAACTCATGTCTCCCACCACCCTCACCCCCCAGCCACCAGGGGCATCCTCCACCAGGCCCCTACTCATGTCTCCCACCACCCCCACCCCCCAGCCACCAGGGGCAGCCTCCACCAGGCCCCCACTCATGTCCCCTATTACCCCTACCCCCCAGCAGAGCAGGGGCAGCCTCCATCAGGGCCCCACTCATGTCTACCACCACCCCCACTCCCCAGCCACCACGGGCAGCCTCCACCAGGCCCCCACTCATGTCTCCCACCACCCCCACCCCCCAGCAGTGCAGGGGCAGCCTCCACCAGGCCCCCACCCATGTCTACCACCACCCCAACCCCCCAGCCACCAGGGGCAGCCTCCACCAGGCCCCCACTCATGTCTCCCACCGCCCCCACCCCCCAGCAGTGCAGGGGCAGCCTCCACCAGGCCCCCACTCATGTCTACCACCACCCCCACCCCCCAGCCACCAGGGGCAGCCTCCACCAGGCCCCCTCTCATGTTCCCACAGCCCCCACCCCCCAGCAGTGCAGGGGCAGCCTCCACCAGGCCCCCACTCATGTCTACCTGCACCCCCACCCCTCAGCAGTGCAGGGGCAGCCTCCACCAGGCCCCCACCCATGTCTACCACCACCCCCACCCCCAGCCACCAGGGGCAGCCTCCACCAGGCCCCCACTCATGTCTCCCACCACCCCCTCCCCCCAGCAGTGCAGGAGCAGCCTCAACCAGGCCCCCACCCATGTCTACCACCACCCCCACCCCCCAGCCACCAGGGGCAGCCTCCACCAGGCCCCCACTCATGTCTCCCACCACCCCCACCCCCCAGCAGTGCAGGGGCAGCCTCCACCAGGCCCCCACTCATGTTCCCCTGCACCCCCACCCCCCAGCACTGTGGGGCACCTGCCAGCAGGCCCCCACTCATGTCCAACTCATGTTCCCCTGCACCCCACCCCCCAGCACTGTGGGGCACCTACCAGCAGGCCCCCACTCATGTCCAACTCATGTCTCCCACCACCCTCACCCCCCAGCCACCAGGGGCAGCCTCCACCAGTCCCCCACTCATGTCTCCCACCACCCCCACCCCCCAGCCACCAGTGGCAGCCTCCACCAGGCCCCCACTCATGTCCCCTATTACCCCACCCCCAAGCAGTGCAGGGGCAGCCTCCACCAGGTACCCACTCTTGTCTCCCACCACCCCCACCGCCACCCCCCAGCCACCAGGTGCACCCTCCACCAGGCCCCCGCTCATGTCCAACTCATGTCTCCCACCACCCTCACCCCCCAGCCAACAGGGGCAGCCTCCACCAGGCCCCCACTCATGTCTCCCACCACCCCCACCATCCAGCCACCAGGGGCAGCCTCCACCAGGCCCCCACTCATGTCCCCTATTACCCCCACCCCCCAGCAGTGCAGGGGCAGTCTCCACCAGGCCCCCACTCATGTAAACCACCACCCCCACCCCCCAGCCACCAGGGGCAGCCTCCACCAGGCCCCCACACATGTCTCCCACCACCCCCACACCCCAGCTGTGCAGGGGCAGCCTCCACCAGGCCCCCACTCATGTCTCCCTGCACCCCCACCCCCAGCAGTGCAGGGGCAGCCTCCACCAGGCCCCCACCCATGTCTATCACCACCCCCACCCCCAGCCACCAGAGACACCCTCCACCCGGCCCCCACTCATGTCCAACTCATGTCTCCCACCACCCTCACCCCCAGCCACCAGGGGCAGCCTCCACCAGGCCCCCACTCATGTCTCCCACCACCCCCACCCCCCAGCAGTGCAGGGGCAGCCTCCACCAGGCCCCCACTCATGTCTACTACCACCCCCACACCCCAGCCACAAGGGCAGCCTCCACCAGGCCCCCACTCATGTCTCCCACCACCCCCACCCCCCAGCA